>NW_012116910.1:1113824-1114962 GCF_000951035.1 Colobus angolensis palliatus
GTCTCTGCCCCCCAAAGTGCTAGGATTACAGGTGCAAGCCACTGCACCAGGCCTGAATATACATTTTCTACTATGTCACAGCAGATATTCCCAGCATCCCCTCCCAACTTCCCACTCCTGAACCCAGCCCCGCCACGAGCCCCAGCCTGCAGAAGACCCCACACCAGCCTCAGTCCTAAACCAAGACAGCCTCCAGCCCTGTCCAGCCCCCGAGCATCCCCTCCAATGTGCCCCCTGGAACCCGCAGACCTGCCCTCCACCCTGCCCTGATTGGCCCCAGGCCTCTGCACCTCACCCCTGTGTCCTCACCAGCTTTCTCCTCTCTGACAGGGTAACCACCAGCAGCCACACCCGAGGCTTTTTTCTTACAAAAGAAAACTCCCACCTACGAGCCCATTGCACATCTCATTGATGCTGCCAGTTACCTGCATCGTCCACATCACAGCCCACCCCTCCCATGGCTTAAACCCCCACCCACGAGCCCACTGCACATCTCACTGATGCTGCCAGTTACCTGTGTCGCCCACGCCACAGCTCACCCCTCCCGTGGCTTAGCACCTGCACTGGACACCATTAACCACACCCTCCTCCTGCCCTCTCCCCTCAAAACCCCCAGGGCTCCCCAGCTTCTTGTCCCCCAATCCCTGCGTGTGGATGTCTGGGACACTCAGTAGCCTGGGTGCTCCTGGGACCTTGGAGAGTGCAAAGGTAGCTAGGGCTGTGCTCCACCTGGCCAGAAGATTCCAGGGTGTCCCCAGGACCATGAGGGGCCCCTGCAGGGACCCCTTGGCTACCATCTCACCCCATCTGTCCAAAGCCGGTACCTTTGGAAAACTCTCCTTATACCCCTCGTGCTCTGAAGCAGGAGCTGGATGCCCCAGGGTCAGGCCCCACGTGGAACAGAAGCCACTTGAGGGTCAGACCCCAGGAGAAGGGTCCCTCCATTGGGCCCACTCAGGGCCCTGTGCAAAAGGAAAATGTGGAGCGTCTCATTAAAAAACAGTGGAAAGTGCCGGCAAGGTATTAAAATATACAACTTTTCTTTTCTTTTCCTTTTTATCAGACAGAGTCTTGCTCTGTTGCCCAGGCTGGAATGCAATGTCACCATCTCAGCTCATTGCAACCTCTGCCTCCTGGG
>NW_012116910.1:1116602-1118531 GCF_000951035.1 Colobus angolensis palliatus
TTAGTGATAAAATGGGTAAGAATTTCAAGACAGTGACCCTGGAGCCTTAAACCCAAAGTGGCCCTTGCCCTCCCCAGGCACAGCAGGGCACCCAGGGGCAGGCAGGGTGGTCCTGGAGGTCATTCTGGGAGGGGCCAGTGCCTCTGCCTTGATGCCCATGCTGTCCCCTCTCCACAGGTCCTCGCCTATCCCTGATTGCTGAGTGACTGGCAGGAGCCAGCCTGCACCCCTGCCGCGAGGCCTGGCCCTGCTCCTGGCACTGAAGGCTGGAGTTGCCTGTGGGACTGCCCAGTGCACAGCTCCTGCACCACGCGGGCATGGGTCCTTGTCTCCATGGAAGGGCAGTGCTGATGCCGAGTTTACGCCTCGGCCTGGGCAGATGCAGGGGCGCAGCCCAGCTCCTGCATGTTGTGCTGGGTCCCCCACGTGTGACCCTGTGGTTGGGGACTTGCAGCCGTTCCTGCCACCTGTTGGCCTCTCCATGGCCACGTGCTTCCTTCCCATTCCCTGGATGGCGCAGGTGTGGCGTGGCCTGTGTCCTCCGACGGCAGGGGGCACATGCGCAGCCCCCAGGGTGGCCCCCAGCCTTGCTCTCCCACACTCTTCCCCCTGAGGTGGGGCTGGGACTCTCAGAACAACAGCACCTCTTCCCCATGGCCCTCCTCGTCAGCACCACTGGGCCCTTGCACACACTTGCCAGGGTGGGCCAGGTGGGCAGCTCAGCAGGTGGTCCTGAGCCCTGGCCCCAGCCCAGGCATCTGGTGAAACCCTTCCTGGCCTCGGCTCCTTGTCTGTGTGGTGGGCATGGCCATCACTCCACCTCGGGCAGTCGTGGGCATGGAACTGAGTTAATCCACCAACAGGGCTCAGGATGGCACCCACCTAGGTCCGTTGGTTTCTTTTACATCATCTGATGCCATCTCTTGTCAAGCGCCTGGGGCCACATCTCTGTGACATGGGGCTTCCTGCCACTGGCATGCACCTGGGAGCATCCCAGGGCCTGTCTGCACACGCACCCCGTGTCCCAGGAGCCCAGGGTCCCCCAGTAGCTTGGTCCCCTCGGCCCACAGGGGCGCTGCCTTGCTCTGAGAGGGCTCTGTGTCCCGTTTTGTAATTGTACATCACAGCTGTCACCATTGCACTGGTCAAGGGGGCAGTGTCAGCAACAGTCAGGCCATGGGCTGAACTCCGGGCACCCATCGGCGCAGAGCTAGGGGAAGCTGGATGAAGCAGCAGGCGCGGCCGTGGGGAATCGACTTCTTCTGCCAGGAAAAGGGCTATTTCCATAAGCTGCTGGCTGTCAAAAGGCATTTAGCTCCCCCTGTGTTCCAGAGAACATAATCTATTATTTGTTCGAAAATAGGTTTCCTGAGGTAGCTGCAAAACCCCCAATATTGATGCTAAGTCACATGGAAAGCTGCGGGAGGCTGGCCTGGCTTTTTGTAAGATAATAGCAGGGCCTGTGTGCTCTCTGCTGAAACCTGCCATCCTTTCCATTTCCTCCTGAGAAACTGGGCCATCGATGAGGGTGACAGCCCTACCAGCCAGCGACGTCCTCCTATACTCAGTGCCCAGGCAGCGCGGTCAAAGGGTGCAAATCTGAGTGCTGGAGAGCCCTCTCCTCCCCCCCCACCCCTTCCTCCATCTGACACTGGCCCCCAGTAAGCACAAGGGCAGCACGCTGCCCCTCCCTACAGCCCTGCCCAGGTGGGGACCCCGGGGGCAGAGTCCAAGGTCCTCCCGCTTCCCAGATCCCTCCCATCCCCTCCAGCTCCTCCACTTTACCCCCTTGACCCTCGTTCCCATGAAGCTCACAACAGCAGAGCCTGTGCTGAGCCTTGGAGAAGACGCGAAGTGAGATTGGAGGACTGTGGAGGACAATGGGCTGTGATGGGCGGGACTGTGCCTGCCTCCGAGTTTAAATGTTGA
>NW_012116910.1:1119451-1123662 GCF_000951035.1 Colobus angolensis palliatus
GCCCTTCCGTCCTGGTGCTCTGATGGTGGCGCTGTGTGGCCTACCCTGCAGGCCGTGCCCTGCTCAGCGGCTGCTCTGTGGGTCGTGGGCACTTCCTGACATTCTACAGAGCGGGGCCTTCCTGGAGTCATGAGACAGGACACTGAGAGCGGCCGCCTCGTCTGGAGACTGAGTCCAGTGTCAGGGACAAGCAGTGACAGCCTCCCTGACCTCTCCCTCCTCCACGCTGGCAACAAGGGCGGGAAGCAGGAGGCCGGCCTGATACCAACAAGCAGATGCGAGGGGCTGCACTTCATCCCAACGCCCAGCAGCTGTTCCTGAGAGTTCTGTTTGTGTGTAGGTGACGCCGGGAACTGCATTGTCCACACTTCCCCAAGCCTACAAATTCGCTTCGTAGGATTTTATTTTTACTGAATGAATCCTACAGGCCTCGTCTCCCAAGTGCTGAGATGAACAGATGGTGGTGGCTGTCATCCCTCTAGCTCACACATCCCCTAAGGGCACCACAGCTCCTGATGCAAATAAGCCTGTTAGCTTTCTTTTTTCTTTTCTTTCTGTCTTTCTTTTATTTATTTATTTTTTTTGAGATGGAGTCTCACTTTCTTGCACAGGCTGGATGCAGTGGTGCAATCTCGGCTCACTGCAACCTCTGCCCTCCAGGTTCAGGCAATTCTCCTGCCTCACCCTCCTGAGTAGCTGCGATTACAGGCGCCCGCCACCACATCCGGCTACTTTTTTGTATTTTTAGTAGAGATGGGTTTTCACCGTGTTGGCCAGGCTGGTCTTGAACTCCTGACCTCAGGTGATACGCCCACCTTGGCCTCCCAAAGTGCTGGGATTACAGGTGTGAGCCACCACATCCAGCCAAGCCTGTTAGTTTTCATGATCAGAGAACTAGAAATGAAAACACTGAGTTACAACATCTCTCCTATCAGGTTGGCAAAACTCCACCAGGTCACCAGCACTCCCTGATGGGGAGGAGACACACAGTCTCATGCTTTGCTGCTGGGATACAAACAGCACAGCCCCTGCGTGAAGCTCAGAGATGCCCGGAAAGATGCGTGTGCATTCACAACTGCATCCTTCAATTCCACTTCTAAGCAGCTACCTTAAAGTCACACCGTCAAAAATACCAGAAAATGGATGTTCAAGGTCATTCAACGTAACCCTGCTTTCAATACCTACAGACTTTTTTTAACCAAAGGATATATCTCGGCAAAATATATTATGTATGTATATAACTAAATGGAACCTCTGAGATGAAAAATACATTTGAAATGAAAAATTCATAAAACGAGCTGAGCGGCAGTTTGAAAACTGCAGAAAAATGCCAGTGAACTTGAATACAAGTGAGAACTTGAATACAAGTATTAGAAAATATTCAAACCTAAGCACGGAGATGGGAGAAAAGTTTCAACATAAAAATAAACAGAACCTCACTGACACTGAAACAGCATCGAGCGTCTCATATACATATAACTGGAGTCCCAAAAAGAAGAGGCAGGCAGAAGAATATTTGAAGAAACCTTGACTTCAACATTTTCAAACTTGATGAATCTCACAGATTGATAAGCTCAGTAAGCCCCAAGCAGGACAAACAAGGCAAAAGCAGCCAGACAAATACACATTGACCACAAAGAAACACAGAACACCTGATAATCTGTCATCGGAAGCAACGCAAGTCAGAAGACAGCGGACGGAACGGTGTGATTTCACGTGGCAGAAGAAAAAGTGTCCATCCACCTAGAGAATCAGTGAAAATATCTTCCAAAAAATGAGGGCAGATTAAGGATATTTACATACAAATGACAACTGGTAGGATCCATTTTCAGTAGGTCTGCATAACACGAAATGCTAAAGGAAGTTATTGAAGCTAAAGGAGTATACATCAGCTTATTTCACGTGAAAGTGAAATGTATGACAATAAAGAAAGGAATAGGACAGAAATGGAACGTTACTGTTTAAAGTCATTAAAATCCACATGAAGGGTTTTAATATCATCTGGAAGTATACTAGCTTAAGTTTAAGCTACAAATTGACAATTGTAGAAAAAAAACACTGAACAAGTAAAGCAAAAAGATCTAGCTGAAAAGCCAGTAAGAAGACACATTTGAATCCAAAAAAGATAAATTTATAATTCTAAAAGAAGGAAGAAAAAAGAGGGAAAAGAACGAAGAATGGATAGGACAAACAAGAAAACATTGATAATTACATTAAATTTAAATGATGTAACACTCCAATTAAATGGCAGAGATTGTTGACTGAAATAAACAAAGAACTAACTCTAAGCTGCCTACAAGAAACCCATTTTAAATATAAATACACAGATAGGTTAAGGCCAAGCATGGTGGCTCACGCCTGTAATCTCAGCACTTTGGGAGGCCGAGGTGGGAAGATTGCTTGAGTCCAGGGGTTCAAGACTAGCCTGGGAAACATAGTGGAACTCCATCTCTACAAAAATTACAAATATTACCTGGGTGTCGTGGCACACCCCTGTGGTCCCAGTTACTTGGGAGGCTGAGGTGGGAGGATTGCTTGAGCCTGGGAGGGTGAGGCTGCAGTGAGTCAAGATGGTGCCACTGCACTCCAGGCTGGGTGACAGAGCAAAACCCTGTCTCAAAATTTTACTTAAAAAAAAAAAAAAAAAAAAATGCAGGCTGGGCATGGTGGCTCACACTTATAATTCCAGCACTTTTGGAGGCCAAGGAAGGTGGATCACCTGAGGTCAGAGGTTCGAGACCACCCTGGCCAACATGGTGAAAACCTGACTTTACTAAAAAGTACAAAATTAGCCGGGCATGGTGGCAGGTGCCTATAATCCCAGCTACTCGGGAGGCTGAGGCAGGAGAATCACTTGAACCCAGGAGGCAGAGGTTGCAGTGAGAGTTAGACAGTGCCATTGCACTCCAGCCTGGGCGACAAGAGCGAAACTCCATCTCAAAAAAAATAGATAGATAGATAGATACATACATACATACATACATACGTATGTATATTTAAGACACAGGTAGGTTAAAAGTTAAAGGAGAGAAAAGGACATGCCAGGGAAGTGCTGTCAAAAGAAAGCTGAAGTAGTTATGTTGACATGACACAAAGCACACATCAGAACAAAGAACATCACCAGGGATAAAGAAAGACAACAGGGTCAAGTCATCAAGAGGACATCATGACCCCAAATGAGTATGCTCCTACTAACAGAGCTTCAAAACACATACAGCAAAATTCAAAAACTTTTATCATTGAAACATGATTACATTGGATGTAGTAACGATGTTCAACTTTTGCTTTTTGAAAGTCACCAGAAGGAGAGTGGTGTTGGCAAGAGGGCTGGCTAGAACTGCCTGACACTCATCCCCTCCTCCCCACAAGGAAGGACCAAGGCAACAAGTTAACAGTGACAATTTGACTGGCATGTCGAAGGTGGAGTGCTGGACCGCAGCAGAGGCCTTGAGACACAGCTGTGGTGTTTGGAAGCCCAGGAGGCCTCTGCAGCCCACTCTTCCTCACCCACCAGTTTGACCTAGAAGCAAAGAGGGACTTCCTGTGGCAAGGAAAAGGTAAGCAGATCTCCACCAGCTGCCACTGTGACAGCAAATGCTGACAGTCCTTGCTGCATGAGAACCCACGGTCCCTGCAAGCCCTGAGCCCAGCTGGGAGCACTGCAGGGAAGTCACACAGCAGCATTGCCCCGATTAGAGGCACAAGGTGTGCACCTCCCAACCCACGCCCACACCATGAGCCAAGCTGCTACTGCATCTGGAGGGGCTCTGCCCTGGGGCCAGTACCACCTGCACCTCTCCAATGCTGGGGCTCCACCTTCACACCACCAAGCCCACATGGGCGGCTGAACACCACAACCCCAGTTGCATGAAGCTTGGGCCCAGGCTCAGCTATAGCTCTGGTCCTGCACAGCAGGGAAACCCATCCCCACCGCAGCTCTTCCAGCTGTCTGCCCCTCCCGCCTGCAGCAAACCCACCCCTGAGCCAGCCAAACAGCTGCAGGCCTTCTCATGCAGGACCCCCCTGCCTCCAAGCAACTGACAGCAGGAGCTCAAGTCCTGATAAATCAGCCCCACAGTGCCCCCATCTGCAGGTACGCCCCTGGCCTGCCCAGTGGCTCTGTGTCTCCAATAAGGGCCTAAGAAAAAGTCCCACACGCTGCCCCTGGCAATATACAAAAATTAGTAGCATTTCTATACACAAACAAAAAA
>NW_012116910.1:1124122-1127210 GCF_000951035.1 Colobus angolensis palliatus
AGCTTGGGCCCAGGCTCAGCTATAGCTCTGGTCCTGCACAGCAGGGAAACCCATCCCCACCGCAGCTCTTCCAGCTGTCTGCCCCTCCCGCCTGCAGCAAACCCACCCCTGAGCCAGCCAAACAGCTGTAGGCCTTCTCATGCAGGACCCCCCTGCCTCCAAGCAACTGACAGCAGGAGCTCAAGTCCTGATAAATCAGCCCCACAGTGCCCCCATCTGCAGGTACGCCCCTGGCCTGCCCAGTGGCTCTGTGTCTCCAATAAGGGCCTAAGAAAAAGTCCCACACGCTGCCCCTGGCAATATACAAAAATTAGTAGCATTTCTATACACAAACAAAAAACTAGCTGAAAAAGAAATCAAGAAGGCAATCCTATTTCCAATAGCAACAAAAAATATAAAATACCTAGGGATAAATTTAACAAAAGAGGTGAAAGACCTCTACAAGGAAAACTACAAAACACTGATGAAAGAAATTGAAGAGGATATGAACAAATGAGTAGACATCTCATGCTCAAGGATCAGAAGAATTAAATATTGTTAAAATGATTGTGCTACCAAAGGTAATCTGCACATTTAAGGCAATGCCTATCAAAACACCAATGTCATTCTTCATAGAAAAAGAAATAATACTAAAATTTGTATGGAACCACAAAAGACCCCAAATAGCCAAAGCCATTCTGAGCAAAAAGAACAAAGCTGGAGGCATCACATTCCCAGACCTCAAAATACACTACAAAGCTACAGTAACCAAAACAGCATGGAACCGGTATAAAAACAGACACATGGACCAATGGAACAGAACACAGGGCCCAGAAATTAATCCACTTTCTACAGCCAACCAATTTCCAGCAAAGGTGCCAAGCACACTCACTGTAGAAAGGACAGATTCTTCAACAAATTGTGCTGGGCAGTGGCTCACACCTATTACAGCTACTTGAGAGATGGGAGGATTGCTTGTGCCCAGGAGTTCAAGACCAGCCTGGGCAACATAGCAAGACCCCGTCTCTACCAAAAGTTTAAAAATTAGCCAAGTGTCCTCTCTTCATGGCCTTCCCCACCACTCTTTGTCAGGGCTTTCTTAACATTAGTGACTCCATTTTGATTCTGACAACTTTCACAGCATGTATTTAGAGCAGCCGCTAGGTGTTCATCCACAGCGGTGGCCGTGAGCAATTCCTGGGATCATAACAAGAGTCCATTCTGCTTGCGGCTTACCACAAATGAAGTAAAGACAGGCCCATGGGGACAGGTTCAGCAGAGTGAGCCCCACATGAGCAGGGCAGGAGAGGGGCCCGCACCCCAACAGAAATGTCAGGTGATCATCAGGTGATGGTCAAGCAGTTGTTAAACTGACTAAAATAATTATTGATTGCAGCTGGTGCCAGGGAACGGCAGTCTCCCAGTAGATAGAAAACACCTGAAGCTGGTGATGAGCCGCGTCCCAATAAGATCTCAGGTGTTGGCATAGGTGGGAATTGACCAGTGAGAACACTTGGAGATAGGGCAGGGAACCACACACCAGGGCCTGTCGTGGGGTGGGAGGGACAACATTAGGAGAAATACCTAATGTAAATGACGAGTTAAAAGGTGCAGCAAACCAACATGACATATGCATACCTACGTAACAAACCTGCACGTTGTGCACATGTACCCTAGAACTTAAAAAAAAAAAAAAAATCTCAGGAGACCTCAGGTGAGTGAGGTCAAGCATGCGCACTACGAGGCAAAGTGGCAAAGTTTAACCAGTGTGTGACCTTCCCCTAGGAACTGGTAAGGGAAGACTGCCTCAAGAGGGCACCGCACAACTCCAGTAAGCACACTGTGCCCGCGGCCCTCCCAAGTGCTGGCAGGCCACTGCGCATGCGGACAGCCCACCCCAAGAGAAGAATCAGGGGAGAAGGGATGCAGCCCCCCAGAAGCAAGCCAACATATAAACCTCAAGTCAAAGGTCAAAACTGTGTACTTGGTCTCTCAAGATGCCCCCCGGCCCTCCTCCAAGTGTACTTTACTTCCTTTCGTTCCTGCTCTAAAACTTCTTAATAAACTTTCACTCTTGCTCTGAAACTTACCTCAGTCTCGCACTCTACCTTGTGCCCCCAGATGAATTACTTCCTCTGAGGAGGCAAAAGCTGAGTTGCTGCAGACTCACATGGATTTCTGCTGCTGACACTAGGAGATGGCGTTCTGGGCTCCCTGCAGCCCTGGAGAGTAGCAGCCTCCCCTCTTTCTCTAGGAGCCCCTCGACTAGGAAATGGCAGTAGGCACTCAGCTCGTTACATTCCATGCCATTGATACCTGTGTGCATGAGCCCCAGTCTCACGTAGGGCCCTAGGCATGAGCCACGGCCTCCCTCTGGTGTGAACGGTTAGCCTTTGGGGAACCCTAAGCAGATGCCCACATTCAACTGGCAAGATTCTCAAACATCAGCACACAAGCCAGCCCCGGAGGGCTGCTTATGCACATGGTGGCACTTATCAATAACTTTTCAACGATGGAAAAATGTTCTTGGGTGGGCTAGAAAGTCCTGTAAGAGCTGTGTCCTTGCAAGAGGAGAGCCAGCAGCCAGGCACAGTGGTCACAGCTTGGGCCTAGATGTCCCTGCCTCTGACCTGCTAGAAAGCTGGCTGATCTGCCACAGAACGCTTCCGCTTTGCCTCCAGGAAAAGGCCTTGTTATCTGCAAACTCCCAGAGGCACCCATCGCAGGATACCCAGCTTTGCCTGAGGGCTCTTGTCCCTGCTTGCCTATAAGTATCTGCACCTGGGACAGAATCTAATCCACATCAAAACTCAGTGTGAGATTTGCTTTCCTAGAACTACAACCCCAGGGGCAGGTAGTGTGGGCAGAGACAGAGTCCCACCCCGCCCAGCGGACACAACATCTGTTGAATAAGATCAAACATGGGCTTGTGGCCCTTCATCCATATATCCTGCAGATGTGCCGGGCGCGGCGGCTCAAGCCTGTAATCTCAGCACTTTGGGAGGCTGAGGCGGGTGGATCACAAGGTCAGGATATTGAGACCATCCTGGCTAACACAGTGAAACTCCGTCTCTACTAAAAATATAAAAAATTAGCCAGGCGTGGTGGC
>NW_012116910.1:1127850-1130352 GCF_000951035.1 Colobus angolensis palliatus
GCGGTTTGCAGGTGCCATTCCTATTTCCTTCGTGTCTGACCACTGCCCGAGGGCCTCACAAAGGAACCAAATCTCTTGGAGCCTGCATTTCTTGTCATCCTGAGTGGCCATTGGAGTCCTCAATGAATAAGGACAGCAAGGGCCAGCTCTTCATGTGAGCTTTCTAGAACATTCCAGGCACTCCATTTACTAACAGGTTCCTTGCTAGAGGGCCCTCAAATGATGGAATTGATAAAAGCATTTTAAAACGTTGAATAATTCTCTAACCATAGACGTGGAGCTCAGTGAGTACAAATGCAAGATGTGACTCCCCCAGGCCTAGAAAGAAAGCCTTAGCTTCAGAGACATAGTAACCTTGGCTCTCCACGGGAGTGAGGCCAACAAAGTCAGCAGAACAGGGTCAAGCAGCTCCTGTTGCCCAAGCAGCCACAGCCGCCTGGCCTTCACTGCATCCAGCTGTGCAGTGGCCGAGAGGGTGCTGCTTGGGGACAGCGGGAGGAGAGGCCTTCAAGACCCAGGCCAGCTAAGCCTGGGGAGATAGAAGCAGGCACCACACTGGGGAAGTGTTGAGGGGGACGCAGGAGTTTGAGGAATTCTGCGGGGTACTGAATGGGGTCCTCCTCTGGCGCTTTCTCGAGGGAGTTCTGCAATGATCCACATCCTTTCCAGGGACTTTGCGTCAAGTGCCGTCACATGCTGGCATGGCTGGCTGGCAGCCCAGCCTCTGGCGGTCAGAGTCGGGAGGCGACAGATGCAAGGGTCCCTTTCCTCATGTGTTTTCTCAACAGGGCAGGGGGATGCCCATGAGTGTGCAAATATGTCCAGACCACTGCAGAACTCCATCTGCTCAACAGGGCAGGGGGATGCCCACCAGTGTGCAAATGTGTCCAGACCACTGCAGAACCTTGTCTGCTCAACAGGGCAGGGGGATGCCCACGAGTGTGCAAGTGTCCAGACCACTGCAGAACCTCGTCTGCTCAGCTAAAGAGGCCCTTCCTCTGTGATCTTTCCCAAGATGGCAAATGTCCTGCACCACCAGCCACCCCTTCCGTTGGCAACTGTGGATGACACTAGGGATGGACACTGACCAAGAAGGTACCAACCTGATTCCAGCTCCTAGAGCTGGCCAGGTACCTGACAGGAAAATGAGACATCTGAGGAACACGGAGATGGGGGTAGGGTGGCAGGGAGAGGGAGATGAAGCCACACCCCAGAGCTCCTCAGTTTGTAGCTCTTTCCCGAGGCCTGGCTAGGTCCCTGCCTTTGGATGCCATGAGACATCCACCCTGGATAGCCTGCCAGTCCCTTTATGTTTGACAGCTGGAGTTGGAATTTGCCTCCCGCAGACCACAGGACTACAGCCTTCATTCACATGTTGCACAGACTGTGGCAGGACCAGCACCCGCTGCCGGTGTGGGACGCCTGGCCCTGTAGGGGCCCCCAAGAGTGGCTGAAGAGCAAGGCGTGATGCCTCTTGGGCCACCCTGCAAACCACTCACGAGCCTGTTGAGGAGGATGCATTTGATCAGGGTAACTGGAGTCGGCAGAGGGCTTTCCAAGGACAGGTTTGCCAAGAAGCGAGAACAGACTGAAAGGGGAAGGAAGGATAGACGCCCTGGGTGTAGTCAGACACCACTGCGGCGGTACACGAAAATCGCACAGTGAGAGGACTCTGCGGGGAGGGTAACTAGGTGCGTAAGAGTGAGAGGGGCGAAAAAAGACTTGGATGGCTCCGAAGCTCCTGGCCCAGCTTTCAAGGGTTGGCGGCCCAGGACTGCCCCTGCACGCGGCCTCGGGTGCCTGCTCTGGACAGGCCTCCTTCTCTGGCCCAGTCTTGGCACCAATCATTGTCCCATCCGCCAGTCAGTCAAATCCTGAGTTCTTCCCGGAGCCCGGCACTCTGATGCAATTGTCCCTGCTCCGAAAACCGTCAGCAATCTGTTGGGTCTTCAGCAGCATCCACTCTTTCCAGAAATGTCGAACAAGGTTTTCGATTGTGGTGCGCGTGTGGCAGACACAGAAAACGAAACGACCTTCCAGAAAACTGGCCAAAGGGCGGGAGCCGCTCCAGTACCTGAAGGGCACGGACTGAGCGCTTCTCACGGAGTCGGGGAGGTCGCCGGACCATCCACCGGCTGCCCGAGGGCCTCCCACTGGCCTCCCACGGCCGCCCTCCGAGGGGTCGCTGCCGACCTCGCCGTGCTGCGCACGCCTGGCTTTAGCGGGAAGCTGGGGGTCAGGTTCAAGGCTGTGAGGAGCCACTTCAGCCTGGGAATTTGAATTCTTCCTTCAAAAGCGCCTGTCCCCACAATGGGCTTGTACTGGGGAAAACATCCACACACGGGATGAGGTGCTCAGCTTCTGTGAGGGTGAGGGTTCTGAGCACTTCGTTTTTCTTCCCTCCAGATTTTGACAGCTGTGGACTAAAAGGGTTGCAGGGCCAGTGCCGGAATTCCCGTACCGCCTTCCACCAGGCTCCCCACACGTCGACACGGACCCCAC
>NW_012116910.1:1131067-1168249 GCF_000951035.1 Colobus angolensis palliatus
GGGTTGGGGTGGGGGCCACTCCTCCAGTCCCCAGACGCCGCCGTCGCGTCTTAGTTCGGAGCTGTGGCCGCGCGAGTCGAGATGGAACCTTGCCTGGTTCCCCAGCGGCCAGGTCTTCCGCGCTCCGACTGGCCGTGGGATGCGTGTACGTCCCGCCAGGGCCTGGCCTGGCTGGCTCTTGACACCCCCTCCTTTCCAGCTGAGCGTATACACCACGACGAGGTCCCACCTGGGTGCGGAGAACAACATCGACCTGGTCTTGAACGTGGAAGACTTTGACGTGGAGTCCAAATTTGAAAGGTATGGTTGTAAGACAAAATGCCAGTGAAAGGGAAAACATTACTTGTGTTCAGATCGTTTAAAAGTTAGCTTTCTGTATCTAACGTGTTTACCTTAGAGGACTAGTCTTACCGAATGTCTCGAAGTAGTAGAATATCCTAAGTGGAGGCCTATGCCTGGCCTGTAAACATTCAACCTGGAAGGTGACAGGTGATGAATGTCGTTTGGGAGGTAGCTCTCAGCAGAGTCTGATGGCAGTGGGATGTCCAGCAGCGGGGAGGCTCCGAAGGAGCAGGGGCCACGCTTGGTGAACCAGTTGAGAGCGGACAGCTCTGTAGTTTCACTACTGGGCCGACTTGCCTTTTCCTGGTGGAAGTAGTTCGCTTAAGTTACTTGTGAAGGAAAAGGGATGGGGATGGAGGAAGCAATTTTGTAGAAAGTCATGATTAAGTGACATGTGACCTTAGAATAGATCAATGTCCAAATATGTAGAGTAACTTAAAAATTGCATCTAACATATGGCCTAATTTTTTTTAATTGAATAATGTTAACTATGCTTTGCTTCTCACAAGTCGACCATTTCCCTTCATTGCCTGGGAGGTATCAGAGGAGAGAATAATGAAAGCTTGAGACTCTTGTTGGACTCCACGCCCTCGAGGCGGCCAGTCCGTGTAGGTAGCTGGAGGCACTGGCAAGGCGGTTTCTGCCTGGCCTCTTTGGGCCTGTGATCTCAAGCCAGTTGCTGCCCTCTTTCTGCCTCCATGAAATAGAGGCCAGAAGTGCTGGCTTGGTCACCAGTCGGTTGTAGCTGCCCACACCTTTCAAAAATGCTCAGGATTCATCTGCATTGGGTTTAATTTCCCAGACATGAATACTGCCTTTTCCATGCCAGGCCCTGGACCAGTTACCAAGGACAGCTAGTGAGGTTTTCCGTTTGACCTGGCACAGTGTCAGCCTGGAGGTAGCGGGGAGAATGAGCATTCTGACACAGCCCCACCTCAAGTGTCTCTGAGTGCACATTCCATCAGAGATACACAGCCCTGCACCCCCCGCCTAAAGAGAGACACTTAAGATGTCCTGGTGGAGACGGATTCTTTCTTGGGTAGTGAGGAGCCATAGATGCCTTTGTGTCTCTCATTAGAACTTTGGCTGTAAGATTTTTTTTTTTTTTTTTGAGATGGAGTCTCACTCCGTTGCCAGGCTGGAGTGCAGTGGCGCCATCTCTGCTCACTGCAACCTCTGGCTCCCGGGTTCAAGTGATTCTCCTGCCTCAGCCTCCAAAGTAACTGAGACTACAGGTGCCCACCACCACACCTGGTTAATTTTTGTATTTTTAGTAGAGACGGGTTCACCATGTTGGCCAGGCTGGTCTCAAACTCCTGACCTCGTGATCCGCCTGCCTCGGCCTCCCAGAGTGCTGGGATTACAGGCGTGAGCCTCCGCACCTGGCCAACCATAAGATTTTTAAGGAGAGACCGGGCACAGTGACTCACGCCTATAATCCCAGCAGTTTGGGAGACCGAGGCGGGAGGATCACTTGAGCCCAGCGGTTCAAGACCAGCCTAGGCAATGTGACAAACCCCAGCTCTACAACAATTTTCAAAGTTAGCTGGGCGTGGTGGCACGCACACCTGTAGTCCCAGCTACTCGGGAGACTGAGGCAGGAGGTCCCTTGAGCTCAGGAGGTTGAGGATGCTGTGAGCTATGATTGCACCCCCTGCAGTTTCAGCCTGGTGACAGCGAGACCTCGTCTCAAAAGAAAGACTTTTAGGCTGGGTGGGTGGATCACAAAGTCACAAGTTTAAGACCAGCCTGGCCAACATAGTGAAACCCCGTCTCTACTAAAAATACAAAAAATTAGCCGGGTGTGGTGGTGTGCGCCTTGAATCCCAGCTACTTGGGAGGCGGAGGCAGGAGAATCCCGTGAACCTGGGAGGCGGAGTTTGCAGTGAGCCGAGATTGTGCCATACTCTTCAGCCACGGTGACAGTGCAAGACTCTGTCTCAAAAAAAAAAAAAAAAAGACTTTTAAAGAGGAAGAAGAACTCATGTAACCATAAACAGGTGGCATATGAGGTTTTCCACGGGGCTGTAGTATGGACGTCGGACTCTAGCGTGCAGGTGAAGAACCAAGCGCCTGGTCCGAGGCCTACAGTTGTAGCAGCTCACTGGACCTTTCCTCAGCTCGCACTGGAGGCCGCACAGGCTTAAAAGTCAGTCCTTTGTGGCTGATCATCTTTTTATCTTTAAAAATGCAACACCCGAACAAACTACCCACATTAAATTTCTGAGACTCCAGTAGCGGGCATGTGGAGCCCTCGCGGCTGCTGCCCTTCGCTTCAGAGTTCTGGGATTCAGTGTGTATGGTCAGCTGGTATCCTGGCCAGGCCCAGAAGCTGCTTTCCCCCTGGCTGCTTCAGCCCTATAGCCTCAGGCGGGTCATTGACCTCTCAGCCTCCTGAGATGGAGGCAGGAAGTGCGGGCCCTTCTGCTTTCAGCTGTAGGCGCCCACACCTGTGCCGAGTTCTCAGGCCACACACCCAGGACACGTAAAGCCCCAGGCGGGCGGGTTTCCTTTTTAGTACTTCTGAGCTGAAATTAGTTTATTGAAACAGCTTTATAAACGTATTTGAGTAGTTTCTAGAGACAGAATATAATATGTATGTAGTGCAAATGGTGGTTCTGTTTCAGGACAGTTAATGTTTCTGTACCAAAGAAAACGAGAAACAATGGGACGCTGTATGCCTACATCTTCCTCCATCACGCTGGGGTCCTGCCGTGGCACGACGGGAAGCAGGTGCACCTGGTCAGTCCTCTGACCACCTACATGGTCCCCAAGCCAGAAGAAATCAACCTGCTCACTGGGGAGTCTGGTGCACAGGTGAGGTCTTCATGGGTCACTGACAGCAGGCTGTGCCGCCCCGTCAGAACGGACGTGTCTGTCTCCACACAGGCAGGCGATGTCTGGGGCTCCAGTGACTTTGTTGGGAGTAAAGCCATTGGAATGTTACTGGCATGCATTTCTGACTTTCAGCTGAGTCATATCCATGAGTTTGCAGACAAGTTTTATCTAAAATTAGGGACAGTTGAAGTGGTCGCTGGCGTTCTTTATGCAGAGTCCCTCAGGGAGTGGGCCCTCTCCGCGTCTGGAGGCCCCTGCTGCGCGTGGTGGGTGGAGCGCTGGTCCTGCAGGGCTGTCCTGCAGCTTCTCACCAGGAGCTGGGCTCATTCTGTGTGCTGTGTAGGGCTGCACTATTCCTAGATGTTGATTCTAAGAACATAACTGGAGATGGCGGAAAAGGTAGAGGTGCGAGTTGCAGTTTGTACATCTGTAGACAGGTGTTTGCACAGATGAAAACTGGAAGTCACTTAAGTGATAATGAACACAGGCCAAGGATAAATCAAGGGAATTCTGATGCCCACCTTTGTGTTGAGTGGAAAGTGAGATAATTTACAAAACAAGGCTGGGCGCCGTGGCTCACGCTTGTCATCCCAGCACTTTGGGAGGCTGAGGTGGGTGGATCACCTGAAGTCAGGAGTTCGAGACTAGCCTAGCTAACATGGCGAACCCCGTCTGTACTAAAAATACAAAATTAGCTGGGCGTGGTGGCGTGTGCCTGTAATCCCAGCTACTCGGGAGGCTGAGGCGGGAGAATTGTTTGAACCCTTAAGGTGAGATGGCACCACTGCATTCCAGCCTGGGCGACTGAGGGAGACTCTGCCTCGGAAAAAAAATTTACAAAACAAGAAAGATGGCAGCTTTCCAGGAAGAGGCTGTGAAATTGTTCCAAACAGAGAGAAAGAGGGGTGTCTCGGGGTTGATGTGGTTTTGAAAGCCCTGCCAACACCTGCTCCTGCCTCGCCCCAGTTTGCATCTGTGTCTCCTTGGGAACAGCCCGCACCTGCCCCTCTCCATGTCCCCCTCATCTGGGGCCCGCATCCCTCCTCACCAGTGTCCTGAAAAGTGGGTGGGGTGATGGGTACGTAGCATGTGGCACAGGGAGCCTCCCTTCCAGGTAGCAAATGTGAGGAGGTGTGAAAAACCAGTTGTAATGTAAATTATTGCTAAACTGTATCTTTAGGTAGGAAATGGGTAAGATCATAGTGTTTCCTAGGATGTATCAGATCTGAAACGAGCTAAGATTTCCCTGTCAGTCAGTGTCCCTTTGAAGTTTAACTTCATTTAAGAGCCGTGCATAGTCCTCAGTGTGTCTCCTGCTTTAGGCAGCCCCACATGCTTAGTTTTAGAAGCCGACTCCCTCTCAGTCTCCTTACAGCCACCGGGCTGTGTGAGCTCTGGACTCGCACAGTCTTCTGCCAAGATCAGGGGGCTCTCACCCTCTCAGCTTCTGAGAAGTGGGCCCCCTTAGTTTGAGAACCCCAAAGAAGGAATTGGTGAGATCCGTGACCACATGTTGCAAAGCAACACCCCCTGGCTTCCGTGTTGGTAAGGATTGGGGGTGTTTGGTGAGAGTCTGGAGGAATTGGTAAGGATTGGGGGTATTTGGTGAGAGTCTGGAGGAATTGATAAGGACTGGGGGTGTTTGGTGAGAGTCTGGAGGAATTGGCAGCTGTGGGGCCGCTGTGCCCTCTCTGCTGGGCTCTCCCCAGTTGTGCCCGTGCATGGCTGTCTGTTCACGGGTTAGGATGCTGACCCTGCTGTCCCAGGCACGGTTTTCTGTCCTAGCATTGGCCTCTGTTTTCCTCACTTAGCAGCAGCTCGAGGCGGAGAAGAAGCCGACGAGCGCCCTGGATGAGCCAGTGTCCCACTGGAGACCGCGGCTGGCGCTGAATGTGATGGCAGACAACTTTGTTTTCGACGGGTCTTCCCTGCCTGCCGATGTGCATCGGTACATGAAGATGTAAGTAGGGCCCCAGAGCTGGAGCGCCGGCGGGAGGGTGCTGGGACCCTGGCTGGCCAGAACCCGCCAGCGGGCCACTCCTGCATCCTGGAGTCCCCTCTGTGGCGAGGCACTCGCTGCCTGGGCCCCCCAGCTCTTCCCACTTCCTCGTTGAGGTTGTGCTGCTACCAGAGGGCTGGAAGGGAGAAGAAAGGAATTCAAGCTGGAGCATCCTGCCCTTTGCTCCTGGCTGGCGAAGGCTTCCATGGAGAGAAAATGGAAGGTGCTGACGGGAATGTGTTGCTTTGCTGCCCTTGTGATTTTTTAACTTGGCTCATTTACATTTACTTAAAAGTTAACCTTTAGATTATTACTCTAGTATAACTTGTCATCAGTTAAATACAATTATTGGAATTTAACGTGTTTGGCCACCTGAGCTCACCCCGTGTCTCCCAAGTGTTGGGGATCCCCCCAACTCCCACACCGCAGCTCCGTCTCCTAGGTGGCTGCAGGTGACTCGCCCTTCCAAGTGTAGCAGCCACGTCTTGGGATTGCTCCATGTCAGTGAGCAGAGGGCCCTGGGCTCTGCTGTATGGCCTTGTCCCTGCAGTTCCCCCTAGTGGCCGTGGAGGCATTTTCCCACCTGTGGCCATCACTTCGTGGGGAGTGGGTCTCAGAAGCGTGCATATGTTGTCAGGCTCTCTGATTCTGTTTGGGGAGGCTGTGCCCTGGGGTCATTGTGACTGAGAAGCAGCTGAGGGTGGTGCTGGGGGGACTTCTCTGGGGTAAACCCAGTGCCTGGATGTGTTGATTCATTGAAAGGGAAAAACCTTGGACTGACTTTGGAAAGTTGTGCTTTAATCCCAGGATCCAGCTGGGGAAGACCGTGCATTACCTGCCCATCCTGTTCATCGACCAGCTCAGCAACCGTGTGAAGGACCTGATGGTGAGTGACGCCTCTGCCCACTGGTTGTGCAGCTGGCGAGACTGATCCCAAGACTGGCCCCGCAGCCCCAGCACCCTAATGGACAGGGCCGTTGCTGACATTTAGCACGGAGCTTTTACCTGTGCTGGGAAGCACTGCCTTCGGGCGTGCGAGGGCTGTGACGGGGGGCGGCCCTGGTGGTGCGCTGGGTTTGCCGTTGGCTGGCCGCGGGGTCCTCCTGAGCCTCTGGATTGTCGCTGGTGAAAGGCCCCTGAAAGATTGTTTATGCAGCGCCTAGAGGGCGGGCGCCTGAGCGCTGTGTGAAACAGCATCTGCATGGGAGCTCCTGGTGTGCCATGTAGATTAATTCAGAGTGTCCCGAGCAAACTCCTGCTTTCCCCGCCAGGGCTGGTCCTGCACAGGCGGCCAGAGGAGCGGGTGACCCCTGGCAAGGCGGAAGGCCTGTGCGGGAGGGAAGTGGCTGCTCTCTGGGCTCTGGCGCCATGTGGTTACGGGCAGTGACGGCGCCTGCTCTCCCAGGATTGCTTTGAGGGGAGATGAAATGTGGCCACCCTTCGGCCAGTGTCGAGACTCACAGAAGCGGTTAATATTTAATGTCCCTTGCTGCACATGCGGCACTGTGCTAAGCACTCCGTGAACCTTTCTGTGATCGTGCTGGGAGCTGTGGTGTCGTTTCACGGATGAGGTTATTTGGGGTTCAGAGGTGAATACTCAGCTGGGGCCCTGCAGGATCACCGCTCTCCCTTGCCTCCCTGCAAGCTGTCGCTGTCGCTGTCACTCTGGACCACCCAGTAGGAGCCAGGCCACTTGACTTACGGCTTTCGGCAGCTCTGAGGCGGGCCCTTTCCCCATTTTTGTTGAGGAAACAGTCCTGGGGAGAGCAGGGAGCTTGCTGGGATGCAGCTGGGAAATTGGGGCACGGCCACCTGACTGCTTTGATGTCTGCCCAGGCCCTGCTGCCTCCTGCTGACTGTGGCTCTCAGAACCGTCGCTCTGTACAGCTGTTCCCTCAGACCCCTTGTGGTCCCTAACACTGCCTCCTTCACTTCTGGGGTCACTGATTGCTCCTGTACAACCTGCAGACTGGGGGCCGGACAGGCAGTGACTGGTGAGCAGGTCTGATGTTCCAGCCTCTCCCTGAACAGTTTCTCTGTCAGCCCCTGCAATTCCAGTGCCTTTCTCTGTTTGCTGGAGTTAGCTGGTGTGCTGCTGAGAAACCTCAGGACAGCAGGTTCTGCTAAAATGCCCCGTACGGAGTTGTGTGAGCTGTGGCACCAGCCCGTGGTCGCCTCTTGTGAGGCCTCATGCCGCTGACTCCTTGTAGGCATTCAGAAGACGGTGGAAGGGGCAGGCGGCTGCAGAAGGCTGCCCTGTGTGTGTGTCTGCAGATCTGTCTGTTAGAGGCCCGGGGCAGGCTTTGTGGCACAGCTGTGCCTGTGCTGGCCCGCCCTGCAGTAGTTACGGAGACACGTGCCGACAGCAGCTTCCCCGAATCCCGAATCCCGGCCTCTCATGTGCTGGGTCTCTGTTGCTGTGTCTCAGCCGGGGCCAGATTTGAGAGGTGCTGTCTTAAGAGAGGAAGCAGGCAGCTGGGACGCAGCAGGCGCAGGAAGTCGGCACCTTCTGTGGCTGGGCCCGGCACTGCCAGATGGAGCAGGCAGTGACACCCTTCAGACACGCTTGGCAGCTCGAGGGGTGCCTGGAGGCCACCGTCCACGTGCACTGATGCCACTTGGCTGCATGGGGCGCCCTGACAGCTGCTCTCAGGACAGCCTGGCACCTGCTGGTTGTGGCTCTGACTCCACCACACTCTTGACACCAGCAGTGCCTGCCATGGCGGGTCAGGGCGTGAGGCAGGGCAGGTGGATTAGAGCACAGCCCTAGCTGGATGTTCCAGCATGTGGAGGGTGGCGCTCACCGGGTGTGGTCACTGCGCATGTGCTGTAGGGTGTGGGCTTGCCCCTGTGAACCCGTTCCTTACCCTCCTACCTCGGTGCCCTGGGACCTGGCCTGCAGCCTGTGTGCATGAGGCCCCGGCGGGCCGCAGGACTAAGCTTATTGTTCTGAGGCCCACACATCCACCCCACCGCCCGTGCTAGCTCTGTGTTCCAGAAGCCTTCTGTTGTCCCCATGGCCACCGCCTGCTCCGTGCTTTAGGCCCTGAGGGCACTTTGCCCATGTGCTGCAGGGCTGTGCGTGTCCCGTGGTCCCCAACTCTTAGGACAAACCAGCGCTCTGCAGGCCAAGCTCAGCGCTTTATGCTGCACCGTGGATTCCTAGCAGATGGGTGGCAAGCATCACCTCCAGGGAACCAGGACTTGTGCACTTGAAATTGAAGGGGCACGTGCAGCAGAACAGCCCAGGCACTGCTAGCACTGCTGAGGTCACAGGGTCCTGGTGGTGGTGGGAACCTCCCTGTGCTGGGACACTGCACGCTGGGGCCTGGGTCCTGTGGTGATAGAAGGAGGGACCTCAGGACACCTGCTGGGTCCCGTCATGTCTGACCTGGGGCCACACAGGGATGGGAAGGGGGATGGCAGGATTGACGAGGGCTGCCAAGCAGCTGGGCGCAAGGGTGTGAGGGCAGGGCCCTCAGTGTGGCTGTCTTCATCAGGTCATAAACCGCTCCACCACCGAGCTGCCCCTCACCGTGTCCTACGACAAGGTCTCGCTGGGACGGCTGCGCTTCTGGATCCACATGCAGGACGCCGTGTACTCCCTGCAGCAGTTCGGTACGTGCCACACACGGCTGGTGTCGGGATGAGGCTGCCATGGAGCTCCCCGGGTGTCTGGGTGCAAATCCTGACACAGGCTGGGGCCTCCATGCCTCCTGCTGCAGATGCTCACACAGATGTTGAATCGGAGGCTCAGCAGCGCCTGCCTCACTTCTCTCCTTGGAGATGACCTGGTTGATTGTCTGGAAATTGGCTTTGTTCAGAACATAATATGTGAAATGCCATGATTTTGGTCAAATGAACCTTAACTCTGTTGACGAGATTTATTTATTTTTTATTTATTTATTTTTGAGACAGAGTCTCACTCTGTTGCCCAGGCTGGAGTGCAGTGGCGCAATCTCTGCTTACTTCAGCCTCCGCCGCCCAGATTCAAGCGATTCGCATGCCGCAGTCCCTCCAGTAGCTAGGATTTACAGGCGTGCGCCACCATGCCCGGCTAACTTTTGTATCTTTAGTGGAGATGGAGTTTCACCGTGTTGGCCAGGGCTGGTCTCAACTCCTGACTTCAAGTGATCCACCCACCTGAGATTCCCAAAGTGCTGGGATTACAGGCATGAGCCACTGCGCCCGGCCTAAATTTTTATATTGAAAACTGTATTTGTAATGTTAGGTAAGATTGATAGTGCCTGTTTTATGTTGTATGTTTTTTTTTTTTTCCTTGGCAGGGTTTTCAGAGAAAGATGCTGATGAGGTGAAAGGAATTTTTGTAGATACCAACTTGTACTTCCTGGCGCTGACCTTCTTTGTCGCAGCATTCCATGTGAGTCGTCCGCCAGGAGGGCTTGCCGCAGGCACTGGGGAGGCTCCCTGGGTCCCAGGCCTCCTGCAGGGGCCCTGGACCTGGGGTTTGTGGGCGCCGTCCAGCCATGTGGCCCTCAAGCGTCTGCTCCCATTGCTCAGCAGCCTGCACTCCTGACACTTGGCGACCATTGCCCCAGTGGGCGAGTTCTCCCAGTTCTGTAAAGGGAGGGACCATAGAGCTCCGTCCACAGCCTTGGGGACTTGGGGACTTGAGCTGTGCTGTGCTGGCTTTGGGGGCTGTTTTGAAAAGGATCCAGAGTACTCTGAGCAGTGTCCACACCAGTGAGATGAACAGGTGCAGGCATCTTACTCTCCCCTGTCCAGGCCCCGACCCCATGCATGCCCATGCAGAGGCGGGCAGCTTCTGGCAGAAAGTACTTGTACAAATTCTAACACACTGATTTTTAAATGTAAAAAGTCCTGTGTGTATACAGTAGTCCCCCTTCATCCTCATCCGGTGTGTGTACAGTAGTCCCCCCATCCTCATCCGGTGTGTATACAGCAGTCCCTTATCCTCATCTGGTGTGTATACAGTAGTCCCCCCTTATTCTCATCCGGTGTGTATACAGTAGTCCCCCGTTATCCTCATCTGGTGTGTATACAGCAGTCTGCCTTATCCAGTGTGTATACAGTAGGTCCCCCTTATCCTCATCCGGTGTGTTTACGGTAGTCTCCCCTTATCCTCAGGAGATATGTTCAAAGACCCTCAGTGGATACCTGAAACCAAAACCTAGAAAGACTGGTTATTCTTATAAATATATATATTATATAATGCTTATGATAAAGTTCAGTTTATAAATTAAGCACAGTAAGAGATTGCCAATAATAACTGGTAACAGAAACAGGACAGTACACTGTAATAAAGTTACATGGGTGTGGTCTCACTCTCAGAGTATCTCATCGCACTGCTCTGTGGGTAACAGCGAACCATGGGTAAAGCAAGGCCACTGTGCTCTTATTTTCGCCCGTGGAGTTGAGCTGCTAGAGGAGAGCCATCCTTGTGGCTGTTAGGCTGGCCTGTGGTTAGGCTGGAAGGGTGAGGAGGCACCCAGGAGTGCAGCTGGCACTGGTTCTGAGTGCCTGGGAGTTTGGCTGCCTGTCAAGCTAAAACTTTCTAAAGCCACATTGGAGAATTAAATGATTGTTATTAAAAGGTCGATGTCTCTTAAGGATGAGCTCATGCATGGTTAGGTTTTTTTAAGTTTTTTTTCTTTTGGAGATAGGTCTCACTATGTTGCGCAGGCTGGTCTCAAAACCCTGGGCTTAGGCGGTCCTCCGGCCTTGGCCTTGCAATAGCCAGGACCACAGGCATGGGCCACCACGCCCAGCCCCTGCATTTCTAGCACAGTTGAGAGGTGAGGCTGCCCTGAGTAGGCACAATCCGAGAGCAGGGTAGGGACGCCCAGCCAGCCCCACAGTCCAGGGGAATCCAGAGCCTCCAATTGCCTGTGGGCCTTTCCAGCAATTCAAGTCAAAGATAAGTATTATTTCAGAATGGTCCCCGCAAAGACTGCCTGGGCACTCTAGGTTCTGACAGGACATGGCAGGCCGGGCACATAGAGGTGCGGGTCCTGAGTATAGACATCCGTCCTGACGCGTCCCGAAGCTGAGCACACCTGCAGTCTCACGGTCACACAGGAGCCTCTATCTCTGTCTCACAGGAGATAGAAACAGCAGGAGATGTGAGTTGCTGTCGTGTGTGTTCTCTCTAGCTTCTCTTTGATTTCCTGGCCTTTAAAAACGACATCAGTTTCTGGAAGAAGAAGAAGAGCATGATTGGCATGTCCACCAAGGCAGGTAGGCGCCCCGGGCATGGCCCTGCCCAGATCCTCTGCCCCGGGGATGCTCCCTGGAGCCTGCGGTTGAGGGCTGCCCGCCTCGTTGCTGGCTGCACACACAGCGCCGGGTGTGCGCTTGGCTCTTGAGAAGCCTCTGAGACCAGGCGCCGTAAAACCCAGAGAGCCTCTGCAGCCATTGCAGTGGGACTGTTGGAGGCTGTGCGGCCCAGGGCCTGGCTGCAAACTGGCATTTGTGTGGTGTGACTGCCAGAGGCTGCATAGCTCAGGGCCTGGCTGTGGACTCTGGTGTGCATGGGGTTTGGGCCTGGGCTGTGGGGAGTGAGAAGCATGGACCTCTCGAGCCTTCCCGGCTGCTCATGGGCGCTGAACGGGGCTGGGGCCTCACATCCCCTGTCTTAGTTCCCTCGCCCCGTCCTCCCACGGGTCTTCCTTCCCCAACCAGTGCAGGCCTGGGTGTGTGGGGCCTGCCAGGTGATGGCAGTTGATAGGCCCATGGTGCTGTGCCCGGCAGCGACAGGGAGTGTGCAGCTGTTAGGTAGGGCGGTCAGGGACCCCTGAGGCCAGGCAGCCCGGGCAGGAGGCCTGCCAAGATCTGGGACCAGTGTTCCTGGCCAGGGGTGCGTGCCGTGGTTAGGGGGCCCAAGTGAGTGAGGGTCCTCCTGACCTTGCAGGGGTGGAGGTTGTTACAGTGGGGTGGGGAGCGGCAGTCTGGACAGGGGCGAGGGGTTGGCGGTGTGAGGACGAGGAGTGGGTGAGTCTTGTTGGTTAGGAGTGAGGAGTGTTCGGCTCCAGTATCAGAGACCCAAACATGTTGTTTTTCTCACATGGAGAAGATGCCCAAGCAGGTGGCCCTGGCTGCCTGGGGGCCCTGCCGTGCTCTGTGGTGGTGTCTCCTAACCCTAATGCCTTTCCCGGCGTCCCGGGTTGGGGTGGGCAGCAGACAGCGCTGTGGCCATGACCACCATTTGTCGTGTAGCTCCATGGATCTGCTTTCCCTGCCTGCCCTGGGGGTTTGTGGGAGGAGGAAGACGTGTTGAATAAGCTGGAGTGGTTGTTAAGGTACAGGCTGGGGAGGAAACACGTCCAGACTTGAAAAGCCACGCGCTTATCACAGAACCAGCATAAGACCTGCCTGGAAGCAAAGCTGTGCTGGCTCCGTCATCCGACCTCTGCCCACGTTCCATGCTCGTTTGCAAGTGTGGCTCAGACACGTGTTTGTGGAGCTGGTGTGGGGCCAGCTGTTCAGTTCAGCAGCCTTCCAAACACTTTCCTGGCTGCTGGATACTTCCCTGTTGTTTTTGAACAGGGTAACATGGACTGGGGAGTACCTGAAGCTTCTTGGGCGTGGGGGTCGGGGTGGGGGACTAGGGGTATGTGTGCGACTTGGGGGCACACAGGCGGGGTCTGCCCTGCACCCCCTCCCAGCCCGACCGTCCTGTCCCCAGTGCTCTGGCGCTGCTTCAGCACCGTAGTCATCTTCCTGTTCCTGCTGGACGAGCAGACGAGCCTGCTGGTGCTGGTCCCGGCGGGCGTTGGAGCTGCCATCGAGGTGAGTTCCAGGCAGTGACCTGAACTGTCTGAGGTCCATGGGCCTCCACGCACTCAGGAAAGGCTTTTCAGCCCCAGCATGTGAGACCTTCCGTGGAAGCCTGCATGCTTGTTCCTGACGGCCTCAGTGTTCTGGAAGCTGTAGAATGGCAGGCAACGGCTATAAAGGCTTTGAACAAGTGGAGAGCAGGGAAGTGGGGGTTCTGGTGGCATCAGCTCCGGAGGCCCTGTCCACCAAGCAGAGTGTTTTTACGTGTTTGAGAAATCCCACCACGCGCAAAGCAGAGGCATAAACCGTGGGGCCTTGACAGGCTTGTGCTGTGGCTGCAGAGCTGAGCACGGCGGGCAGGTGGGCAGTGACGGAAATCACTCCGTGCCCTGTGGTCCAGCCCTGGTTGTTGCGGAGCTCAGAAGAGCCAGCCAAAAGGGAGCCTCGTGGGGCAGGGCCAGCTTGGGAGCAAAACTTGAGGGGGATGATGGCCCCCGCAGTTGGTGGCCCATTTGTGGGTGGGGGCCTGCACGGCCGTCATGCCTGTTGAGGAGGAGCTGGATTAGATGGTGCTGGAGCACCACAGGCGGGGCCCTCCATAGGTACGAGTCACAGTGCCACGCCCGGCTCAGGCACCAGTCCTCTGTGAACAGTGCCTTCTAAGGATGCAGCCAGGTGGTGGCGGCTCTCAGAGAGGGCCTGAAACAGGCTCCACGGCTACCCAAGTGCCAGGCAGAAGGAGGTGGGGGCTAATTTGGGTGCAGGCAGGGTGGTTTAGAGAACCGCACTTGTGTGCTGGTTTTGTCGTCTGCTGGTCGATGGCTGTGCAGCCCACCTGACCAGGTACACTTGCCGGGTGTGGGTTAGAGGCCCAGGTCCGGCCCCCACCATTCTGCCCTGAGCAGTGGGAGGGACAGGAAGAGGACAGTGGGCTGGGCGGGGCCGTGGCGGCAGGTCCTACCCGTTACCGTCTGGGTCATTCCTTCGGGGTCTCGTGGCCTTGGAAGATTAAAGGAACTATTTCCTGATTTCTCCTCTCAGCTGTGGAAAGTGAAGAAGGCATTGAAGATGACTATTCTTTGGAGAGGTCTCATGCCCGAATTTCAGGTAGGATTTAACTGTAGTGGCTGAACCCCACGCCCTCTCTGAAGAGTGTGGTTTTGCCCCCTGCGCGCAGAGTAAAGTGGCCATCCGCGGATGAGTCACTGCGGGCCTCTGTCGGGAGCCTCCGTGGTGGAGGCAGCACTGGTTTCTGATCGCAGCCACTCTCTTCGCCTGAGGACTCCCCAGTCGTGTACCTAGTTCTGACCCTCTTCAATGCAGATGGCAGCGCTTCTGGGCCTGAGCTGGCCTCTGGGAGAAAGGACGCTGGCTGGCCAGCGGGAGTGCTTCGTTTTGGCACCTTGCCTAGAGCGCGCTCCCGAGGCTGGTGCTGACTGGAGTCAATACAGTCCTGGCAATCCCCAAGTGAGCGAGCCCCTGCCTCTTGTGGCTGCCCCAGTGCCTGGGTGCTCATGAGGCCTCTAGGCACATGAGGGCTGGGGCAGAGCTGGAGTTGAATCTCAGTGCCCACAGATGGACCTTGATTGAGGCAGGGCCCTCAGCAGTCACGGCTGAGATTTTCCATGCTGTGGGCAGAGGAAGGGCAGGAAGCCCAGCAGATGCAGCGCAGCCACTGCGTTCCAGCCTGGCCCCGTGACTCCTGGCCAGCTGGTTCAGAGCATTGTCGGCTGTGCCTGTGCCCTCTGCGGTGTTCTCACTGTGAAGCAGCGGCACTGAAAACCGAGCCCCCCAATGAGGAACAGCAATGAGGCCGCGCTGTCCCCGCTCAGGCTTGCGGGACCCAGGGCCAGGGTGAGGTGGGAAGGGTCCATGCAGATCCCTGTCCTCTGGGTCCTCTCCTCGGCCGGTAGGGACCTGAGCGCCCTCTGTAGCGAGGCCTGGGTCAGCTCTGCAGCCATGTGTGACGCCCCTTAGTCACAGCTCACCTGTGCTCAGATCCTCCCTGAGTCTGTTAACATCCCTGTGTTGAATTTCACAACAGTTTGGCACTTACAGCGAATCTGAGAGGAAGACCGAGGAGTACGATACTCAGGTAAGTCCCATGTGGTTCAGGGCACGTGCATGCCAGGCACATCCCACACCCTCCACGATGGGGCCCTCGCTGTCACTGCTCAGTGTGGAGTCTCCGTGGAGCACGGGTCAGCCCGCCGTGAGCAGGGATCGCAAGAGTGAACACATAAAACCCGGATTTCTTACTGGGAGGGGTGGGGGCTTGCAGAGACGCTCATTCCCGAGTCCTTACAGGCACAGCCTGCCTGTGTCATCATATAGTAGGGGTATTTTCATCGTTTGTAAGTCACATTTGCCAGGCAGCTGACGCAGGCCTTGGTGTCTGCTGTGGTTGCTGGGAAATGCACTTGCTCTCACGAAGGCCATAGCAGCCTCGGCAGCACGGTGGCCTGGAGGATCGGCCCCAGAAGCACAGAGCATCACCTTTCCCCAGTGCTGTTGGGGGAGCTGGAAGTCTCAGTTCAAGTTAAAAGAACATTTCTGCACAGGAATGATTGTGGTTTGGTTTAATGTTCACCAGCTTATATCTAACTTTCATGGAGTTGTAAAGCTGAAATCAATAGATACAGCTGGCGATGTAACTACATTACTTAGTAGACAGTTTTTTCAGGTGTCTTTCTATTATGTTTATTGATCTGTTGTGGATTGGTTGGTTTTGACCAGCCCGAATTGATCTATTATTGTTAACTAGCGCCTGTAGTTACGCCCGGGCTGTGGAGTTTGCGGTGCCTCCTGGGCTGTGGCGAGTGCACGAAGCCCTACATGCGCCCCTCACACCACCCGCCCCCTTTCAGAGCCGCCCTGCTGCCCTGAGTGCTGTAGCTCGTTCTGTCTGTCCCTGTCGTAGTGAGCTCCATGCAGTGCGTTTACACAGGCCTGGCGTTTGGGCCTCTAACTGGAAGCTCCCTTTGTTCCCCGTAGGCCATGAAGTACTTGTCATACCTGCTGTACCCTCTCTGTGTCGGGGGTGCTGTCTATTCCCTCCTGAATATCAAGTATAAGAGGTAGGAGGCCGATACGCTTCACCTGCTGCGTCTTTCCCCTGAGAAAGCCATTTGGATGACTGAGCCAGAGCAGAGTGCGGCTGGAGGGCAAGCTAGAGGCCAGGGCACTTGGGCGAGTGCCTGGGAGGGGTCCTGACCCTGTAGCTGCGCACAGTGGGCTTTGGGCCTCAGTGTCCCCCCCCGGTAAGGTGTAGCTGAGAGGCTAAGGTGTAGCTGAGAGGTGTAGCTGAGAGGCTTCATGGGAAGCTTGGCCCTGAGCTGAGAGGGGTCCTGGAGCCCCTGGCCTCCACTGCGCGGGTGGGATGCTGGCCCTGAGCTGAGAGAGGACGGAGCCCCCGGCCTCTGCTGCCCGAGCAGGCTGCTGGCCCTGAGCTGAGAGGGGTCCCAGAGCCCCCAGCATCTGCTGCCTGGGTGGGGGCGCTCAGCGCTGTCTCCAGCTTGAGAACCAGGCTCAGCACTGCTGCTCTTGGCTGCCCAGCTGCAGTGAGAACACCTGGGGGTTTTTTTTAGAGAATTTTTAATGAAAGAATTATTTTTCGTCAATTTAATACAGATACTAAGCTATGCAAGAAATGGGACGTCTCCTTTTTTTTCCATTTCAGCTGGTACTCCTGGTTAATCAACAGCTTTGTCAATGGTGAGTCCATGTGCTTCCCTACTTCAGTAATAGTATTTACAGCAGGCACCAATTTAATTGTTCTCACCCTGTAACCCAGTGTGGCAGGTGCCTCTGCGGTGTCCAGGGCTCTCCCGAGCCTGTGAGCAGATAAAGCCCCGTGTAGCTTCACAACAGTGATTGGTTCTGAGAAACAGGTCCTTGTACAAGCGACAGGGGGTGCTTACACCAGATGCGGCAGCCACTCTGAAGGGGTGGCCTGCCCCTCCACACCTGTGGGTGCTTCTCGTTCGGTGGAACGAGAGACTTTGAGAAAAGAAATAAGACACAGAGACAAAGTATAGAGAAAGAAAAGTGGGGCCCAGGGGACCGGCGCTCAGCTTACAGAGGACCCACGCCGGCACCGGCCTCTGAGTTCCCTTAGTATTTATTGAGAATTATCTTTACCATCAAAAAGATAAGGGAGTGGCTGGAAAATAGGGTCATTGTAGGGAGGAAATCAGCAGTAAGACATATGAACAAAAATCCTTGTAACATGAATAAAATTAAAAGAAAATGCTGTGCCTTGAGATGCATATGCGAACATCTCCATAAACCTTTTAGCAGTATTGCTCCAGCAAGCCCCACCTTATTCCTAAAGGCGGTTTTCTCCTTGCTTAGTAAACAAACCATTGCCCAGGGAGGGGCAGGAGACAAATGTTTTTCTCTTTTTTGAGATTTAAGAGAATGGTGATGACCTTTAACCACAAGCAGCCTTTAGGCACTTGTTTAACAAAGCACATTCTGCACAGCCCAAAATCCTTTTAACCTTAAGTCACCTTCGCACATGTCTCTTGCAAGGACAAAGTTGGAGGTAAGGTCACAGATTAACAGCATCTCAAATACAGAGCTCAATGGAGTCTCTTATGTCTACTTCCTTCTATATAGACACAGTAACAGGCTGATCTCTTTCTTTTCCCCACACCACTCCACGCCAGGCTGTGTGATGCAGCCGCCTGGTGTACGTGTGCGTTGCTGATCACAACAGCGTTGTGTGGTACAGAACTGTTGTCTGTTTTCTTCATGAAAACAAGTAAACTTAAGCATTAAAACAACATCATCTGCGTCTGGTTCCTTAGAGCAAATGGAAGCACCAGGCTCTCCTGCCGATGCACAGTGGGGACCCCGCAGGGCCCTGTGCTCGGGGCCACATGTCCTGGGAGGCCCGCCCGCCCCCACCTGCCCCAGGTGGCACCTTCAGCTGCATGGGCTGCTGTGTCCATCCCCCCGCCCCACCAGACCAGCCTTGATCACAGCTTTGTGGTCTCTTTGGGAAGTGGTCCCGTGAGCATTAAGGGCGAGGGCCTGTCTGGTGCAGAGCAGGTGGGTCCCTCACTGCCGTCCTCCCTGGTGGGAGTCCCACCTTTGACCCCTGGGGCAGGACCCTGTGGGTCGGGAGGCCGTGTCCTCAGCCGCAGGGTGCTCCAGCGCCCTCACTCACTGGACCCCATGGGCAGCAGTTGCACTGATTAATAAATAAAAGAGCTTTGCTCTCCAAAGTTGTCGTAGACTCTTGATGAACTTACCAGCCAGAAAGTTGCTTCACACAATGACAGACTCTGAAGTTGTCTGGATAGCAGACCTTGTTTTGTGCCCGCTGTGCACAGACGTGGCAGCCCGGCCCTCCACGCCTCGTGAGTGCTGTCTGTCTTTCTGCAGGGGTCTATGCCTTTGGCTTCCTGTTCATGCTGCCCCAGCTCTTCGTGAACTACAAGGTAAGGTGGTGTGTGCTGCCTGCGGCCCGGCCCCCTCTCCTGTGCTGCCGGCAGCTGACCTGTGCCTGTCTCTCGTGTTTCAGTTGAAGTCAGTGGCACATCTGCCCTGGAAGGCCTTCACCTACAAGGTGAGTGTGACAGTTGGCGGGGAGTCCCTTCTCACTGAGCAGAGCATGAGTGAGGGCGTCTTCCAGCCAGCAGCATTACCGGGGCAATCTCTGCCCAGAGTACCTCTGCAGCCGTCCCGTCCACTGAAAAATATTAAGGTGGCTCCTTTAAAAAAAGCGAAGAGCTGTAGAGAACTTCAGACCCCGAAAGACGGGGGTTCTCTCACTTGTCACAGATTTGGTTTGGTTTTGTTTTTTTACTTTTTATGTTTCCTGTTAGCACGTGTGTCAAGACACAGACCCCTGTGGCCCCGTAACCGGTGCCTGGGGATAGTGGATTCAGGCCTCCCAGGCAGGAATGGAAGCCCCCATGGGCCGTGGCCATTCCCCGCGGGTAGAGCTGTGGAGGTCCCCTTGGCTCCGTGTGGGATTAGAAGTGCCTCAGCCTTGCAGGCGGGGCTGAGTTAATGGGACGTGATTTGCACTTTTCTGAAGTCAAGTACAAGCTCCCAGAGGAAAAGGCAACGCTCGGGCAGCTCTCCCCTTGGCTGTCCCCTTGGCTCTGGTTTCAGGCCATTCTCTTTGGGTTCCCCGATGTGAGTGGGAGCCTAGGCGAGACCTGCAGTGTGTCGGGTGCCAGCGGCTGTGGGGAGCCCCTGAGGGAACAGAGCGTCGTGTCTCCACTTGCTGGCTTTCTGTTCTTTTCATTGTTGCTGTGAAGAGTTCCAGTTAGTTAGTTCCAAGGATCTGCCAAAAGCCATTTGCTTGGTTAGGTTACCAGAAACAATAGGATTCTAGTCCCAGCAACTGGGGTTCCCCTTCCTCCCGTCTGGCCCTGCAGGCTTTCAACACCTTCATTGACGACGTCTTTGCCTTCATCATCACCATGCCCACGTCTCACCGGCTGGCCTGCTTCCGGGACGACGTGGTGTTCCTGGTCTACCTGTACCAGCGGTGGTGAGTGCGGCTGTGCACGCTCAGCTCCTGGTCCGTCTCAGCGGCGTGGCGCTGCTGCTAAACGGGATGGCGACTTTCACAGCACCCTGCGCCTGTTTGTCCATTTGAGGGCAAAGATAATTTGCGGGTGGTGGTTTTTCCTGTCTTGCCTAACTTGGATTCCAGTTGCCCATGAACGACCTGGCAAGAAACTGTTGCAGCTCTGTCTCCTCACTGTGCTTGAGAAATGCTCGTTTCTGTGTGAATTACTGATTAGCCACTGAAAGCAAATTTCTCTCCTTAAGCTATTTACTTATTCACAGTCATTGCTATTGAGCAGGACAGAGACTGTAGCACGACTACTTGGCACTAGCCTCGAAGTGTCCAGCTGGCAGTCCTGGGGTCCAGGTCTCCAGCGTCGGGAACAGGCTCTGGGCCACGCTTGGGCTGTGTGTCCCTGCAGGGCAGAATGTCACTGGAGAGCTCGCTCACCTCAACATTGGCCACACCCCTTAAACCAGCCGCCCGGGTCTCTGTTGACCTCCCGGCTTGGCCTTCAGGTCAAAGGCTGACGGCTAAGGAAAAGGCTTTGTGGAATTTTCTAAATGCAGAGGCTCAGGTCCCGCCCCGGCCTTGGAATTTTCTAAACACAAAGGCTCAGGTCCCACCCCGGCCTCGGAATTTTCTAAACGCAGAGGCTCGGGTCCCGCCCCGGGCCTCCTGCTTCCCTCCAGGGCTGACATCTGCCCTCTCAGTCAGCAAGAGCCCCCTCCAGCTCTGCTGTACCAGGGTAGGAGCCTGGGATCTGGGGCTCCCCTCAGGAGCGCTGTATCCGGACCACTGCACGCACTGCCCTCACCTCCCGGCCCGGCCCCAGGGCCTTGTCCAGGGGTGGAAGGAGTGTGTGTCACCCCCAAGGCCTGTTGCCAAGTGTCTCAGAGCCTCCTGGCTGTGTCCTTTCTCTGGCCTTCGAGGTCCCTCTTCCCATCTCCCCCCCTCAACCGGGAGGCCACCACTCATACGCCATGGCTGTGGCACCTTCCTGTGCCCTCCCCAGGCCGTGGCCCCCTCAAGGCCTGGGGCCATCCGACTAGTGCTGGAGAGAGGTCCTTTTCCCCCAGGTCGTCCTGGGGGGTCCTGCCTAGGTCTGGGCTGCCGGCCCTTCGGGAGCGCAGTGCTTCCATCCCCGCCTGTCTCCACACGCGGCCTCGCCCGGTGTTTCAGAGCCTCTGTCCCGGCCAGTGTGAGACTGGCATTGTTCCGCCTGTTTTAACTCGTTGTTCAGGTGCAGTTGGCACATCCACACAGTGGCGCATGGCCGCCCTTGCCTAGCTCTCCAGGCCTGGCCGCCGGCTGCCCACCCACCCCCTTGCTGTCTCGTGCAGCCCCTGCACTGGAGCTCCCGCTTGGGTCTCAGCAGGAAGGACTGTTTCCCTATAAGCAACACTCACACGGGGTTTGGTTCTCATCCTCCGTTCACCATTCTCAGATCCCCCAGTTGGCCTCCTGCCCCCTGCAGAGCATGAGGTTGTCCAAGCCATGGAGCCCCGGATGCTGCTGTGCCTGGCGTGGTTGTCACTTCAGGGTCCCATCTCAACCGTGAGCCCTTCAGGTGGCTCCCAAGTCCTCGCAGGTGGCCCACGGCATGTCTGAAACTGTGCTGTACTCGGGCTCTGTGTGTTTCTGGTTCCAGACCTGCAAACGGTGTTTGGCCAGGACCACAGGGCCCTTGATGGGCAGCGGGTCCGTTTTTAAGCTGAAACCCTGTACGTCTGCTGTTCGTGGCTGTGAGGAGCTGCCCCTCACGCCACAGCTTCCTCATCCATACCTAGGAGTGATGTTGGCAAGGCCTCTGGGGCTCTCTGGATCAAAGGTGGCGGCAGTGTCCTGCCAGGTGTTCACAGCTGAGGAGATGAGCTCCCTGAACATGGCAGTTCCTGTTCTGATCGCTCGGGTCTCTGTGATTCCACAGTTCCCAGAAGGCAGCCAGTGCAGCCTCCGGGTCCTCCGTTTGGCCAGGCTTCCCTTTCCTTGAGAGCAGTGTGCTGGCCTGGCCATGCAGAACAAAACACAACTCAGACATCCCTCCTCAGCCCTCAGCAGTAAAACTTCTGAGGATTCGACTGTTAATTTGCTCACTGTGGCTGCTGACTGGAAAATAAATCAAGGATGCCAAGTCCTCCTCTTAGGAAAACAGCCCCTGCAGTGGGGTTTGCTGACGTGCTCATTTGTGTCGTTGTAGGCTTTATCCTGTGGATAAGCGCAGAGTGAACGAGTTCGGGGAGTCCTACGAGGAGACGGCCACGCGGGCGCCCCACACAGACTGAAGGCTGCCCGGGCTGCTGCTGGCCACGTGCGACTTGAATCGTCCATGAGTATTTTCGGAAGCCTTCGGTGGAATTCCCAGACATTGCATTTTCTGTGTTGCCAAAATCGCTTTGGACATTTCTCAGACATCTCCCAAGTCCCTCACATCAGATTTGGAGCTGGTGGCGCTCACGGTGCCCCCACGTGTGAACGTCTGTCTTGGTCACAGAGCTGGCCGCTGCCAGTCACCTTGAGCTGTGGTGGCTCCCGGCCCGCGAGTGTCCGGGGCTCGGCCATGTCCTCACACTGGCAGGTGCAGGAGCCCTCACAGGCAAGGGGGCTGTCGGAGTTCCATTTCAGGTGGTTTTCTAAGTGCTCCTTATGTGAATTTCAAACACATACGGAATTCATTCCGCGTGGACTCTGGGATCAAAGGCTCTTTCCTCTTTTGTTTGAGAGTTGGTTGTTTTAAAGCTTAATGTATGTTTCTATTTTAAAATAAATTTTTCTGGCTGTGGCATTTTTCTTGACCTGGTATAATGAAAGTATTTCAGATATTTGAGTGTAACCCTTTTCCAGAAAGTAATACATAATATGGATTTATTTATGCATTAAAAGAGCAAATTTAAAGAGCCCTTCCCAAGCCTTTGAGTCATGAGCGTTCTTACATACTTAGCATCTCGGTTATTTAAGACTAAATTATTGTACAGAGCCATGACCCGTCGGGTCAAGCCTATCTTGCCCTAGGTTGAGACAGAGAGGGAGAAATGGAATAGAAAGATGGGTAGAGAACTGCTGGACTCCGTGTGCAGTAAAGTTTCATGTTTGCTGAAGTTAGTTCTTGTGGGGTTTGTTCTCAGCCCACAGCAGCCTCCACCTCCTGTGTTCACGTGATCGATGCTCCTGCCTCAGCCTCCTGAGTAGCTGGGACTACAGGTGTGCGCCACCACATCCAGCTTTTTTGTATTAATATTTTTAGTAGAGATGTGGTTTTGCCATGTTGGCCAGGCTGGTCTCAAACTCCTGAACTCAAGTGATCACTCGCCTTAGCCTTTTGAAGTGCTGGGAGTCCAGGCATGAGCCTTCCCACCTGGCCTCTAAATATGTAATCTTTTTTTATTCCTGGGCATTTCCTTGCTCGAAGTCTCCTTTGCCAATAGCAGCTTTCATCCTCGTGTGTTTCTGGAACAGGCGCCCCTGTTGTGGGCCTGGCTTCCTCGCGGCTGAGGGGCTTCAGGAGCCTTGCTCAGAGCCCCAAGCCTGTTCCATGTGTCTCCACGTCAATGGACGAGACACGCCATTCCAGGATGCTCATTCAGGCCGAGAACCAGATCCAGATGCTCTCAGACCATCCGCAGTTGGCAGTGAAGTTTCTGTACACTGTGCTTTCCTTCAGATCAGATAAGTCTTTTATAATTCAGGTGTAAACGTCACTCAATGAGAGGAATGCACTGGGCTTTCACGTTGTCATCTTTTAGTGTCATCCATTAAAATATGAAGATAGCAGATGAGCTGGCACACGAACACAAATACGAATACACGGCCTATACCGCGTTACTTAGTCGTGTGTCGTAAGTGGGGTCTGGAAGGGTGGCTGGGAGAGCAGGTGAACTGCCGGGGTTTATTAGATGTGCAGGTCCCATGGAAGGCACAGCACCTCAAGGGGCCTGGAGGGGCACACAGGGGAGGCGGCTCCACAGGCAGGGCGGATAGCCGGGACCCTTGGGCAAGTCAGCGGTGGGGGAAAGACAGCAGGAGGCGTGAGGGGCTGCGTTGGTGTGTGAGGGTCACGAGGTCACGGCCCTGCCCACCACAGGTGTGTCGGTCTGCGGGGAAGTTGAGGCATCAGGGAACAGGAAGTAGTAAACGTCTGCAATGGACCTTCCCCACACAGGCCGTGCCTTTGCCCACGGTGCCAGATTACTAGGGCGGGGTGTGGTGGACGGTGTCCCTTCCACACCTGCGGTTTTCTTTGTCTTTGGGGGAGGGGAGCCTTGCTTTATAAAACACAACTGGCTGTGTTCTGTAAGGCTGCACCTCGCGTCCTGTTGGCAGCAGCTAAGCACACAAACGGGAAAGGAGTATCGCCCAACTCCACCGATGAACCCAAAGTGCCTGGCTTTGCCTGGGGGATGCTGGCAAGGTCAGGTGCGGTTCCCAGCGTTTCTTCTGCCTCTTGGGGCACATCCCTCGGTGGATCAGCGCCTGCGGCCAGCTCCTGCAGAAATAACGTCATCCAGCACTTGCATCAGCAGCCAAAGCCGGGCCTAACTGTCAGGGGCTCTGTGGACAGCTCTGCTGCTCTCGCTTTTCAGTTTCAGTATGAAAAATAGTCGCTACAAGAACTCATTTTTGCCGTAGCACCTGCTCTTCTATTTGGGCTGGTGTGCTGAGCACAGGAGCCTCATCAGCCTGACAGCAGAGGCAGCTTAACCTGAGTTTTTAGGAAGCACCGTGGGAGGGCTCCCAAAAGGGGCAGATGTCCAGCGTGCACTGTGTCTGCTTCTGTAGTTGGCCCTCCAGTGCCGTTTTCTTTCCCCTACAAAGGACGTTATGCGTAAACCAGCTGCTGGCGACTGTTAGTCTTGATCTGTGTAAACAGGAGCAAGTTGCAGATTGTTCCTTTGAAGACACCGCAAGTCACGTGTGTCAGTTACTCCTGAGAGGTTGCTAGGGCACCTGCCTCTCCATTTTTTAAGATAAGCAGAGGTTTAAAAAAAAAATAAGGAGTTTGGGGAATGAGGCCTTGCAAGTCCTTCCAGCTTCAGGATCAGCACTTGCTCTGACAGCCTTGACTTCCTGCCCTGTGGTCCGGCACTCCCGCAAATGCGCAGTGTTTCAAGAGAGGCCAGGACTGAGCCTCATGCCGATCCCATCTCATGGGAACCCTGAAGCTTCACTGCCCAACGGAGGCTCCAGCTGGGTGACTTGAAACACGCTTAAAGGGTTTATCCTTCATCCCGATGAGTTTAGTTCTGTTTTCCTCTTGGATTTCATTGATATTTCTTCATAACATCAAGGCCACGTCTTACAATTGATCATGAGGTGAGACTGAGAAATGTTCTAAGTACCTGTTGATTTTAGAACACGTCAAAGCCCTTGAAGCTGTTGCCAGCATCTGTGAAACTGGACTCACATGGCGAGGGCCCGGGGTCTCCCACGGTGGAACTGTAGTGTCCTGATCGCAGCTGGTGGGCTCCATACCTGGGCGGGACAGGCTCAAAGCAGCCAGTGTCCAGAAGGAGCTTCTGTCTCTCCCCCTTGGCAGTGACCACTCATTTTATAGAATGGATTTTCTTTAGACCAGAGTTTATTAGAAAGCCCAGGAAAATGAGAACTCGTACCCCTGTGAAATACCTGCCACACGTAGCCCTATAGAAGCCAGTTTGATGGCTGTCAGGTGTTTGGCATCAAGATCAGTCTGTTGGCCTCGGCCTCGGTAAGCCCTGCAGGCCAGGGGTCTGGAGGAAGGATGGGGTGTAGCCCGCGATAGGTGAGGCTATGGAACCCCGACGAAGGGGGCTGTGTTCAAGGAGTGATCCATGCGGAGGAGGGAAACCAGGAGGAGGTCTTGGCATACCACACTGTTTACCCATTTCCTGAAGCAGGTACAGGACCCAAGGGGTCATGGCGCCCTGTGGCCCACCATGCTTTCAGAGCAGCAGTCCCTGCAGAGACGCTGGTCCTGGAAAAGCCACCGCCTGAGTGTCCCCCAGCCAGTGTCCCACAGCCACGGCCACAATCCCCACAGCTTCCATGCTTCAAGCAGCATCTTTGTTCTCTTGTGGTTCTGGAGGCCAGAAGTCCAGACCAGATCTCCCTGGGCGGCGGCTGAGGTGTGGGCAGGCCGTGCCCTCCAGAGGCTACAGGTGCTCCGGTCCTCGCGTTCGCCACCTCGAGAGCTGTGCTCCTTGCATTCCCAGGCTCGTGGCCCCTTCTTCGCCTCACCTGACCTCTGCCTCTGTGGTCATATCCCTGATTCTCACCCCTACCCTCCGTGGTTCCATCCGCCCCAGACGATTACCCAGCATCATCTCCCGTCCAAGATCCCAAGTGTGATGGTGGCCACAGAGTCCACTCCAGTGTGTGGGTCACATCCGTGGTTCTAGGGCTGGACCCTGATGTCTGGTGGGACACGCCCACCTCTCCCTCATCCTGCCATTTCCCTTGTTGAACCTTCCGTTGTGATGTCCCAGTGGCTTTTGTACTGCTGGCTGGACTCAGCTGGTGCACTGAGAGGTGGACTCTTTTATTGTTATTTTTTTTTTGAGACAGAGTCTCGCTCTGTCACCCAGGCTGGCACTGCAACCTCCGCCTCCCAGGTTCAAGCGATTCTCCTGCCTCAGAGACCTCCCGAGTAGCTGGGATTACAAACCGCCACCACGCCCAGCTCATTTTGTATTTTTAGTAGAGACGGGATTTCACCATGTTGGCCAGGCTGGTCTTGAACTCCTGACCTCAGGTGATCTGCCCACCTCGGCCTCCCAAAGTGCTGGGATTACAGGCGTGAGTCACTGCACCCGGCTGGCAGGCACTTTTTAAAAACTTGTGACTACAGTTTCCACACAGTGTCGTAGCAGATACACCCCGTGCAGCTCAACAAGCCCTCCATGCTTCCACACTCCAGCACCGAGCACCCGAGTCAGGCTACAGACGGACCCCGGTCCCACAGGGCCCTCTCAGTGGAAACCATACAGGTGAACCCCACCCAAGGGTCACTGGATCCAAGGCCCACACTGGAGCAGTCACACTGGGAGCTCTGGTACCCAGGTTCTCGGGCTGGGCTCTGTCTGGTGTCCATCTGTGGTGTCGCAAGCGGCACTCATTTGTAACTTTCTTCCATGTGGCATTCCATGGCAGGAACCCGGGCCGTTATGGATCAAACCTTGCACATGCCTGTGCCTGCCTCTGAGGCGCAGACCCAGGGGGGACGTGGCTGTCGTGGTGCATGTGTGCTGAGCTTCAGTACACGTCACCCACGTTCTAAGGGGGCTGTGCACTCTGGCTGGGCACCGTGGCATGGGAGCCCTATGGCATCACCCCTTCTCCAGCACGCAACGCTGCTGTCTTTAATTTTAGCCACTCTGGTGGGTGTGTAGTGGAGTCTTTTTGAGGTTTAAACATGCATTTCCCTGCTGACTAGCGGTGTTGAAAACCTTTTTGTATCCTCACTGACCATCTGGGTGGCCTCTTCGTGTTTTCCGTTTCCTGTTCCTTCCAATCACACCGTGCAGAGCCGATCGTGCAGGGCTGGCTCACTGAAGCTGCCGTGACCACAGACAGAGGCTGAGAGCATTTCCTCTTCGCCTGTTGTCTAAAATCATCCCCTCAGGCACTTGTAGATGCAACTGATGAAACCGCCTAAGTCTGCGGTTTCCTTTGTGGGATTTTTTTTTCACTAGTGTTTTAATTTCTGTAAATTCTGTGATAATAATACCATGCAGATTTTCTATTTCCCCTTGAAGTTTTATTATAATATTTTGTTTATTTAAATAATTTGTCCGTTTGACCTAAAATGACAACTATCTTTTTTATTTTAGAGACAAGGTCTTACTCTGTCGTCCAGGCTGGAGTGCAGCGGTGCAATCTCAGCTCACTGCAGTCTCAGCCTCTCTGGGCACAGGTGATCCTCACACCTCAGCCTCCTGAGGAGCTGGGACTACAGGCATACACTACCACACCTGGCTAATTTTCATACTTTTAGTAGAGGTGGTTTCACCACATTGGCCAGGCTGGTCTCAAACTCCTGACCTTAAGTGGTCTGTCCACCTCAGCTCCCCAAATTGCTGGGATTACAGGCCTGAGCCACCATGCCCAGCTAATTTTTTTATCTTTTTGTAGCAATGGGGTCTTGCCGTGTTACTCAGGCTCATCTCAAACTCCTGGGCTCAAGCAATCCACCACCCACCTTGGCCAGAATGCTGGGACTACAGGTGTGCACCCACTGCACCCAGCCCAAATATCAACTGCCTTGGCATGACGTTGGCATAGCACTGTCTTGATTTACATGACACCTGTGGCAACGTCTGCTTCTCCACCCCTGTGTGAGCTTGTGGGGGTGGCCACAGCAAAGCACTGCGGCTCCAGCTTCAATAGCAGACATTGGCCAACTCCGTTCTGGAGGCCACAGTCCCAGATCAGGTGTGGGCGGGACGGGCTCCCTCTGAGGCTGCGAGGGATGCCCTATGTCAGCCTCTCCTTGGCTTGCACACAGCCGTCTTCTCTCTGTGTCTTCACATCATCTTCCCTTGATGCCCGTCTGTCTCTGTGTCCAGATTTATCCTTCTTATAAGGACACCAGTCACTGGCTTAGGGTCACCCTAATGACCCCATCTTAACTAATCACAAGTGCAAAGATCCTATTTCCAAATAAGGGCACATTCTGAAGTCTTGGGGGTTAGGACTTTAACACATAGATTTTGGGGAGGACACAGTACATCCCGTAACAACTTCTTATGAGGTTAGAGGTGGGACTTGGACCCTGGACCCAACTGAGGACTAGCTGAAACAGGGAACTAAGGACCAGCTGAAACAGGGCCCGGGTGGAAGCAGCTTTCTATAAGACATGCCCGCCAGTGTTTCCCATTGCTGTGGCAACCCCCGGACATCACCACCCCCGTCATAGCAATGACCCCAACCCAACGGTTACTACCCCTTCCCTAGAAATTTCTGCATAAACCGCCGCTTAATCTGCATATAATTAAAAGTGGTTACAAACCTAACTGCAGACCTGCCCTGAGCTGCCGCTCTCAGCAGGCCACTTATGAGGAGCCCTGCCTGGCAGGAGCAGCCCCAGGGCTGTCACACCGCCTGTGGGGAGCCCTGCTCTGGGCACACCGACTTTGGGAGCCCTACCCTCAGGAGACCTGCCCTCAGCACGCCGCCTGTGGGGAGCACTACCCCACGGGAGCAGCCCTGGGGCTGTCACACTGCCTGTGGGGAGCCCTGCCCTCAGTGTGCCGCCTGTGGGGAGCACTCCCCCACGGGAGCAGTCCTGGGGCTGTCACACTGCCTGACCTATAACCCTGCTGCTTCCATACAGCTATTTCCTTCCACCCTACTGAGGCAGGAGAATAGGGTCTGGAGGCAGGGAACCTAAGGCTGATTCACGCTGACTTGCTAGAACTAAATCAAAAGGAAAACCCCAACTTTCCGAGCTCAAGTAACCAAAGGACCAGAGGCTACTCCCTTTGCAACCCCCCCTCCTCTTTTTTCTGAGTGGCAGATGAAAAATTGAAAGTACCTCTGATTAGTCCCCTCCTGCAACCAATCAGATTGGTCTAGGGCCAGGTCTTCATTTGCATACGAATATAACACTTTAACTTCACTTCAGCCTCTGATTGGTCGCTTTCCACAACTGAGCTGACCAATTGTGGGCCAGTATTTCAATTACATAGGGCATATAGCAAGTAACCAATGGGAAACCTCTAGAGGATATTTAAACCCCCAAAATTCTGTACCTGGGCTCTTGAGCCAGTTACTTGAGCCCACTCCCACTCTGTGGACTGTACTTTTGCTTTAATAAATCTGTGCTTTTTCTTTTTTTTCATTGCTTTGTGCATTTTGTCCAATTCTTTGTTCAAAACACCAAGAACCTGGACACCCTCCACCGGTAACACTGCCACTGGCTCATCCTTGAGTTCTGCCCTGGGCGAAGCCAAGAACCCTCACCTGCTAAGCCCCACTTTGGGGCTTGCCTGTCCTGCATCACTTACGTAGTTATTTGTATCTTTATTTTTCTTGAATGATTTGTTTTTGTCATTTTCATTATTATTAGTCTTTCCTAGAAGAGTAAATGTTTAGCTTTGCTGATTCTTGATATTTTGTTTTCTCCTTCACTAATTTCTGCTCAGATCCATTGCTCGTTTCTTTGTACATTCATCGGTCTATTTTCATATTTTGTTTCGTACCTTTAGAGCTGATTAGTGAGCTCGTTAATCTTCAGCCTTGCTCTAGGAACTTTCACTTCTGGACAAAATAAAGCAACAGGAACGGGATTCGTCCTCCCATTTGACATGACAACACCACCAACAGACTAGACAAAATGTATGAAATCACAGCCCTAAAGATCCTGAACCTCAGCCAAGGAAGGTGAACCTCAAAAGGCAGGAGCCAAATGCAGCAAGCCTACAATCGCCTACCTGGGAAGACTGTCCAGGCAATGGTGCCCACCTGAGGCTGGACCTGGTCGTCTCCCTGGGGTGAGGAGATGGAGCTGGAGACCAGGGAGGCCAAGGTGGCTGAGGTCCAAGAAAGCACTGGAGGAGCGAGCTGTGTGGAGACTGGGCTTCGGGAACCTGCAGTATGCGGCTGATGGTTGATCAGCATGTGTAGCAGAAAAAGGACTGGATTACAGGAAAAGATCCAAGTAAGAACTACCCAACAGGATTGGAAGGAATGGTGTTCGCACAGGAATAGTGCCAGTTCTAATTAGCCAGAGTAGATAAGGTTCTAATTCACCAGGATTTTTTTGTTGTTGTTTTTTGTTTTATTTTTATTTTTGTTTGTTTTTGAGACAGGATCTTACTCGGTTGACCAGGCTGGAGTGCAGTGGTGCAGTCTTGACTCACTGCAACCTCTTCCTCCCAGGTTCAAGCAATTCTCCTGCCTCAACCTCCTGAGTAGCTGGGAGTACAGGTACATGCCACCATGCCTGGCTGATTTTTGTATTTTTAGTAGAGACAAGGTTTTACCATGTTGGCCAGGCTGGTCTCGAACTCCTGGCCTCAAGTGATCCACCCACCTCAGCCTCCCAAAGTGCTGGGATTACAGGCATGAGCCACCGCACCCAACCCTAATTCACCAGGTATTGACAGGAGTACTCAGTAGAGCCTGGCCTCAGAGACAGGGTCTCACTGTCACCAAGGCTGGAGTACAGGGGTGCGACCTTGGCTCACGGCAGCTATGACCTCCCTGGGCACAGGTGATCCTCTCACCTCAGCCTCCCAATTAGCTGGGACCACAGGCACTTGCCACCACAGTTGGCTAATTTTTATATTTTTTGTAGAGACAGAGTTGCACCATGTTGCCCAGGCTGGTCTCAAACTCCTGGGCTCAAGTGATCCTGATCCAGCTACCTCAGCCTCCCAAAGTGATGGGACTACAGGCGTGAGCCACCACGCCCAGCCCAAATGTCAATTATCTTGGCCTGACGACTCTTCTGAGTACTCCGGTCAATACCTTGTGAGTTAGAAATGCTCAATTCACAAGGTATTGACTGGATATTCAGAAGAGTCTGGCCTCAGTAGTGGAGAAAAACCTTCCTCACGGATCAACCCCTGCCCTGGTCCCACTTACTGGAGCCCAAGCACAGGATTCAGAAGGATCGAGTTTTTCCAAGGAATGTAACTGTTTCCCAGGAAAAACTAAACTGTATTTTTAGGAACACAAAAATATACATCACCGAACAAGAAGAAACTCACACTGCATGCATCCGTATTACCAGGCAGGTGAGGAAGTGAGGAAACAAGGCCTGCAGTGAGGAGAAAACCACCCAGAGCTGACCCGGGAACGACAGACGTGACAGAGTTAGTAGAAAAGGATATTAAAACTGTTATTAACCTTTATTCTGCATGTTCGAGCAGCTAGAACAAAGATTAAAATGTTAAGCAGAGACATGGAAGACGCAAAAGATCCTTGCCAAACTTCTACAGAAAAAAGTGTAATGTCTGAGAAGAAAAATACACTGGATTAGATCAATGGAAGATGAGGCATTGCAGAAGAAAAGATTAATGGATTTGAACACACAGCAACAAAAACTATGTGAAGTGAAATGCAGGAAAAAAAAGATAAAGAAATGAAAAGAAAAGGGCATCAGTGAGCTTCGGCAGATGTTCCATTGGCCTCACATATGTGTAAGTAGAGGCCCTGTAGGACCAGAGGCAGGGGGAAAATACTTTAAGAAATAATGTCTAAAAAATTTTCAAGTATGAGGAAAAACATAAAACCACAGATCCAAGAAGCTCAACAAAACAAAGAACAAGACACAGGAAGAAACTAAAAGTTATATCACAGTCAAATTGCTGAAAACCAGCAACAAAGAGAATATCAGAGGAAAAGAGATTAATGACAGACCAAGAAACAATGAAAACAATATAGATTTCTTGTAAGAAACAACACAATATAAAAAACATTTTATAGGCCAGGCATGGTGGCTCAAGCCTGTAATCCCAGCGCTTTGGGAGGCCGAGACGGGCAGATCACGAGGTCAGGAGATCAAGACCATCCTGGCTAACACGGTGAAACCCCGTCTCTACTAAAAAAGTACAAAAAACTAGCCGGGCGAGGTGGCGGGCGCCTGTAGTCCCAGCTACTTGGGAGGCTGAGGCAGGAGAATCGCTTGAGCCCGGGAAGTGGAGGTTGCAGTGAGCCAAGACCATGCCATTGCACTCCAGCCTGGCCAATAGAGCGAAACCCCATCTCTACTAAAAACACAAAAATTAGCTGGGTGAGGTGACACATGCCTGTAATCCCAGGTACTCAGGAGGCTGAGGCAGGAGAATCGCTTGAACCCGGGAGGCGGGATCATGCCACTGCACTGTAGCCTGGGCAACAAGAGCGAAACCCCATCTCTACTAAAAACACAAAAATTAGCTGGGTGAGGTGACACATGCCTGTAATCCCAGGTACTCAGGAGGCTAAGGCAGGAGAATCGCTTGAACTGGGAGGCAGAGGTTGCAGTGAGCCAAGATTGCACCAGTGCACTACAGAGTGACAGAGTGAAACTCCGTCTCAAAAACAAACAAACAAAATACATATATAGAGAGAACTTTTGGCTGGGCACCTTTGCAAGTCTCATGGCACATGTAAGTCTCATGGTAACTTCAAATCAAAAAACATACAACAGATACATCAAAAATAAAAACCAATAAGTTAAATCATACCACCAGAAGAAATCACCTTCACTAAAACGAACACAGGAAGGAAAGAAAGAAGGAAGAGAGGACCACAAAACAGCCAGAAAACAACAAAATAGCAGGAGTCATTCCTTACTTATCAGTAATAATGCTGGATGTAAATAGACTAAACTCTCCAATCAAAAGGCATAAGGTGGCTGAATGGATGAAAAAGCAAGACTCAATGATCTGTTGCCTACAAAAATTCACTTCACCTATAAAGGTACACATAGACTGAAAATAAAAGGATGGAAAAATATTCTGTGCAAATGCAAACCAAAAGAAGAACAGGAATAGCTATACTTACATCAGACAAAATAGATTTCAAGACAAAAAAAATAAAAAGAGACAAAGTAATTATATAATAATAAAACAAAAAGATATAACAATTATGAATTTATATGCATCCAACACTGGGACACCCAGATATATAAAGCAAATATTATTAGAGCTAAAGAGAGAGATAGATCACCATACAATAATAGCTGGAGACTTCAACACCCCACTTTTAGCATTGGACAGATCATCCAGACAGAAAATCAACCAAAAAATTGGACTTAATCTATAATATAGACCTAATGTGCCTAATTAATATTTACAGGACATTTCATCCAGTAGTTGCAGAACACGCATTTTTTTCCTCAGCACGTGGATCATTGTCAATGATAGACCATATATTAGGCCACAGAACAAGCCATTAAAAATTCAAAGAAATTGAGCCAGGCATGATGGCTTATGCTTGTAATCCCAGCACTTCGGGAGGCTGAGTTGGGAGGATCACTTGAGTACAGGAGTTTGAGACCAGCCTGGGCAAAATAGTGAGACCCTGTCTCTACAATTTTTTTTTTTTTTAATTAGCCAGGCATAGTGGTGTTTGCCTGTAGTCCCACTACTTAGGAGGCTGAAGTGGGAGGATCACTTGAACCCAAGAGTTCAAGGCTACAGTGAGCCATGATTGCAACAACGCACACCAGCCTTGGTGACAGAATGAGACCTTGTCTCAAAAAAAAAAAAAAAGATTCAAAAAAATTGAAATAATATAAAGCATATTCTCTGGCCACAATGGAATAAAACCAGAAATCAACAACAAGAGGAATTTTGAAAACTATACAAACACATGAAAATTAAATAATATACTCCTGAATGACCAGTGAGTCAATGAAGAAATTAAAAAGGAAATTGAAAAATTTGTTTAAACAAATGATAATGGAAACATAACATCCCAAAACCCATGGTATACAGCAAAAGCAGTACTAAGAAGGAGGTTTATAGCTATAAGCAGCTACATCAAAAAAAGTAGAAAAGCTGGGCACAGTGGCTCATGTCTGTAATCCTAGCACTTTGGGAGGCCAAGGCAGGCAGATCACCTGAGGTCAGGAGTTCGAAACCAGCCTAACCACCACAGAGAAACCCCATTGCTACTAAAAATACAAAATTAGCTGGGCACAGTGGCACATGCCTGTAATCCCAGCTACTCGGGAGGCTGAGGCAGGATGATTGCTTGAATCCAGGAGGCGGAGGTTGCGGTGAGCCGAGATCATGCCATTGGACTCTAGCCTGGGTAACAAGAGTGAAACCCTGTCTCAAGAAAAAAAAAAAAAAAAAGTAGAAAAACTTAAAAATACAACCTAATGATGCATCTTAAAGAACTGGAAAAGCAAGAGCAAACTAAACCCAAAATTGGTAAAAGAAAAGAAATAATAAAGATCAAAGCAGAAATAAATGAAACTGAAACAAAGATAACAATACAAAAGGTCAACAAAATTAAAAGTTGGTTTTTTGAAAAGATAAACAAAATTGACAAACCTTTGGCCAGACTAAGAAAAAAGGAAAAAAGACCCAAATAAATAAAGTCAGAGATGACAAAAGAGACATTACAACTGGATCACTAGAGGCTACTATCAGCAACTGTACACTAATCAATGGAAAAGCCTAGAAAAAACAGACAAATTCCTAGAAGCATACAACCCGCCAAGATTGAGCCATGAAGAAATCCAAAGCTCGAACAGACCAGTAACAATGGGATTAAAGCCATAATGAAAAGTATCTCAGCAAAGAGAAGCCCAGGACCCAATGGCTTCACTGCTGGATTTTACCAATCATTTAAAGAAGAATGAATTCCAATCCTACTCAAACTATTCTGAAAAATAGAGGAAGGAATACTTCCAAACTCATTCTACGTTGCCAGTATTACCCTGACTCCAAAACCAGACAAAAACACATCAAAAACAAACAAAAAAAAAACAGAAAGAAAACTACAGGCCAATATCCCTGATGAATATTGATACAAAAATCCTCAACAAAACACTAGCAAACCAAATTAAACAACACATTCAAAAGATCATTCATTGTGACCAAGTGGGATTTATTCCAGGGATGGAAGGATGGTTCAACATATGCAAATCAATCAATGTGATACATCATCCCAACAAAATGAAGGACAAAAACTATATGATTATTTCACTTTATGCAAAAAAAGCATCTGATAAAATTTAGCACCCTTCATTATAAAAACCCTCCAAAAACCAGGTATACAAGAAACATACAGGCCAGGCACAGTGGCTCACACCTGGGATCCCAGCACTCTGGGAGGCCAAAGTGGGATGATTGCTTGAGTCCAGGAGTTTGAGACTAGCCTGGGCAACATAATGAGACCTGGTCTACAAAAAAACTTTTTTAAAAAATTAGCCAGGCATGATGGCACATGCCTATAGTCCCAGCTACTCTGGAGTCTGAGGTGGGAGAATCACTTGAGCCTGGGAGGTCGAAGCTGCAGTGAGCCACGAACATGTCACTGTACTCCAGCCTGGACAACAGAACAAGATCCCATTGAATAAGAAGGAGAAGGGAGAAGGGAGGCAGAAGGAAGAAGGAAGGAGGAGGAGAAGGAGGAGGTGGAGGAGAAGTGGAAGGGGAAGGGGAAGGGAAAGAGGAAGAGGAAGAAACATATTTCAACATAATAAAAGCCCTATATGACAGACCCAGGTAGTATCATGAGGAAAACTGAAAGCCTTGCCTCTAAGATCTGGAAAATGACAAGGATGGCCACTTTCACCACTGTGATTCAACATAGAACTAAAAGTCCTAGCAAGAGCAATCAGATAAGAGAAAGAAAGAAAAGGCATCCAAATTGGAAAGGAAGAAGTCAAATTAGCCTGTTTGCAGATGATATGATGTTATATCTGGAAAAGACTTAAGACACCACTAAAAAACTATTAGAACTGAAATTTGGTACAGCAGGATACAAAATCAATGTACAAAAATCAGCAGTATTTCTATATTCCAACAGCAAACAATCTGAAAAAGAAACCAAAAAATCAATGCTATTTACGATAGCTACAAATAAAATTAAACACCTAGGAATTAACCAAAGAAGTGAAAGATCTCTACAATGAAAACTATAAAACATTGATAAAAGTAATTGAAGAGGGAACAAAACAGGAAAAGTCATTCCATGTTCATGGATTGGAAGAATAAATACTGTTAAAATGTCCATACTACCCAAAGCAATTTACAGATTCAATGCAATCCCTATTAAACTACTAATGATGTTCTTCACAGAAATAGAAGAAACAATTCTAAAATTTGTATAGAACCACACAAAAGACCCAGAATAGCCAAAGCTATCCTGAGCAAAAAGAACAAAACTGGAAGCATCACACTACCTGACTTCAAATTATACTGCAAAGCTATAGTAACCCAAACCACATGGTACTGGCATAAAAACAGATGACACATGGACCAGAGGAACAGGATAGAGAATCCAGAAACAAATCCATGCATCTACAGTGAACTCATTTTTGACAAAGGTGCCAAGAACATACTTTGGTGAAAAGATAATCTCTTCAATAAATGGTGCTGGAGGAACTGGATATCCATATGCAAAATAACAATACTAGAACTCTATCTCTTACCATATACAAAAGCAAATCAAAATGGATTCAAGACTTAAATCTAAGACCTCAAACTTTGAAACTACTAAAAGAAAACACTGGAGAAACTCCCAGGATGTTGGAGTGGGCAAGGACTTCTTGAGTAATTCCCTGCAGGCACAGGCAACCAAAGCAAAAACAGACAAATGGGATCATGTCAAGTTAAAAAGCTTCTGCACAGCAAAGGAAACAATCAACAAAGAGAAGAGACAACCCACAGAATGGGAGAAAACATCTGCAAACTATTCATCTAACTAGGAATTAATAACCAGTATATAAAAGGAGCTCAAACTACTCTATAGGAAAAACACCTAATAAGCTGATTTTTAAAAATAAGCAACAGATCTGGGTAGACATTTCTCAAAATAAGTCATACAAATGGCAACCAGGCATCTGAAAACGTGGTCAATGTCATTGATCATCAGAGAAATGCAAATCAAAACTACTATATCATCTCACCCCGGTTAAAATGGCTCTTATTCAAAAGACAGGCAATAACAAATGCCGGTGAGGATGTGGAGAAAAGGAAACCCTTGGACACTGTTGGTGGAAATGGAAATTGGTACCACTATGGAGAACAGTTTGAAAGTTCCTCAAAAAACTAAAAAATAGAGCTACCAT
>NW_012116910.1:1169219-1175900 GCF_000951035.1 Colobus angolensis palliatus
TACTCAGGAGGCTGAGACAGGAGAATTGCTTGAACCTGGGAGGCAGAAGGTGCAGTGAGCTGAGATCATGCCACTGCACTCCAGCCTGGGTGACAGAGCAAGACTCCCTCTCAAAACAAAAGCAAAAAAAAGAAAATGAAAATTTTAATTGTTATGTACCCTATAAATATATACTCTACTATATTAGAAATTAAAAAGTAAAACAATTATAAAAGGTAAGTAACCACTTAATCCAAAATAAGAACAATGTATTGTGGGGTTTCTAGCTTCTGAAGAAGTAAAGGTTATGGCCACAATGGCAGAAACGCGAGGAGGGCGCGGTGGAAGTTACTGTTGTCAGACGCTCATACTCTCTGTAAGTGACTTAATTTTAACCAAAGACAGGCTGGGAGAAGTTAAAGAGGCATTCTATAAACCTTAAAGCAATCGCTAATAATGGTGAAAGGTAATCTTTATTAATTACCAATAATTACAGATATCTCTAAAATCGAGCTGCAGAATTGGCATATCTGATTATACTATGTTCTTGTCTTGTTTCTTCCATCTCTCATTCATGGTGCTGTTTTTCTTGTATGCTTGGAGATTTTTGATTGCATGTTCACGTTTAGTTAAACTTAATCTGTATGAATCCTGAAGCCAAAAATGTTGGTGATTTCCTCCAGAAGAATTAAAGTATCTGGCAGGAAGCAGGTGGCTCTGCGGACCTGAGCCACTTCAGATCTTCAAGGCTCCCTGGCCAAGACCCAGGTGCAAGGCAGAGGCTCGATGACCTGAGGGCAGGAAAGCTAGGGTGGGAAGGGGTGATGAGAAGCCTGCCTCGAGTGGTGAGCAGTGCAGGAAGTGCCCTTATTTATGCTTTTCAAAGATTGCTCTGGTTGCCACCTGGAAAAGGCGGCCGGCAGGAATGGAAGGAGTCAGAAACCTCCTGCTCAAACCCAAGCCAGCAGCCAGGGTGCTCACCCAGGCGCATGCCAGAAGGAGAGAAGTCAAGGCTCCTCCAAGTATGGCTTAAATCTGTTTTTCATCTGAAGCAGTGACTGAGGTGTATTCTGAAGGAAGCTTGAGTTAAGTGCCTTCTTTAAAACAGAAAGTCATGGAAGCACCCTTCTCAAGGGAACACCAGACACCTGGCTCTGCAGTCTTTTACCTCTTTCCTCTCTCCCTCTCTTGCCCTCACAGTTTCTGTTCTAGGACAGAGTGACCCCGCGGGGCTTCTCCAAGCCCCTGCAGAGGAACCTCTTGCAAAGTGCTCCACAGACCCCCACCCTGGAGAGAGGAGTCTGAACCTGGCTTAATAACAAACTGGGATGCGGCTGGGGGCGGACAGCGACGGCGGGATTGAAAGACTTAATTCCATGAGTAAATTCAACCTTTCAACATCCGAATGGATAATTTTATCTTACTATTTTCTTAGATTTCATCAAATAACCTTCAGGGGTGCAGAAATCCAAAGGCGTAAAACAGGAACTGAGCTATGTTTGCCAAGGTCCAAGATTTAATAACCACGTTCAGAGGGATTTTTTGCCCTAAGTACTTTTTATTGGTTTTCATAAGGTGGCTTAGGGTGCAAGGAAAAGTACACGAGGAGAGGACCGGGTGGCAGGACTATGAGTGCGGCGAAGCCACCAGGGAGCGTGTCCCCAGCCTGGGAGGCTGACAGCAGGACTGCTGACCGTCCTCCCTGGGAACTGCCACATTGGGCAATGCGAACGCGGCCACTCTGTGTGCGACTCAGGACCCCACACCAGCTTCCTGGGCCCACCCACACTAACCCAGGAAGTCACGGGGCCCTGAACCTGTGGAAACGAACACGACCCTTCCCTGCCTGCTTCCCTGGGTGGGCCAAGGGTAATGAAGCCGTGTGCATGGAATGGCCATGTAAATTATATGACTCTACTGATGGCAACCGTTACTTCCATCATTATCCGTCTTCACCCTTAAGGACTGAACGATTCCAGCAACATCTTCGGGCATGACAAGCCTATTCTTTTACTAGGCCCACAGAGCCCTGCCCACATCCCTGATGTATTAGAGTCCAAGAGAGATGAGGCTGCTTTCAGTCACCAGGCTGGGGTGACAACAGTGGGTGGAACAATCTGTTCCTTTAGACTAGGAGACCCTGGGAGACAGGACCTTGAGGCTGCCCTGGCAGGCAATCCCCCAGACTCTAGGGCCTGGTTGCTGCTTCCCAAGGGAGCCATCTGCCCTAGAGACTTACCCTGGGATGCCACACTGAGGCCAGCCCTGTCCCCACACCCCCTGCTTCCAGGCCTCAGCTTCTCCAGGCCTCAGCTTCTCCAGGGCTCAGCTTCTCCAGCAGCTTCCTAAACCCTGGGTGGGCCATGTTCCAGCGCTGCTGTCTCCCCTGTCTTGTCTCAGCAACGCAGCTCACACAGTTCCTCCTTACATGGGGTGTCTGTCTCCTTCCCCAACACTCACACGCATTGAAGGGAGGAGATTCTGCGCCTCCTAGACTGGCTCCTCTGAGCCTGAACCTGGCTCGTGGCCCCTGGTGCAGGTTCCTGGCGTCTGGCTGCATGCTGACCTCCATTTCCAGGCGCTCCCCGCCCCTGTCATCTGCCGGGGCCTGCCGGTGTGTTCCTCTGTTTCTGTGCTCCTTTCCACGTCCAGCCGCGTGTGTCTGCCCGTTAGGGTCTGGGGGTTTTTATAGGCACAGGACGGGGGCGTGGCAGGCCAGGGTGCTCTTGGGAAATGCAACATTTGGGTGTGAAGGTAGGAGTGCCTGTCCTCACCTAGGTCCATGGGCACAGGCCTGGGTATGGAGCCCTCGCCAGGGACCCGCCCTTCTCTGCCCAGCACTTTCCTGCCCCCCTCCCTCTGGAACGCAGGGTGGCAGTTTCCACAAGAACTAAGCATCTTCTTCCCAAAAGACCCGGCAATCGCCCTCCTGGACATTTATCCCACAGCCCAGGGAATTCACGTGATTACGCACATCATGTACAAACTCCCGTCCATGACCGACCACTGCAGTTTCATTTTAATAGCTACAAAGTGGGGAAAGCCCTGCTAAAATGTCTTTAACAAACTGGTTAAACAAACTGGTCCGTCCGCGCCGTGGACAGTTCCTCCGCGGTGAAGAGGAATGTGCCGTGTATAAAGCCATCAGGTGTCTCAAGGGAATTATGCCGAGTCAAAACTGCTACCTCCACGGGATAGGACTCCACATACACAACATGCTCAAAATGAGAAAATTTCACCCCAGGGCAGGGGAGTGGTTAGAGAGGTTAGGGACCGTGGGGGCAGGAGTGGGGGCTACTGCACACACCTTTTACTAAAGCCAGTTTCCTGGTTCTGACAGAGTATTGGCTCAGTTATGGGAGACTAACCATGCGGGAGCGGGGACGGGGGAACCTGGAGGCTGTGCCATCTTTGCCATGCCCGAGTGTCCTGGGCAGGATAATGCCCTAGAGACCCACATCCTGATTCCCCCAGACCTGTGGACAGAACTCGCCCGGCCCCAGGGCCTTTGCAGGTGTGATCACCGTGAGGAACCTGAGGTCCAGGATCATTTGGGATTACCTGCAGGGCCAAAAAGTAATCCAGGGGTTCTGGGAGGAGGCGAGCAGGAGGGTCAGAGTAGGGTAGTCTCGGGACATGGAGGCAGAGTCAGTCTGAGGCTGAAAAGGGAGAAGGGGCCTCGAACCCAGGCCTGCAAGTGCCTCCGGAAGCTGGAAAAGGCGGGGAAGGGACCCTCCATGGAGCCCTGCAGCATGAAGGCACGGCTGGCCCTTAGCCCTCCAGCCTCTGTGCCACAGGAGGGTACCCGTGCTGCCCTTCTAGCGTGAAGTGTGTGGGGATTTGCAGAAGTCACAGGAAACCCATGCACTGCGAATCTAGGATTATTTCAAAACAAAACTTCACAGAAACATGCAAGGACAGGGCTGAAGCGCCTCCGGGCAGGATCAGGGCAGGCACGAGTGATTTATTTAGCTATTTTATTTTATTTACTTACTTTTTGACACCGAGTTTTGCTCTTATTGCCCAGGCTGGAGTGCAGTGGCGTGATCTCAGCTTACTGCAACCTCCATCTCCTGGGTTCAAGCAATTCCTGTACCTCAGCCTCCCAAGTAGCTGGGATTTCAGGTGTGCAGCTCCACACCCGGCTAATTTTGTATTTCTAGTAGAGATGGGGTTTCACCATGTTGGTCAGGCTGATCTCAAACTCCTGACCTCAGATGATCTGCCCGCCTCGGCCTCCCAAAGCGCTGTGATTACAGGCATGAGCCGTCGCGCCCTGCCTGTTTAACCATTTTAAAACTTCCCTGGGCTCATGTCACACCCATTGGTCAGGAGTTCATGGAGTTCAATTTCCCCTTTACTCAGGAGTTACCCTCCTTTGATATTTTCTCTAATTCCTCATAGACTGGGGATATACCATCTCTTGATGTATTCACAGTTTCTGTGACCACCTCTTATGCCGTGGGACCCACTGCAAGGGATGCCCCCCACCCTGCCAGCAGCTGGGAGGCTGCAGGCCTCAGGTCCCAGTGGGTCGCCATCTGCCAGGAGAAACCTGATGTAGAATCAGGGCGTGAGTGTGGACACCGTCCTGAATCTCAATGTCTCCGTGTGTGCTGAAACACTGAAATTAAAGTAGAAATTAAAGTCCATCACTCCTACTCTACTGGTAATGAGTCCCCTCCCCATTCCCCCAGGGGCAGAGGAATTCCTCTCACTCCTGTGGAGGAAGGAATGATACTTTTTTTTTCACTGCTGGTACAGAATCCGCTCTCTTTCGTGCGTTTGTTTGTTTGTTTTGAGACGGAGTTTCACTCTTGTTGCTCAGGCTAGAGTGCAATGGCACGATCTCGGCTTACTGCAGCCTCTGCCTCCCAGGTTCAAGTGATTCTCCTGCTTCGGCCTCCCATGTAGCTGGGATTATAGGCATGCGACACCATGCCCAGCTAATTTTTTGGATTTTTAGTACAGACGGGGTTTCACCGTGTTGGCCAGGTTGGTCTCGAACTCCCGACCTCAGATGATCTGCCAGCCTCGGCCTCCCAAAGTGCTGGGATTACAGGCGTGAGCCACTGCGCCCAGCTCAGAATTTACTCTGGTTAGAAACATCTGGGTCTGAGGTAGGAAGCTCACCCCACTCAAGTGCTGTGTTTTAGGCCAATGATAGAATTTTGCTGTTGTTGTTAGAACATTCTTGATCCAATGATAGAATTTTGCTGTTGTTGTTAGAACATTCTTGATCCAATGATAGAATTTTGTTGTTGTTGTTAGAACATTCTTGACGTTTTACACTGTGATGACTAAGACATCATCAACTGTTCAAAGACAGACTAACTGCGCCCGTAATACTGGGGTGTCTTCTGGGTATCAGCGATCTTCATCGAATGCTGGGAGGCGTTTCCTCACCATGGACACGGCGTTAATTACTCCAGCGTAATCTTCTGCCTCCGTTTCTTCTATTCCCTCTTTTAAAATTATGTTTTCTATGTTGGTTTCTCTGGGGGGAACCAGAGTAAGCTACAACCTTAACTTTTGTTGGAACAAATTTTCCAAACCGCCCCTTTGCCCTAGTGGCAGACAGTTCACAAACATAGCCCTTTAAAAAGGCTTCGGGCTCACTAAGGGGATTTCTAGAAGAGCGACCTGTAATCCTAAGTATTTACAAGAGGAGGCTAACCTCCAGCGAGTGTGACGGCCCAGGGAGGGTGCCAGGCCTGTTCAAATGCTAGCTCCATAAATAAAGCAATTTCCTCCTCCCGTTTCTGAAAGTAGGAAAGGTTACATTTAAGGTTGCATTTGTTAGCATTTCAGTGTTTGCCATCCTCAGCTACAGCATCCCTGCAAGGCCTCGGGAGACCCAGAAGTTTCTCGCCCCTTAGATCCAAACTTGAGCATCCTGGAGTCTGGGTTCCTGGGAAGTCCTCAGCTGTCCTGTGGATGTGCCATGGCCCCAGGTCTAGAGGGGCCCAGCAGCCGTGTGTCTTCTACTGCTGGGCTGGAAGTTGGGCCTCCTGGCTGTGCAGTCCGAGGCTTGGAGCCAGGTGCCTGGACCCCCCGGGGCTGCCCTCCTCCCTGTGCGGGCGGGATGCGACCAGAGGTTGGCCTCATCTGCTAGATAGAGTGCGGGCCCAGGGTCAAGGCAGCTGTGGCGGGTGTGAGGCGTCCGATGCGCTGCCGGCAGGAGCGCCTGGCTCCATTTCCCACCCTTTCTCGACGGGACCGCCCCGGTGGGTGATTAACAGATTTGGGGTGGTTTGCTCATGGTGGGGACCCCTCGCCGCCTGAGAACCTGCAAAGAGAAATGACGGGCCTGTGTCAAGGAGCCCTAGTCTCGGGGAAGTGTTGCAGGGAGGCGCTCCGGGAGCCCCCGCGTGCCCGTCCAGGGAGCGCTGCTGTGTCCTCGGGTTAGTCTCCAGCGGCGTCAACGTGCCTCCGTCCTCCCCTTCACGCACCGCATTCGCGGTGCCCGGAGCCTGACGCCCCGCGTCCGGACCTGGGGGCAGCCCTGGGTCTCGGGATCAGGCCCAGCTGAGAAAGCGGCGAAGGGGTCGCCGCTCGCACCTGTTCCCAGGGCCCCCACATCACGGCCCCTCCCTCGGGTTACCCCACAGCCTCGGCCGATTCGACCCCTCTCCGCTGGGGCCCTCGCTGGGGTCCCTGTACCCTGGGAGCCGGAGCGGCGCGCGGGCGGAGAAGCGCGGC
>NW_012116910.1:1176467-1197902 GCF_000951035.1 Colobus angolensis palliatus
GTGTCCGGCGGGGGTTGAGGGCGGCCGGGGAGAACCGGCGACATGCGGAGAGCAGCGCAGGCGACTCAGAGCGCTTCCCCCGCAGGTGTCCTGCCTAAAGGAGCTGGTAGCCCGGGTGCTGCAGAGGCTGTGCGAGCGCGGCGCGAGGAACGTGCTGGCCTTCGGCTTTGCGCTGCTGGACGGGGCCCGCGGCGGTCCCCCGGAGGCCTTCACGACCAGCGTGCGCAGCTACCTGCCCAACACGGTGACCGACGCACTGCGCGGGAGCGGGGCGTGGGGGCTGCTGCTGCGCCGCGTGGGCGACGACGTGCTGGTTCACCTGCTGACACGCTGCGCGCTCTTTGTGCTGGTGGCTCCCAGCTGCGCCTACCAGGTGTGCGGGACGCCGCTGTACGAGCTCTGCGCTGCCACTCAGGGCCGGCCCGCGCCACACGCGAGTGGAACCCGAAGAGGTCTGGGATGTGAACGGGCCTGGAACCGTAGCGTCAGGGAGGCCGGGGTCCCCACGGGCCTACCAGCCCCGGGTGCAAGGAGGCGCCGGGGCAGTGCTAGCCGAAGTCTGCCGTTGCCCAAGAGGCCCAGGCGTGGGGCTGCCCCTGAGCCGGAGCGGACGCCCTTTGCGCAGGGGTCCAGGGCCCACCCGGACAGGACGCGTGGACAGAGTGACCGTGGTTTCTGTGTGGTGTCACCTGCCAGACCTGCCGAAGGAGCCACCTCTTTGGAGGGTGCGCTGTCTGGCACACGCCACTCCCACCCATCCGTGGGCCGCCAGCACCATGCGGGCCCCCAGTCCACATCGCGGCCACCAAGTCCCTGGGACGCGCCTTGTCCCCTGGTGTACGCCGAGACCAAGCACTTCCTCTACTCCTCAGGCGACAAGGAGCAGCTGCGGCCCTCCTTCCTGCTCAACTCCCTGCGGCCCAGCCTGACTGGCGCCCGGAGGCTCGTGGAGACCATCTTTCTGGGTTCCAGGCCCTGGATGCCAGGGACTCCCCGCAGGCCGCCCCGCCTGCCCCAGCGCTACTGGCAAATGCGGCCCCTGTTTCTGGAGCTGCTTGGGAACCACGCGCAGTGCCCCTACGGGGCGCTCCTCAAGACGCACTGCCCGCTGCGGGCTGCGGTCACCCCAGCAGCCCGTGTCTGTGCTCCGGAGAAGCCCCAGGGCTCTGTGGCGGCCCCCGAGGAGGAGGACACAGACCCCCGTCGCCTGGTGCAGCTGCTTCGCCAGCATAGCAGCCCCTGGCAGGTGTACGGCTTCGTGCGGGCCTGCCTGCGCCGGCTGGTGCCCCCCGGCCTCTGGGGCTGCAGGCACAACGAACGCCGCTTCCTCAGGAACACCAAGAAGTTCATCTCTCTGGGGAAGCATGCCAAGCTCTCCCTGCAGGAGCTGACGTGGAAGATGAGCGTGCGGGACTGTGCTTGGCTGCGCAGGAGCCCAGGTGAGGAGGTGGTGGCCGTCGAGGGCCCAGGCCCCAGAGCTGAATGCAGTAGAGGGCTCAGAAAAGGGGGCAGGCAGAGCCCTGGTCCTCCAGTCTCCATGGTCACGTGGGCACACGTGGCTTCTGGCTCTGAAGCTCGAGTGGACAAGGTGATCCCTGCCTCTGCTCTCCCTCCTGTCCAGTTTGCATAAACTTACAAGGTTCACCTTCACGTTTTGATGGACACACAGTTTCCAGGCACTGAGGCCAGAGCAGTGAACAGAGGAGGCTGGGCACGGCAGTGGAGCCGGATTGCCAGCAATGGGGAGAAGCGTCTGGAAGCACAGACGCTCTGGCGAGGGTCCCTGCAGGTTACCTATAATCCCCTTCGCAATTTCAAGGATGGAAATGAGAGGTGGGGAGGAGAACCCCCTCTTCCTGGGGGTGGGAGGTAAGGGTTTTGCAGGTGCATGTGGTCAGCCAATATGCAGGTTTGTGTTTAAGATTTAATTGTGTGTTGACGGCCAGGTGCTGTGGCTCACGCCTTAATCCCAGCACTTTGGGAGGCTGAGGCAGGTGGATCACCTGAGGTCAGAAGTTCAAGACCAGCCTGACCAACATGGTGAAACCCCATCTCTACTAAAAATACAAAAAGTAGCTGAGCGTGGTGGTATGTGCCTGTAGTCCCAGCTACTTGGGAGGCTGAGGCAGGAGAATCATCACTTGAACCCGGGAGGTGGAGGGTGCAGTGAGCTGAGATTGTGCCCTTGCATTTCAGCCTGGGTGATGAGAGTGAAAGTCTGTCTTAAAAAAAAAAAAATTGTTCGTTGACTATGCCAGGACAGGGTAGAAGGAGGGAGGTAAGACTGTCCTCCAGCACAGATCCTGGTCCCGTCTTTAGGTATGAAGAGGGCCACGTGGGAGCAGAGGACAGCAAATGGCTCCACCTGCTCAGGGAAGGGACCAGTGCTTGTAGGTGTTCAGGGGAAGGTGCTGCTGGGCCCTGCCGTGTCCTCACCCTGTTTTTCTGGATTTGATGTTGAGGCACCTCCGCTCCAGCCTCCTTTTGGCTCCCAGTGCTCCCAGGCCCTACAGTGGCAGCCAGAAGAAGTCCCGATTTCACCCCCTCCCCACAGACTCCCGAGACATTTAAGACTTCTGGCCATGCAGACAAGGAGGGCGACCTTCCTGCGCTCTTTTTTTTTTTTTTCTTTTAATGGTGGCAAAAGTCATATAACATGAGATTGACTCTCCTAACATGGTTTTCTGTGTACTGTGCAGAATTGCTAAGTCGGCCTAGTGTTTACAGCAGTTTGCTTGAACTGCTGTGTCTTGCGTGACTGGAAGTCCCTACCCATCGAACAGCAGCTGCCTGACACGTGCTGCAGCTCAGGTGGACCACGCCGAGGCAGATAATCGTCATGCATCCCATTTTTGCTTATTTGTGCTCCAGCTTCCTTCGTGGAGGAGAGTTTGAGTTCTCTGATCAGGACTCTGCCTGTCATCATTGCTGTTCTCTGATTTCAGATGAGGTCACAATGTGCCCCTGTCTTGTGCAGGGTGAGTGAGGCGCGGTCCCCGGGGGTGTCCCTGTCACGTGCAGGGTGAGTGAGCTGCGGTCCCCGGTGTCCCTGTCATGCTGAGGCTGGACTCGGGGCGGCCTGTGTCTGCTGCCAAGTGTTGCTGGAGACATCCCAGAAAGGGTTCTCTGCGGCCTGGAGGAAAGCAGGCCCCCACCCCCTCACTTGTCCTGTTTTCTCCCACGCTGCCCCTCAGCTTGGCTGCCTTGGGTGGGTGGCAACCCTTGTCACCTCATTCTGGGCACCTGCCGGTCATTGCTTAGGCTGGGCTCTGCCTCCAGTCGCCCCCTCACGTGGACTGACATCCAGCCACAGGTTGGAGTGTCTCCGTCTGTCTCCTGCTCTGAGACCTACGTGGAGGGCTGGTGTCTCCGCCGGCCTTCGTCAGACTTCTCTCTTGGGTCTTAGTTTTGAATTTCACTGACTTACCTCTAATGTTTCTGTCTTTCCATTATATGCTTTCTTTTGGTTTATTCTTTCATTCCTTTTCTAACTTCTTAGTTTAGTTATGCCTTTCCTTCTAAGTGCTGCCTTAGCTGCACCCTGTGTTTTGATGTGAATTTCGACGTCAGCCACTTTTAAGTGTTCTTAAAACACTTAAAAGTGTTAATACATGTTAATACTTCTTTTAAATATTCTTACGCTGTGATTTTTTTCTTTGTGCACCCTGTGTTTTGATGTGAAGTCGTTTTGATATCAGTCACTTTTAAGTATTCTGTAACTTATTCTGTGATTTCTTTGAGCAGTGAGTTATTTGAACATGGTTTATTTTCCAGATATGTAGAGTATTTTAAGTTATCATTTTGTTATTGATTTCAAACTCAGTTGTGTGGTGGTCTGTATAATACCATTATGGATCTTTGCTTTGTGATCTAGTGTGTGGATGGTTTCCAGAATCATCCATTGTAAATTTGACGTCCTGTCAGTAGAGGGCATGTTCACTGTATCCAGCTTATTAAGTCCTGTGCAAAGCTTCTGTCTCCTTCTAGATGCATGAAATTCCAAGAAGGAGGCCACAGTCCATCGCCTGGGGAATGGGTCTGTTCATTTCTTCTTGTTTGGTGGCATTTATATGGGGCATTATTAGGTGCATGCGCGTGGTAGAATTTTTATCTTCCTGATGAGTGAATCTTTTGTAGACTTCTGTGTCTCTAGTAATCTAGTAATTCTTTTTTAAAATTGCTCTTAGTATTGCCACACTGGGCTTCATTTGATTAGTATTCTCCTGCTGTATCTGCTTTCTGCCTTATGTATATATTTTTTGTTGTTGTTGAGACAGAGTCTTGCTCTGTCGCCCAGGGTGAGTGAAGTGGCGTGATCACAGGTCACTGTAACCTTTACCTCCTGGCCTGAACCATTCTCTCACCTCAGCCTCCTGAGCAGCTGGGACTACAGACACGCACCACTACACCTGGCTAATTTTAAAATGTTTTGTAGAGACAGGGTCTTGCTGTGTTGCCCAGGCTGGTCTCAAACTCTTGGACTCAAGGGATCCACCTACCTCGGCTTCCCAAAGTGCTGAATTACAGGCATAAGCCTCCATGCCTGGCCTAATTTTCAACACTTTTTTGTTCTTACAGTGTAGGTATGTCTTGTTAACAGCACGTAGGTGAATTTCCAGTCCAGTCTGACAGTTATTGTTTAGGATAACTTGATTTGTTTTCATTTTTCTGTCACTAGAGACCCGTCTGGTGCACTGTGATTCTCCATTTGCCTTTTGCGTGTCCTCGTTCCCTTGTTTCTCACTACCTCTTGGGTTGCTGTATGCGTTTCCTGCCGAGTGTGTGTTGATCCTGTCATTGCCTCCTGGTCACCGGGCATTTGCTTTTATTTCCCTTTGCTTAGTGTTACCCCCTGATCTTTTCATTGTCATTGTTTGCTTTTGTTTTTTGAGACAGAGTCTCACTCTGTCACCCAGGCTGGAGTGCAGTGGCGCAACCTCGGCTCGCTGCAACCTCTGCCTCCTGGGTTCAAGCAGTCCTCATTCCTCAACCTCATGAGTAGCTGGGGTTACAGGTGCATGCCACCACGCCTGGCTAATTTTTGTATTTTTAGTAGAGATGAGGTTTCACCATGTTGGCCAGGCTTGTCTCAAACTCCTGACCTCAAGTGATCTGCCTGCCTCGGCCTCCCACAATGCTGGGATTACAGGCGCGAGACACCACGCCCAGCCTACCCTGATCTTTTAAAATGAAGTCTGAAACATTGCTACCCTTGTCCTGAGCAGTAAAAGCCTTAAGTGTATTTTAACTCTGGTCACCACCCCCAGCCTATGTGCTATTTTCCCTGCTGACTTAGTTCTATCTTGGGTATCTTGACAGCCCTACAAGGTAAGCATTATTAATATTGTTTTCCGTGTTCAGTGTTTCTTTAGCTTTGTCCCTGCCCCGCTTTTCCTCCTTTGTTCCCCATCTGTCTTCTGTCTCAGGCCCGCCTTCTGGGGTCCCCTTCCTTGTCCTTTGCATGGTTCTTCTGTCTTGTTATTGCTGGTAAACCCCAGCTTTACCTGCGCTGTGGCCTCCATGGCATCTAGTGACATCCGGGGACCTCTGCCTATGCACAGATGAAGATGTGGAGACTCACGAGGAGGGCGGTCGTCTTGGCCCGTGTGTCTGGAGCACCACGTGGCCGGCGTTCCTTAGCCAGTGAGTGACAGCAGCGTCCGCTCGGCCTGGGTTCAGCCTGGAAAAACCCAGGCACGTTGGGATCTGGTGGCTCCGTGGTGACGAGTTTGAAATTGCACAAACCCACGGTCTGGTGCCAGCCCTGATGTGCTGCCTGGCGGGGGAGTGTCTGCCTCCTCCTTCTGCTTGGGGACCAGGACAAAGGATGAGGCTCCGAGCCATTGTCACCCAACAAGAGCATGACGTGAGCCACGTGGATCATTTTTAAATGTCTAGGCCAGGCGCGGTGGCTCACGCCTGTAATCCCAGCACTTTGGGAGGCCCAGGCGGATGGATCACAAGGTCAGGAGATCGAGACCAACCTGGCCAACATGGTGAAACCCCGTCTCTACTAAAAACACAAAAATTAGCCGGGCATGGTGGTGGGTGCCTGTAATCCCAGCTACCTGGGAGGCTGAGGTAGGAGAATCGCTTGAACCAGGGAATTGGAAGTTGCAGTGAGCTGACATTGCGCCACTGCACTCCACCTGGCAACAGAGGGAGACTCTGTCTCAAAAAAAAAAAAAAGAGAAAAAGAAAAAAAAAAATTCTAGCAGCCACATTAAAACAGTAAAAAAGGAAAGGTGACATTAACGTAATAATAGATTTTACTGAAGCCCAGCATGTCCACAGCTCATCATTTAGGGTGTCATTGGTGGGAGTGTCACTCACAGGACATGTGACATTTTTAGGCTTGATCTGCGGGATCCTGTGTGTGGGTCCCATGTGCGGCCATCTCAGCCTGGACCTGCTGGGCTCCCCGTGGCCATGGCTGTCGTACCAGATGGTGCAGATCTGGGATGAGGTCGCCAGGCCCTGCGTTGAACTGGATGTGCGGTGTCCTTCTCGTTTCAGGGGTGGGCTGTGTGCCGGCTGCGGAGCACCGTCTGCGGGAGGAGATCCTGGCCAAGTTCCTGCACTGGCTGATGAGTGTGTACGTGGTAGAGCTGCTCAGGTCTTTTTTTTATGTCACGGAGACTACGTTTCAGAAGAACAGGCTCTTTTTCTACCGGAAGAGTGTCTGGAGCAAGTTACAAAGCATTGGAATCAGGTAGTGTACCCCCACGCCGGTCCTCTGCTTCTTGAAGTCCTGGAGCACCAGTCCCGGCCTCAGCGTGCGCCTGTCTCCCCTTACCGGTGCTTCCCTGGCTGTGCGGCTCTGGGCTGGGAGCCAGGGCCCCCGTCACGGGCCTGGCCCGAGTGGATTCTGTGCTGGGCTCTGATTGCCCGGAGCTCACGTTCTGTTACTTGTAAAATCAGGAGTTTATGTCAAGTGGTCTCTAGAGTTTATAAAGCAGAAGTGATTTATATTGGATAGAAACACCACCACCAGCCTCCTTGCCCCTCCTTGGGATGTGGATCTGATTCTCTCTTTCTCTTTTTTTGGTTTTTGTTTTTTGAGATGGAGTCTTGCTCTGTTGCCCAGGCTGGAGTGCAGTGGCGTAATCTTCACTCACTGCAACCTCCACCTCCCGGGTTTAAGCGATTCTCCAGCCTCAGCCTCCTAAGTAGCTGGGATTACAGGCACCTGCCACCACGCCTGGCTAATTTTTGTATTTTTAGTAGAGACGGGCTTTTGCCATGTTGGCCAGGCTGGTCTCGAACTCCTGACCTCAGATGATCCACCCACCTTGGCCTCCCAGAATGCTTGGTTTATAGGCTGAGCCACTGTGCCTGGCCCCCAATTCTCTTTTAATTCATGCTGTTCTGCATGAATCTTTAATCTGCTGGATTTAGGTTATGAGAGGATAAAATCCCACCCTCTTGGCGACTCACTGGGGGGAGCACCTGTGTGGGGGACACCCGGGGTAGGAGACGTCCATCATGAGCTAACTTCTAGGTGGCTGCATTTGCATGGCTGTGAGATTTTGTCCGTAATGTCCAGCTGATGAGAGTGTGAGGGACTGTGGCAGATTCAAGCTGGATTTGCGTCAGTGAGGGACTGGAGTGCTGGGCTGGGAGACCGCAGCCTGGCTGAGCCCAGGCCATGATATTAGCTTCTCCGTGTCCCACCCGGGCTGACTGGGGGGCTTGGTGAGGACTCTAGTCATAAGGTCAGGGAGCTCCTCTGCACACTCGAGTCCCTGGGGGGCTTCTCACACCCCATGCCCCAAATCAGGATGTCTGCAGAGGAAGCTGGCGGCAGACCACATCAGAGGTAACACAGCCTCTGGGCTGGGGACCCCGACGTGGGGCTGGGGCCATTTCCTCCTGTGTCTGGGGGAGAGTCAGGGCTTTCCCTGTGGGAACGAGTGAATACACAATGTGCCCTACTTAGACATTGCACATATTGGATGGTGCGTGACCCAACATGGTCATTTGACCAGTGTTTTGGAGAGAATTTAATTGGGGTGACGAGAAGGAGCAGACAGACGTGGTGGTCCCCTAGACGCTCCTTGTCATGACTGGAGCTGATATTCTGCCTGAGGGGCCTCGGAGGCCCCTCCTCCCTGGACAGGGTACCCTGCCTCTTCTGCGCTTGGCTGGGCCTGTGGCCTGGGGTCAGGGCACCAGCCCCGGAGCACCTTCGGCCCCAGCGATCATAGAGCACCAGGGCGTCAGCCACAGATGCCCAGGTCCAGGTGTGGCCACTCCAGCCCCCTGCTTCCCCATGGGTGGTTTTGGGAGAAAACGCCAAAGGGCAGAGGTGTCAGGGAGCTGGTGGGCTCACGGGAGCTGGTTCTGCTCCTTGGCTGAGCTGCCCTGAGCAGCGCCCCCACCCTCTCCATCGGAAGGGATGCAGCTCTTTCTCCCTGAGGGTCCTGCCTGGGGCCAGCCCTGGGCTACCCAATGGCTATACCAGAGGGACAGGCATCCTCTGTGGAGGGGGCATGAGTTCATATGGCCCCAGATGCAGCTTTGCACCCCATCCTGGGTGGCGGCCAGTGGACAGGCAGTCTGGGGGTTGATCATGGGACCAGGCTCCCTGGTGCTGATGGTGGGACAGTCACCCTGGGGGTTGACCACCAGACTGTGCGTTCCTAGGGTTGACTGTGGGACCAGGTGTCCAGGTGCCCTGCAAGTAGAGGGCTCTCGGAGGCGTCTGGCCGACGTGGGTGGACGTGGCCCCGGGCATGGCCTTCAGCATGTGCTTCCGTGGGTGCCCTGAGCCCTCACTGAGTCGATGGGGGCTTGTGGCTTCCCGTGAGCTTCCTCCTAGTCTGGTGCCTGGCTGAGCGTGTCCTGAGGGGCTCTCTGTTGCAGACAGCACTTGAAGAGGGTGCAGCTGCGGGAGCTGTCAGAAGCAGAGGCCAGGCAGCGTCGGGAAGCCAGGCCCGCCCTGCTGGCATCCAGACTCCGCTTCCTCCCCAAGCCTGACGGGCTCCGGCCGATCGTGAACATGGACTACGTCGTGGGAGCCAGAACGTTCCGCAGAGAAAAGAGGGTGGCTGTGCTTTGGTTTAGTGTCTTTTTTAAACAGAAGTGCGTTTGAGCCCCACATTTGGTATCAGCTTAGACGCAGGGCCCGGAGGAGGGGCCACGGGACCCAGCCAGGCCCACGGCACAGCTTACACCCATTTGTGGGCATGGTGAGGTGGCTGAGGTGCTGGTGCCTCCAGAAAAGCAGTGTGGGGGTGTGGGGGGAGGTCCTGGGGCAGGGACAGGCTCTGAGGACCACAAGCAGTAGCTGGGCTGGGGCCTGGACGCAGCAGAGCGCGAGGTCCCCAGTTCGTGTCCTGCCATGGTGCTCAGGCACTGGGTGCTTCCGTATGTGGGCCCAGGGACCAGGCCATGGCTGCCAGGACCCCATCGGGCTCTGAGGACCCTGGGCCCTCACCCCACGGCTCCTGTACCCCACCCCTGTGGCTGCTGTGGCTGTGGTGACCCCGTCATCTGAGGGGAGTGTGGGGTGAGGTGGACATAGGTATGGCATGAGCATCCCGTGTGCAACATACATGCAGCCGGGACCACGTTTCAAATAGGGTCTGGGGAAGCTGGGAGGGGTTCAAGGACCTAGGTCTGGGCGGCTGGGGACACTGGGGTGGGGCTGCTTCTCCCCTGGGTCCCTCTGGTGGGGCGGGGCACCTGGCCGGGTCCACTGTCCTGACCATCTCCCGTGCTGTCCCCGCCAGGCCGAGCGTCTCGCCTCAAGGGTGAAGGCACTGTTCAGTGTGCTCAACTACGAGCGGGCACGGCGCCCCGGCCTCCTGGGCGCCTCTGTGCTGGGCCTGGACGATATCCACAGGGCCTGGCGCAACTTCGTGCTGCGTGTGCGGGCCCAGGACCCGCCGCCTGAGCTATACTTTGTCAAGGTGGGCGCCAGGACCCCGTCAGCAGCCCTGCTGGACCTTGGGGGTGGCTACCTGATTGACACCTCATGCTGGGTGGGCCACAGGGAGTGCAGGTGACCCGGTCACTGTTGGGGACACACCTGGCACCGGGCGGGGAGGCCCTCAGCCTTTCCTGCAGCACATGGGCCCCGACTCTGCACCCCAACTGCCCCCGGCTCCTCCTCCAGGGAGGGTCCCACTGGATTCCAGTTCCCATCAGAGAAGGAACCGCACCAGCTCAGCCACCAGGCCCCAGTGCCTCGCGCCCCAGTCCTGAGCCAGGGGCCTCCTGTCCTGAGGCTCAGAGAGGGGATACAGCCCGCCCTGCCCTTGGGGTCTGGAGGGGTGGGGGTCAGAGAGAGATGGGGGGACGCGGCTGCGGCCAGGCCCTGAGGGCAGAGGTGACTTCTGAGTTGCTGGGTGGCCGTTGTCAGCCTCCTTGCCTTCACTCACGCAGGTGGATGTGACGGGCGCGTACGACACCATCCCCCAGGACAGGCTCACGGAGGTCATCGCCAGCATCATCAAGCCCCAGAACACGTATTGCGTGCGCCGGTATGCTGTGGTCCAGAAGGCCGCCCACGGGCACGTCCGCAAGGCCTTCAAGAGCCACGTAAGGCTCATGCGTGAGACACTTGTGTCCAGGATGTGTGTCCCTGGGATATGGATGCGTCTGGGATGCAGTCATGTCTGTGATGTGTTTCTGTGATGGAGGTACTTCCGTGACTTACACGTCAGTGATATGCGTGTGTGTCTGCGACATGCACATGTGGCACATGTGTGTCCGTGGTGCATGTGTCTGTGATGAGCGTATTTGTGATGCATGTGTGTGTATCTGTGGCACATGTGTGTCCGTGGTGTGTCTGGTGTGTGTGCCTGTGGTGTGCATGAGTGTGTGTGCTGCGTGTCTGTGACGTGCATATTTGTGGTGTGTGTGTGTGCATGTGTCCGTTCTGTGTCTGTGGCGTGGGTGTGTGTGGCCCCTTGGCCTTCCTCCTTCCTCTTCCAGGCATGGTCCATACCATTGTCCTCATGCTCTTGGGTGCTGGTTTGGTGAACTCCACATTCAGGGTCCTCCCTTCCAGCATGGGTACCCCTGTCCTGTCACAGGGCTGGGCCTTGGAGACTGCAAGCCGGCTTTGAGAGGAGAGTAGGGACGCTGGTGGTACCTTTCTGGACCCCCGGCACCCCCAGGACCCCAGCCTGGCCTGCGCCAGCTGCATGAGAGACAGGAAGGCTGATTCAGGCCTCGCTGCCCGGGACACACTCCTCCCAGAGCGGCCGGGGGCCTTGGGGCTCAGCAGGGGTGAAAGGGGCCCTGGGCTTGGGTTCCCACCCAATGGTCACGAACACACTGGAGTGGTAAAGCCCCCAGAGTAGTGCCAGGCCAGGGTGCAGAGGTGAAGTGTCCCTGGAGCTTCAGTTTGGGGAAACGCACGTGTGGAAACCTGCGAGGACCTCTTTGACTTCTTGAGGCTACTGCAGCTATTTGCAAATCTCATGTATGACTCAGCAGAATTTTACACTCGTGGAAACCTGATGGCTACCACCTGCGCCCAGGTGTAGAAAGTCGCCAAAGCCCAGGAGACCCTCCCTCCCCACCACCCACCCGTGCCCAGGTGTAGAAAGTCACCAGAGCCCAGGAGACCTCCCTCCCCGCCGCCCACCCGTGCCCAGGTGTAGAAAGTCACCAGAGCCCAGGAGACCTCCCTCCCCGCCGCCCACCCGTGCCCAGGTGTAGAAAGTCACCAGAGCCCAGGAGAACCCCCTCCCCACCACCCACCCGTGCCCAGGTGTAGAAAGTCACCAGAGCCCAGGAGAACCCCCTCCCCGCCACAGCGGAAGCTGCCACCCCCACCGTGACCCTGGTGCCGACCTCCATGGTCTCCCTCTTCTGGTCTCCACATAAGTGAGATCAGGCGGGAGGTGGGTTTGGGGGTCCAAGTCTCAGCTGTGCTGAACGCCTCAGCTGCGTATTGCGTATTCTGTCCACGTATGGCATCTGCTGTGGAACACGCCACGTGGATGTATCCCTGCTGCTGTGGAGGCTCCTGGGTGCGGACTGCACGGCTGTGAGCGTTCTGGGTTCTGGGGGCATCCCAGGGGTCAGAGGCCCTCGCCTCTGGGTGAATTCCAGGAGTGGGGTTGCTGGGTTGCTGACGTGCTTTAGGGATATTGTGGGAGTTTCCAGGCGGGTGATGGTGACACCCCGGCTGGCTGCTTGCGAGGGTGGTGCCTCCGGTGGCCGCCGGCCTGATGGTGTCGCAGCCGCCTCCTGGGATTGTACAGAGGGCTCTCCTGATGCCCATGTGTCCACCCTGTTCCCGTGCTGGCTGCCCCGGGGCTCTTGCAGGAGGTGCCCGTCCATCCTGCCCTGCTCTGTGCGGGGTGCCTGCCTCCCATCAGATGCGTGCACTGTGAATGTCTGCGCCACATCAGATGCGTGCACTGTGAGTGTCTGCGCCATGTGTGTCTTACTTTTGTGCTCTCAAGTCAAGCCTTTTGAGGACTGGAAGTTTGTACTTCTAACAGTCCACTAACGCAGTCCACAAACGCAGTCCACTTGAGCAGCTGTTTGTGGCTAAAACTGTTTGTGTTCCCTTCAGGAACTGTTTACCTTGAGGTCGTGGTGACATTGCTTCTGTGTCTCCTTTTAGAACAGCCTTTACTGTGTCAGCTTTCAAACGTAGGGGGCAATCTGTGGAATAGGTTTTCATGCATGGGGTAGGTGGGGATCTGTGGCACTGGTTTTCATGCGTGGGGTAACAGAGTTGAAGGCGAGCTTTCTTCCTGGAGTGGGTCTGCAGTTGCTCTGACAGCTTTGTTGAGGAGACCACTCCTTCAGCGTATTTATAGTAAGTCAGGGTGTGGGGGCCTCTCCCGGGCTCCCCATTCTGTTCCTTCCACTCCTGGGTCATGAGGTGCCTGCAATGGTGTGTGGCCGGTGGGCAGGACTTCCAAGCCTCCCTGTGCTCATTGGCCTGGATGTGGCCCTGGGTGGGCTCCGTCCTTGGACTTCCTCTGCGAGTTGGAGACTCGCTTTCTTTCTTTTTTTCTTTTTTTGTAACGGAGTCTCGCTCTGTTGCCCAGGCCGGAGTGCACTGGTGTGATCTCAGCTCACTGCATCCTCCACTTCCTGAGTTCAAGCAGTTCTCTTGCCTCAGCCTCCCAGGTAGCTGGGATTATAGGCACCCACCACCATGCCGACTAATTTCTGTAATTTTATTAGAGACAAGGTTTCTCCACGTTGGCCAGGCTGGTCTCGAACTTCTGACCTCAGGTGATCTGCCCGTCTCAGCCTCCCACAGTGCTGGGATGACAGGTGTGAGCCACCATGCCCAGCCGAGACTCGCTTCCTGCAGGTTCCATGAGATCTGCAGCGGTAGCTGCCTCCAGCCTTGGTGCTGACAGTCTCCGTTTCCTTCTCCAGGTCTTGCTAGGGGTCTTTCAGTTTCATGACTTCACAGAAGAGTTTTGTGTGTGCTGATTTCCTGGCTGTTTCCTGCGTAATTGGGGTCTGCTGTTTATCAATGGCCTCCTTCCATTTCCTTTAGGCTTTGTTTATTCTTTTTCCGGCTCCTTGAGGGAAAAGCTTTGATTATGGACATTTGAACTTTCTTTTCTAAACGAGCATCTGAAGTTGTAATTTTCCCTCTAAAGCAAGGGTCCCCAGGCCCCTGACCATGGACTGGCACCGGTCTGGGGCCTGAGAGGAATGGGGCACACAGCAGGAGGCTGGTGGGGTGTGGTGAGCCAGCGTTCCTGCCTGAGCCCACTTCCTCTCAGATCAGCAGTGGCATGCGGTGCTCAGAGGCGCACATCCTACTGTGAACTGTGTGAGAGAGGGATCTAGGTTGTGTGCTCCTTATGAGAATCTAACGCCTGATGATCTGAGGTGGAACCGTTTCTTCCCGAAACCATCCCCTTCCCTACTGCTGTCCTGTGGAAAAATCGTCTTTCATGAAACCAGTCCCTGGTACCACAATGGCTGGGGACCCTGCACTGGAGACCTGCTTCAGCAGCATCTTGCCACTTTTGATATATTGGCTTTTCTGTATTGAGTCCAAAATAATTACGGATTTCTGGGATGATTTCCGCTGACCTCAGACCCATGGGCTATTTGTGAGAGTGTTATCTGCTCCGGGGTTGGGAAGGGTGCAGGGCCCCCGTGTACCTTCCTGTTACCTGCTCCGGGGTTGGGAAGGGTGCAGGGCCCCGTGTACCTTCCTGTTACCTGCTCCGGGGTTGGGAAGGGTGCAGGGCCCCTGTGTACCTTCCTGTTACCTGCTCCGGGGTTGGGAAGGGTGCAGGGCCCCCGTGTACCTTCCTGTTACCTGCTCCGGGGTTGGGAAGGGTGCAGGGCCCCTGTGTACCTTCTTGTTACTGCCTTCCAGGTCGGTTCTCAGGGTTGAATTGTACTCGATGTGGTTTTAGCCCACGGCCCTGCCGCCAGCTCCTGGGGGCCGGGGAACATGCTAAAGCACAAAGTCACCGTGCGCCTCTTTTATGCCTCACAAGTTCAAGGTCTCCTGTGTCTGTGTTAGCGTGTGCTGCATGCCTGGTCACACCCTACCTTTGGGACGCAGGGGCTTGGCGGGTCCTGTGGTAAATGGCAAGCATCCTGGGGGATTCTGCAGAACAGGAGGTGGGAGTGCCGGTCTCTCTCCCACGTCTCCAGACTCTTCTCCTGCCTGTGCTGTGGCTACACCTGCCTCCCTGCAATCCCTCCAGCATTGGGCTGGAGAGGCCCAGGAGCTTGAGTGCCACTTGTGCCACGTGACTGTGGATGGCGGCCGGTTGTGGGGTCTGATGTGTGGTGACTGTGGATGGCGGCCGGTTGTGGGGTCTGATGTGTGGTGACTGTGGATGGCGGTTGGTTGTGGGGTCTGACATGTGGTGATTGTGGATGGCGGTCGGTCACAGGGGTCTGATGTGTGGTGGCTGCAGGTGGAGTCCCAGGTGTGTCTGTAGCTGCTTTGTGTCCCCGGCCCCTCAGCTCCCCTTTCCCAAGCTCCCCGGGGGCTCCCCAGGCTTCCTCCCGCCATCGAGCTTGGCTTCAGGTCCACGTGTCCTGGTTGGAAGAAACAAGTGCCCAGCTCTGGCCAGGGTGGGCCACATTTGTGGCTCATGCCCTCTCCTCTGCTGGCAGGTCTCTACCTTGACGGACCTCCAGCCGTACATGCGACAGTTCGTGGCTCACCTGCAAGAGACCAGCCCGCTGAGAGATGCCGTCGTCATTGAGCAGGTCTGGGCACTGCCCCCAGGGTTGGGCATGGACCCCAGCAAGCGGGTCCTCACCTGGGGCATCACTGGGCTCATCACCAGACCGACTGTTGGCCCTGGGGGGCAGTCGGGGGAATGAGCTATGGTGGGGGCATGAGGAGCTGTATGCCTTGGCGGAATCTAAGCTGGGCCAGGTTGTGACAGCTGCTACATTCAGGCACCTGCTGACGTTTGACCACTTGGCCTCTCTCCAACCCCGCAGTGGCTTTATTCATGATTTGCTAAACATCTTCTCTGGCAATTTTGATCTTAAGGCCAAAGGAAAGGTGTCCCCCTCCTTTAGGAGGGCAGACCATGTTTGAGCCGCATCCCACCGAGCTGGCCCCTCAGTGCTGGGTGTGGGTCCTTGGCTCCCAGAGTGGGGGTGGGGGTGGCGTGGGCTCCTGGGACCCAGACCCAGTGCCCGGCAGCTGGGCAGCAGCTTCTGGATCACGTGTGCCATCTGGGCCACGGTGGGCTGTGTGGGTCTGAGCCCAGCTGGACCCAGAGGGGATGTTCTGTGTCACACACTCTGCCTAAGCCCCTGTGTCTCTGCAGAGACTCGGCTCGGCCAGCCCACGATGGCCCTGCATTCCAGCCCAGCCCACGCTTCATCACGAACACTGACACCAGAAGGGACGGAGGGTCTTGGCCACATGGTCCTGCCTATCTCGGTACCCACCGGCTCACTCTCGTGTGTCTCTCTTCTGCTTTCCCAGAGCTCCTCCCTGAATGAGGCCAGCAGTGGCCTCTTCGACGTCTTCCTACGCTTCGTGTGCCACCACGCCGTGCGCATCGGGGGCAAGTGAGTCGGGTGGCTGGGTGCCATTGCCCGGCGGGTGGTGGGCAGACTGACAAGGCTTCTGCTCACCTCTCCCCTGCCCCTTCCCCACTGCCCTTCTCCCCAGGGCCACCAGGGTCTCCTTTTCTGGCCCCCCACCTCTCCGGCTCCTGGGCTGCAGGCGCCCGAGGCCCCGGGAACATGGCCCAGCTTGCAGCTGCTGGAGCAGAGCAGATGCTACGCGAGGCCTGGAAATGGCAAGCAGGGCGTGGACTTGCTCCTGTGCGGAGAACGAGGGGTGTGGGGTGTGTCTGGGTCGGGGGTGCGGCCGAGCGTTTGAGCCTGCAGCTTGTCAGCTCCAAGTTACTACTGCCGCTGGACACCTGGCTGTCACACGCTGTATCTCTCTCCAGATACAAGAAGATTTTATCCGATTCTCATTCCCGTCCCTGTCGCGTGACCCCCACAAGGGCACGGGCTCTTCTCTCTGTGGCTAGATTTCCCATCTGGAAAGTGGGGGGTTGACCGTGTAGTTTGCTCCTCTCGGGGGCTCTGTGCTGGCCATGGGGCAGGCGGCCTAGGAGAGCTCAAACTCCTGACCTCAGGTGATCCACCCACCTTGGCCTCCCGAAGTGCTGGGATTACAGGTGTGAGCCACCATGCCTGGCCAGAAAGCCTCTTTTTAAGGTGACCACCTACAGCACTTCCCGAAAATAACAGGTCTTGTTTTTGCAATAGGCTGCAAGTGTCTCTTAGCAACAGGAGTGGGCATCCTATGGGCTCTGGGGATGGCTGAGGGTCGTGTGGCAGCCATGCCTTCTGCGTGCACCTTCAGGTTCCAAGGGGCTATTCTGCTCTCACTGTTTGAAAACGCACCCTTGGTGTCCTCATTTGTTTGGAGAGTTTCTGCATCTCATTGGTCGTGGTGAAGCCAGGGGCAAGGCTGTATCGGTTGGCACACAGCTGCTACATGTGGGGCTGTGAACCTTTCACCGTGGATAAATTCCCTGAAAAGAAAGGTGTCCAGTGAAGCATTCCTTCCGGGTCAAGTGTCTGGTTCTGTGAATAAACTCGAAGATTTAAGAAACCTTAATGAAAGAAAGCCTTGATGATTGAGAGCAAGGATGTGGTCACAGCTGTGGCTGGATCTGCTTTAAGGCGGCCCCGTTCACAGTGAGAGTGGGCAGCGGGGATTGTGTGCTCAGACGTCTCGTCTGCTGTGTTTCTGAGGTGTTCGCCGGCTGAATGGTAGACGTGTCGTTGGTGTGTGGAGGAGGTGTGTATGAGGGTCTGTGTCTGTGTGTGGCTCTGTGTGAGTGTACACATGTCCACACATGCCCCGCCCATCTCTCACCTGTGTCTTCCCGCCCCAGGTCCTATGTCCAGTGCCAGGGGATCCCGCAGGGCTCCATCCTGTCCACGCTGCTCTGCAGCCTGTGCTACGGCGACATGGAGAACAAGCTGTTTGCAGGGATACGGCGGGACGGGTGAGGCCTCCTCTTCCCCAGGGGGTCTTGGGTGGGGGTTGATTTGCTTTTGACACGTTCGGTATTAATATTCCTGGTGCTCTGGATACTGTGACTGCTCTGTCTTGAGGAACCAGACAAGGTTGCAGCCCCTCCTTGGTGTGAAGCCGCACAGGAGGGGTTGCACAGCCCGAGGACTGCGGGCTCCACGCCGACTCTGTCCAGCGGCCGTGTCTGGAGGCCTCAGGGCTCAGCAGGCGGGAGGGCCACTGCCCTGCATGATGCACATGTGAATTCAACACCGAGGAAGCACATCAGCTTCCATCACATCCACCCGGGTTCCTTTAGGGTCCTCGGAGACACAGGCTGGTGCAGCCTGAGGCTCCGCATCTCCCGGCAGGCCCTCAACAGGTGGCCTGGACGGGGCGCCCCTTCAGCCCATTGCCCATCCCACTTGCATGGGGTCTACACCCAAGGACGTCACACGCCTAAATATTGTGCCAACCTAATGTGGTTCAACTCAGCTGGCTTTTGTTGACAGCAGTTACTTTTTTAATGAAAATAGTATCACTGAACAAGCAGTTAGTGAAGGATGCATCAGGAAGCCTGCAGGCCATATGGCCATTTCTCTCGAAGTCTCCGGGTTTTTCCTGTGCGTCTTTTGAAACTCTAGCTCCTTTTATAGCATGTACAGCGGATCAAGGTTCTTCTTCATTAAGGTTCAAGTTCTAGATTGAAATACGTTCATGTAACAGAAACAAAAATTTCTTGTACACACAGCTTGCTCTGGGACTTGGAGGGAAGTGTCCTCGAGCTGGCGGCACCCTGGTCAGCCCTCTGGGACAGGACGCCTCTGGTACATGGTCACGGGGCACCGGGCTTGGGCCTGAGGGTCGCACAGTGCCCTGTGCCCCGCTTCCTAGGGGCAGGATCTGGGTCTCGGATGATGCTGAGAACCACAGCTGCCCTGCTGGTAAGGGGCACCACGTGGCTCAGAAGGGGCGAGGTTCCCGGCCCAGCGTTCTTACCGTCTTCAGTTATTTTTCCCTAAGAGTCTGCGAATTGGGGCTGCACCTGGCGGCCTTTGTTCACCTCCAGCTGGTGCAGAATTGCACAGGCCGGTGCTGAGCACCGAGTGCTTGTAATGAATGAGGAATTGCTCTGGCAGTTAACTACAGAGAGCACGTCTGTGGGAAAGAAATATAAGTTTTTGATGTAACTGCTTTGGAGAACATTACTTTATTTTTGCCTGTGTAAATTGTTTGACATTCAGTCCCTCGTAGACAGATACTACGTAAAAAGTGTAAAGTTAACCTTGCCCATGTATTTTACTTTATTCCAGGCTGCTCCTGCGTTTGGTGGATGATTTCTTGTTGGTGACACCTCACCTCACCCACGCGAAAGCCTTCCTCAGGTGAGGCCCCTGCCGTGTGTCTGTGGAGACCTCCACGGCCTGTGGGCTTTGCAGAGTTGAGCCCTCCGTGTCCTGCCCCTGGCACCGCAGCGTTGTCTCTGCTGAATCCTCTCTGTCTGCCGGTGCTGGATCCTCAAGAGCAGAGGCGCTTGGTCGTGCACCCAGGCCTGGGGGCACAGGGGCACCTTCGGGAGAGAGTGGGTCCCGCGGAGATGCACCCAGGTTACGCACATGGTGAGTGCAGGCGGTATCCCGGCTCCGGCCACTCTTTGGAAAGTCTTCAAGTGTGGCGGCTCCTGCGGCCCCAGGGAGACCCCCCGGAGCTGTGCACAGGGCCTGCGGCACCGAGACGGCAGCCTCCTCCCCAGGGTGCGCCCGGGCCTGCGGAGAGCAGGAGCTGCCGAGTGAGCTGGCCCACAGTGCTTGCTGCAGTCGCGTTCCCGCGTGGGGTTGTTTGGGATTGGCGGGAGAATTTGGATGCGCTGAGTGGTGCTGTCTTGAACCACGGAGATGGCGAGGAGTGGGTCTCAGAGTTGATTTTTGTGGCTCAAACTAAAATCAGGCACAGGGAACCTGGTTTCAGCGCAGGGGATTGTGGAACGTGGTCCCCCGCGAGGGCGCCCCACAGAGCTTGCTTTAAAGTGCGATTTGACAAGGGACGAGAAACCTTGAAAGCTGTAAACGGAACCCTCAGAAAATGTGGCCGCCGGGGGTGGTTTCGGGTGCTTTGCTGGGCTGTGTTTGTGAAAACCCATTCGAACCGCCCTCCAAATTCACCCTCCAGGGCCGCCCGGGCTCGGGGCCTGCCCCGCGTTCCCGTTAGTGCTGCAGCCCGGAGCACAGCGGGCCACATATTTAAATCACAGCAGGCCGCGCCCATTTAAATCACAGCGGACTGCGCCCATTTAAATCCACTCAGATTCACTCAGGACCAACCCAGGTCCCAGGCAACTGAGGGCTCAGGAGTCCTGAGGCTGCTGAGGGGACAGAGCCGGCAGGGAACGCTGCTTCTGTGTGGCAAGTTCCTGAGGGTGCTGGCCTGGGAGATGGCTCAGAGTGTACGCTGGGGTCCCCCCCGGGGACAGAACTCTCTCAGGAGATGAGTTGGCAGCCACATCACGGGAAGGGGCAGCCGCGGGGAGCTGGGAATGCACCAGGGGAGCTGAGCAGCCGGCTGAGGTCCCAGGGCCAGGCCGCAGCAAGAGCAGGGGGACGCCCGGGGCCAGAGCAGAGGCCACAGGAAGGGAAGGAGGACGCCTGGGGCCAGAGCAGAGGCCGCAGCAAGGGCAGGGGGACGCCCGAGGCCAGAGCAGAGGCCGCAGGAAGGGAACGGGGATGCCCGGGGCCAGGGCAGAGGCCGCAGGAAGGGAAGGGGATGCCTGGGCCAGGGGCAGAGGCCACTGGGCACAGATGGATGCCTGGGCCAGAGCAGAGGCTGCTGGGCACAGGGGGTCTCCCTGAGCTGGGTGGGCAGGCTCATGACCCGCTGAGGGAACCTCCTTGATGTGAAGCTGATGGTTGGTGTTACCCAGCTCAGAGCCCAGCTGGGTCCCACGCCTGAGTGTGAACTCAGAACCCTCCCCTGTGTCTGAAGCACAGCAGATGCCTTCAGGGCCTCTAGGAGAAAACAGGCAAAGTCACTGAGCAATGTCTTAAAAGAAGAGTGGTGGTGTGAGAATGTCTTGTCCAGATTTTAGTCTACCCCAGACCACAGATGAGTCTTTGTCACGGGATTGTGGTCTTGCCGTGGGGACACATGAGATGGACCATCATAGAGGCCACTGGGGCTGCACCTCCCGTCTGAGTCCTGGCTGTCCCAGGTCCAGGCCAGGTTCCTGCGTGCTCACCTACCTGTCCTGCCCGGGAGACAGGGCAAGCACCGTGAAGTCTGGAGCAGGGCTGGGTCCAGGCTCTTCAGAGCTGCTGCCGGGCCCAGCACCCCTCTGCAGATCACCACTTCTCCGGGGTTTTCCAAAGCATTTAACAAGGGTGTCAGGGCGCCTCCCGGGTGACGGCCCCGCATCTTGGAGCTGACATTGCGCCTCTGCCTTAGGACCCTGGTCCGAGGCGTCCCTGAGTATGGCTGCGTGGTGAACTTGCGGAAGACCGTGGTGAACTTCCCTGTAGAAGACGAGGCCCTGGGTGGCGCAGCTTTTGTCCAGCTGCCGGCGCGCGGCCTGTTCCCATGGTGCGGACTGCTGCTGGACACCCGGACCCTGGAGGTGCAGAGTGACTACTCCAGGTGAGCACACCTGGCCGGAAGCGGAGCCTGTGCCCGGCCGGGACAGGTGGTGCTGCAGGGCTGTCCGTCTGCCCCTGCTTCCGGGTGGGGCAGGCGACTGCCAATCCCAAAGGGTCGGAGGCCACCGGGTGCCCCTCGCCCCATCCAGGGCTGAGCGGAAATGCGTCTTTCTGTGGGAGTGAGGGTCTCACAAGGGGGGAGGTTTTCTGTGCTATTTTTGTAAAAGGAAATTGTGCACCAGACCTGGGAACACTGAGGTGTCCTCAGAGAGCAATCTGGATCCGAACCCGAGATGCCCGGGCCCTGCTGGCTGTGAGCCTCTCCAAACCTGAAACGCC
>NW_012116910.1:1198152-1211032 GCF_000951035.1 Colobus angolensis palliatus
GAGACACCGGGGCCCTGCTGGGCGTGAGTCTCTCCGAACCCGAGACACCGGGGCCCTGCTGGGCGTGAGTCTCTCCGCTGTGAGGCCTACATTCCGAGGCTCATCCACAGTCTACATGATGCCATGAGTTCATGATCACGTGTGACCCATCGGGGGACAGGGCTGTGGTGTGTGGGGGTCTCTACAACATTCTGGGGTCTCATTTCCCCCGAGCCTGAGAGCTCATGGCCCCACCTCAGGCTCAGACACAGATGGATTGAAGATGGACACAGATGCAGAAATCTGTGCTGTTTCTTTTATGAGTAAAAAGTATCACCATTTCAGGCAGGGCGAGGTGGCTCACACCTGTAATCCCAGCATTTTGGGAGGCCAAGATGGGTGGATCACTTGAGGCCAGGAGTTTGAGACAAACCTAGTCAACATAGTGAAACTCCGTTTCTACTTAAAAAGTACAAAAATTAGCCTGGCGTGGTGGCACATGCCTGTAGTCTCAGCTATGCGGGAGGCTGAGGCAGGAGAATCACTGAGGCTCAGGAGAGATTGAGAATCATTGAGAATCAGGAGAGGTTGCAGTGATCTGAGATCACACCACTGCACTCCAGCCTGGGCAACAGAGCGAGACTTCCTATTAAAAAAAAGCAAAAAGTATCAGCATTCCAAAACCATGGTGGACAGGTGCTTTTTATTCTGTCCAATAATATTCACTGGTGCTGTGCTAGAGGCCAGAACTGGGGGTACCTTCCTCTGAAAGGCACAGCTTTATGGGAGGAGAAGTAAGGGATTTTTAAATCCTTATTGGATGATTGTTAAACCAGTGGTTTAAACTGGGGTCCTGTCATTCTGAGTTGAACAGTCCGGATCTGGACTTTGCCTATTTCCAGAATGCTCCCTGGGGTTTGCTTAACGGGGGGGCGGCAGGTGTGGACACCCTCGTGATGGGGGAGGGCAGGTGTAGATGCCCTTGTGCATGGTGCCCAGCACATCCCTGCTGCAGCTCCCTCCCCACCAGGACTCCGGTCTCCTGTGCTCCCCGCAGTCCCTGCTTCCCTCTCCCAGCCTCACCTGATCCTGGCCTCTGCTGGCTTTGTCTGGGTGATTTGCAGATTTCCTAGGCTCCCAGCACCTCCTTGCCTCTCCCTAGGCACCTCTGCAGCACTGGCCATACCAGTCAGCCGTGAACTGTCCACTGCTTATTTTGCTCCCCGTGAAATGTACTTTTTAGGACAGGCACCCCTGGTTCCAGCCTATGGCACAGCATCAGTGAGTGTTACTGAAGGACAAAGCAGACAGACAAGCGAATCAGGAAAATGAGTTCTCTCTGAACACAGTGCAAAGCCACAAAGGCTAGTGCAGGATGGGTGGGCATCAGGTCATCAGATGTGGGTTCAATGCCAGTATATTCTGTGCTCCCAAAGGCCACTGGGTCGGAGTGCCTGCTGGCAGAGGTGGTTGTAAAAGCTCAGCAGTGGAGGCAGTGGTTCGCCACACTCGGGGTGAACACACGTCCTCTGTGTCTGAAGCATACAACAAAGGCTTGAAGGGCATCTGGGAGAAGAAAACAGGCAAAATGATTAAGAAAAGTGAAAAAGGAAGAGGGGTAAGATGGGAATTTTCTTGTCCAGATTTTAATCTCCCAAACCACAGCTCAGATGGCAGAATGTGGTGAGAACTGATGGACAGTACAATAGAACAAAACGGAAGCCCTATCTCTCAGAAACGTGTGTTAAATGTGGCATGTGGCACAGCTGACGGAAAAGAGAGTGTGTGTGTAATTTTTTTTCTGAGAAAACTGACTGGAAGCAAGTGGGTTGTGTCTTTACAACATATACCAGAGCAGATTCTAGGTAGAAGAGGAATGACATACAAACAACAGCAGCAGCAGAAACAAAACAGGAGACTCAAAGGGAAGGGAGGCGAACGTTCCCTGATTTGGTGTTGGGGAAGGACACGCAGGGAGGTGGATGAAACCAGTGAGGCAACAGGTATTGCTTTCCCTGCAGAGGAACTCAGCTTGCCTGAGCCACAGTGAAAATGGCTGTTCCCTGGAGCATTTGTGCACACAATTTATTTAAGGCGCCCTGTGAGGTCCTGCACAATCATCCTCTCACTTTGTTCTCCTAACCACCTGAGAGGCAGATGAAGAAAGCCTCCGGGGGGCACCCAGCTGGCAAGGGGCGTGTGCGATTGCAGCCTGGCCTCCTGCTCTGGGGCCCTTGCTCTGCCTGAGGACCCCACACAGGTCAGACCCACAGGCTCCGGGTGAGCCGGAGCCCAAGGTTGTGCTGGGGACAGCTGTGAAGGAAGAAACGTACATCTGATGCACACTTGGGAAGGTTCTACCAGCAGCATCAAAGAAAGGCGTGTGAAACTGACAGCGAGACCCGTCGTTTATGCTGGCTCCTTTTCTGGGCTTTCCAAGAGCCAGCATCAGGGTGAGGCAAGTTGGAAAGACTTTTCTGGAAAGCAGCTTGTTTGCATGGAAGTCCTTACAATGTCCTGTGTTTTCGCAGTAATTCCACTTCTGAAGTGACCAGACATTATCACAGGTCTTATTTACCATTTCCAGTGCTCCAGCTGGGGGGACTTGCCACAGCCAGTTGCTGACCCGCCCAAATCCAGGGCTAAGCAGATATTGTGTATCACAAAACTTACTCTGCCATTAGACATGTTTTCTTTTTTTTTGAGACGGAGTCTCACTCAGTCACCTGGACTGGAGTGCAGTGGTGCGATCTTGGCTCACTGCAAGCTCCGCCTGCCAGGTTCATGCCATTCTCCTGCCTCAGCCTCCCAAGTAGCTGGGACTACAAGTGCTCGCCACCACGCCCGGCTAATTTTTTTGCATTTTTAGTAGAGACGGGGTTTCACCGTGTTAGCCAGGATGGTCTCGATCTCCTGACCTCGTGATCCGCCCGTCTCGGCCTCCCAAAGTGCTGGGATTACAGGCTTGAGCCACCGCGCCCGGCCTAGACATGTTTTCAAAGAATTTTTGAAGAATGTTTAATGGCACAAAGCGTTTATTTCAGTGTAGCAGTGTTCAAAGCGGGATGTAGAACACGCCTCAGGGAGGCCGCTGTGGATGTCACGTGTGTTCGTCTTTGGACACAGATGTACACGGGCAGTGAGTGGTGGCAAGGCCCTGGAGCACGTCAGTGGGATGTCTCCATCCTGCCCCTCTGGAGATACCCTGTGTGTGCCACGTGCACTCACTGGAGCCCTGTGTAGCTGGCGCCACCTGGCTCTTCCATCCATGAGATTCAAACACAGTGAGATTCCCCATGCCCGACTCCGTGTTCTCCCACAAAGAAGCTGAGTCACGCCCGTGTCCACTCGAGGGACGCCCGGGAGTCAGCGCTCCACAGTTTATTATGTGTTTTTGGCCGAGTTATGTGCAGATCTCATCAGGGCAGATGATGAGTGCACACACACGGCCGTGCAAGGCTTGGATACACTCAGCATCACTAGCCACGTCCTGGTGGAGTCTGGTCATGCAGGGTCCGGATGGCGTGTAGCGTTCTGAGTCCACGGAGAGAGCACCCAACTCCCTCAGGCTACAGTACGTGCCCCAGGCAGGACAAGGAAGCAGGAGGAAGGCAGGAGGCTCTTTGGAGCAAGCTTTGCAGGAGGGGGCTGGGTGTAGGGCAGACACCCGTGTCTGACGTCCCCCCTGTGTCTCAGCTACGCCCGGACCTCCATCAGAGCCAGTCTCACCTTCAACCGCGGCTTCAAGGCTGGGAGGAACATGCGTCGCAAACTCTTTGGGGTCTTGCGGCTGAAGTGTCACAGCCTGTTTCTGGATTTGCAGGTGAGCAGGCTGACGGTCAGCACAGAGTTCAGAGTTTGGGAGGCATGCGTGTTACTGTGTGTGCGTGCGTGTGTGCGTGTGTGTGTGCATGCCTGCAAGGCTGACGGTGACTGGCTGCACATAAGAGTGCATATGTTCACAGATGCACACGAGCCATACGTGTGTGTACATGAAGGCATGGCAGTGTGTGCACAGGTGTGCAAGGGTACAAGTATGAATGTGCACATGCAAATGCATACCTGACGTGCATGTGTGTTCGTGTGCATTCGTGTGGGATTCATGTGAGGTGCATGCGTGTGGGTGTGCAGTGTGAGTAGCACGTGTGCACATAACCTGCATCGAGGGCCCCTCATGTTCATTCCGCTAGGTCCTCAGCACCAGCGCCCCTCCTTACAGGGTGAGATGGGGTGGACCCCCACAGGAGAAGGGGCGTGGACATGGATGCCCACAGGAGAGGGGGAGTGGACGCGGATGCCCAGACGGGACAATGCCCTCAGGACTGCAACTTCAGAGCCTCAGCCCACCGGGGCCTGGGACCCCGTCTCACCCTGTAAGGAGGGGTGCTGGTGCTGAGGTTCTGGTGCTGGTGTTCACGACCTATCGGGGTGAACATGAGGGGCCCTCGATACAGGTTATGTGCACACATGCTACTCACACTGCACACCTGCATGCATGCACCTCACGTGAATGCCGCATGACTGCACATGAACACACATGCGTGTCAGGTATACATTTGCGTGTGCACATTCATCCTTGTGCCCTTGCACACCTGTGCACACACTGCCATGCCTTCACTCCCCCTCTCCTGTGAGGGTCCACATCCACTTCTCTCCTGTGGGCATCTGCGTCCACTCCGTCTCCTGGTGCCTTCCCTTCTTGGCCAAGCCTCGGGGGCAGGCAGACGACATGGAGTCTGACTCCCCCAGGGTGGTTCACAGCTGCCGGGTGAGGGTCGGGCCGGATTTCAGTGGGGAGAGGGATGGTTTCTTGTCAAAATGTTCCTCTTTCTTGTTTCATCTGAATGGATGATAAAGTAAAAAGTAAAAACTTAGAATCCCAGAGAGGTTTCTGCCGTTTCTCACTCTTTCCTGGCGATTCTAGGTGAACAGCCTCCGGACGGTGTGCACCAACATCTACAAGATCCTCCTGCTGCAGGCCTACAGGTGAGCCGCCACCACGGGGGCGCAGGCCCAGCCTCCAGGGACCCGCCGCGCTCTGCTCGCCTCTGACCGGGAGCTGCACCTGGGTTATAGGGGCAAGAAGTGTCTTACATTTTCAATGGTGCTGCTGCCTCTGCACTGTTCTGTGTTCGCGTGGCTCTGTGCAAAGCGCCTGTTCTTCGTCTCTGGGTAGTGCTAGGAGCCAGTGTGGCCCCGGGTGTCCCCGCAGTGCCTATGCACTGACTGTGGGACCTCATGGAGGCCAACCCAGGGCAGGAGGGGCATGGGGTAAAAAAAAGCTTATGGGGAGTCTTAGCAGAGGAGGCCGGGAAGGTGTCTGAACAGTAGGTGGGAGATCAGACACCGGGAGGATTTGGGGTCTCAGAGAGCAAAGAGGGCTGAGGTGGGTGCAGATGAGGGTCGCTGGCCCCACCCCCGGGAAGGTGCAGCAGAGCTGTGGCTCCCCACACAGCCCGGCCGGCACCTGTGCTCTGGGCATGGCTGTGCTCCTGGAACATTCCCTGTCATGGCTGGTCAGGGGGCCCCCATGTCAAGAATCAACAATTTTATCACTGAAAAAACGACCAATCTGTGGAGGCCACAGGGCCAGCTTCTGCCTGGCGTCAGAGCAGGTGGTGGCACAAACCTCTGGGCTGTACCAAAGGGTAGTCGGGCACCACAGGCCCGGGCCTCCACCTGAGCAGGCCTCCCGAGCCACTGGGAGCCGGGTGCCAGGAGGCCGGAGCCCTCACCCCATGAGGGCTGAGAATGAGTGTGAGAAGTTGTGTTACCCAGGGCCGAGGCTGCACGAATTACTGTGCACGCTTGATGTGAAATGAGGTCGTCTATCGTGGGAACCCAGCAAGGGTTCACGGGAGAGATTTTCCGTTACAAGGTCACCCCACGAAGGTGGTTTTTGACCCGAGTGCTTGTGCCTTCGTGCTCTGGCAGGGAGGGCAGAGCCGCAGCTGCGTGTTACCGCCTTTGCGCTGGCTGCAGAGGCTTGGGACCAGGCTCTCTGTTCCAGGGTGCATCCGGCTCAGGCCGCCCTCCTCTCTGTCTTCTCTCTCTGCCTGGAGTCTTCCCTAGTTTGCATCTCGCTGACGTGTGCCTGGGCCCTCAATCAAGCCGCTTGACTCCTTTCTGGAAGCCCTTGGAGTGTGCTGGAGACAGGCGCCGCTGAGGACGGGAGGTGTCCGACACCGTGGTCGGCCCCAGGGTCCAGCTGGCGTGCTTGGGGCCTCCTTGGGCCATGATGAGGTCAGAAGAGTTTTCCCAGGCATGGGCCACGTGGCCTGCCACCTGCTCCTCCCGTATTCAGCTCAGCCTTGTCCTCATTTCCCCACCAGGGTCCCTGGCTCCGAGGAGCTCCCATAGAGGGCCTGGGCAAGGTGGCTGAGTTTCCCCACCCAGGTGGGGGCCCTTGGGTAGTCGCTTGATTGGGTAGCCCTGAGGAGGCAGAGGTGCGATGAGCCACGGGCCATTTCCAAACACGGAGCCAGGCACGTGGAAGGCTCAGGAACACCCTTCCCTCGAGGCAGGAGTGGGAGAACGGAGAGCTGGGCCCCGATTTCACAGCAGCCAGGCTGTAGCAGGCGAGGCTGTGGTCGTCTGTGTGGCACTGGGGGCAGGACCTGACTCCAATCCGCTGGGGCTCAGCCTTCCTGCCCCTGCTGGCCACGCCTCCACACGGGCGGGGGGCGGATGCCCTCACCTCTAGCAGGTGGATTTTTCTCCCTTTGGAAGAGGGCCCTTCACCCATGCTAGGTATTTCCCTGCTGGGTCAGGAGTGCGACCCTGTGGCAACCCCAGTACCTTAGGCATATTTTTTTATTTAAAAAACATTCTGGGCCTGGCTTCCCTCATTGCTACATGGGGAGAAGACGTCCCACCTCAGCAGAGTTACTGAGAGGCTGAAACCCGAGTGCTGGCTTCACTGGTGTAGTCTCAGGTCATTCCAGAAGGGGGCTCCGGCAGTCGGTGAGACCAGGTGCACAGGTGTCCTGATCACACACACATGTGGGCACATGTGCACCTGTGCTGTTTCGTGGTGGCCAGGTCCGTGCACACCTGCCCCCAAGTCCCAGGAAGCTGAGAGGCCAAAGAGGGAGGCTGACAGGGCTGGCACGGTGGCTCACACCTGTAGTCCCAGCACTTTGGGAGGCCGAGGTGAGAGGATCGCTGGAGCCCAGGAGTTTAAGGCGAGCCTGGGCAACGTAGTAGGACCCCATCTCTATGAAAAATAAAAACAAAAATTAGCTGAGTGTGGTGGAGTGCGCCTGTAGTTCCAGTACTTGGGAGGCTGAAGTGGGAGGATGGCTTGAGCCCAGGAGGTGGAGGTTGCAGTGAGCTGAGATCACCCCACCGTACTGCAGCCTGGGTGACAGAGTGAGACCCCATCTCAGCAGCAGAAAAGACTGACAAATGCAGTTTCTTGGAAAGAAACATTTAGTAGGGACTTCACCTATGCACAGAAGCCAAGTTGGTGTCTCGGTGGCAGTGAGATGAGATGATGGGTCCCCGCACCATCGCCTCAGACCCAGGGTTTATGCACCACAGGGGTGGGGTGGCTCAGAAGGGATGCACAGGACGTTGATACACGATGACATCAAGGTTGTTTGACGAAGGGCGGGATTTACGGTAAGTACCTTCTGGTACACAAGGAACAATGGATAAACTGGAAACCTTACAGGGCTTCCCAGAACAGGAGCTAATCAGAAGCCAGCATGGCAGGTTAGCATCCAGGATGGAGCTGCTTCAGCCTCCACATGCGTGTGCGTTCATACAGACGGTGCACAGAAACGCGCAGTGTACCTGTGCACACACACAGACACGCAGGTGCTTGCACACACAAGCACACACACACAGACATGCATGCATGCATCCGTGTGTGTGCACCTGTGCCCACGAGGAAACCCATGCATGTGCCTTCATGCGTGCACACACGCACCGGCAGGCCTGTGCCCACACCGGTGAGCACCGTCTAATTAGGAGGCCGTTCCTCTGACGATGTCCACCATCCCCTCAGGTTCCACGCATGTGTGCTGCAGCTCCCATTTCATCAGCAAGTTTGGAAGAACCCGGCGTTTTTCCTGCGTGTCATCTCTGACACGGCCTCCCTCTGCTACTCCATCCTGAAAGCCAAGAACGCAGGTATGCACAGGTGCCTGGCCTCAGTGGCAGCAGTACCTGCCTGCTGGTGTTAGTGTGTCAGGAGACTGAGTGAATCCGGGCTTAGGACATTCTCACCCCTTTTCGCATCGGGAAGTAGTTTAACCCGACCACCGACAGGCTCGTCTGCCCGCCCTCTCATGGGGTGAGCAGAGCACCAGATGGAAGGGACAGGAGCTGCCTGGGAACTGCCGTCCTTCCCACCTTGCTCTGCCTGGGAAAGTGCCGGGAGGGCTGGTCTCTCCTGCTTGCCCCATGGTAGGATTCGGGGGGCCTGGCCTCTCCTGTTTGCCCTGTGGTGGGATTGGGGTATCTTCTGTCCGTGGCACTTAGGGCCCCTGTGCAAACCCAGGCCAAGGGCTTAGGAGGAGGCTGGGCCCAGGAGCAGAGGCCGTGCGTCCCCACCACAGAGCCCCAGGCTGTCCTCTGCTCCGCAGTCACCATCCTCTGCCTCTGGACACTTTGTCCAGCGTCAGGGAGGTTTCTGATCCATCTGAAGTTCAAGCCATGTCGAACCTGCCGTCCTGAGCTTCAGAGCTTCTACTTTCTGTTATTTCCGTGTTGTGAAATTTCACTTGGAGAAGCTGAAGGAAACATTTCAGCAGTGACTCCTGCGGTGCTTGGGTTGGGGCAGCTGGAGATGGAGCCGCCCCGCAGACCGTCGGGTGTGCGCAGCTTTCCGGTGTCTCCTGGGAGGGGAGCTGGGCTGGGCCTGTGGGATCCTCAGCCTCTGTTTGTCCCCCAGGGATGTCACTGGGGGCCAAGGGCGCCGCCGGCCCTCTGCCCTCCGAGGCCGTGCAGTGGCTGTGCCACCAAGCCTTCCTGCTCAAGCTGACTCAACACCACGTCACCTACGTGCCACTCCTGGGGTCACTCAGGACAGGCAAGTGTGGGTGGCGGCCAGTGCGGGCCCACCTGCCCAGACACCATCCTCGAACGCCCTTTGCAGGGCGAGCAGCCTCAGCTGCTGCTGAAGTGCCGATGCCCCGGGCCGGGCCTTGGGGCTGGAGCCATGCTGGCGGCCCTGTGTGATTAAATGACCGTGTCCCCAGGCCGTGGAGCCTGGCAGGGTCCACGACTTCCTGAACCCCTGCCTCCCATCTCAGGGCGGATGGCTCCCCACCCTTGGGAACCTTCTGACCCCTGACCTGTGTCCTCTCACAGCCTCTGCCCTGGCTGCTGCCCTGATACCTCTGTGGGGTCCTGAGCTCCTGGGGTCTTTCTTTAAGTTCTCTCCCCGCCCTGCCGCTCCAGCATCACCGGGCTGCCTGTCTGCTCGCCCTGGTGGAGGGGTATCTGTCCCTTCACTGAGGTTCCCACCACCCAAGGCCACGAGGTGCAGGCCCTGCCTGCCCGGCCGTCCACATGTCCCAGAAGGGCTGGAGGATGCCCTCTCTGGCCTCTTCTGGAACAGAGTCTGATTTTGGCCCCGCAGTCCAGACGCAGCTGAGTCGGAAGCTCCCGGGGACGACACTGGCTGCCCTGGAGGCCGCAGCTAACCCGGCACTGCCCTCAGACTTCAAGACCATCCTGGACTGATGGCCACCCGCCCACAGCCGGGCCGAGAGTGGACACCAGCAGCCCTGTCACGCCGGGCTCTACATCCCAGGGAGGGAGGGGCGGCCCACACCCAGGCCTGCACTGCTGGGAGTCTGAGGCCTGAGTGAGTGTCTGGCCGAGGCCTGCATGTCCGGCTGAAGGCTGAGTGTCCAGCACACCTGCCGTCCTCACTTCCCCGCAGGCTGGCAGTCAGCTCCACCCCAGGGCCAGCTCCTCGTCGCCAGGAGCCTGGCTTCCACTCCCCACACTGGATCCGTCCTTCCCCAGACTTGCCGTTCGCCACCCCTCACCCTGACCTCCTTTGCCCTCCACCCCCACCGTGCCGGTAGAGACCCTGAGAAGGAGCCTGGGAGCTCTGGGAATTTGGAGTGACCAAAGGTGTGCCCTGTTCACAGGCAAGAACCCTGCACCTGGATGGGGGTCCCCATGGACCACACTGGGGAGGCTGTGGGAGTAAAATACTCAATATGCGCATTTTTCAGTTTTGAAAAAAAGTCTCATGTTTGAATCCTAATGTGCACTGCATAGACTCCACTGTATGTGATTACAGAAGCGTATGAGTGAATGGCATGGTGGTCAGTGCAGGCCTGTGGCCTGGCTGGGCCCGGGAGGTTTCTGATGCTGTGACGCAGGAGGGGAAGGAGGGTCGCGGGTAGACGGTGGGAGTCCCCACCCTGGAAGAGGGACAGTAAGTTCAGGCCCAAAGGATGACAGGGATGATGGGGACCCAGCTTGGGTGGCGATGATGAGGGGGCCTGGCTTGGGCGGAGGGGATAATGGAGGGCCCAGCTTGAGTGGCAGGGACGATGGGGGAACCTGTCTGGGCGGTGGGGATGATGGGGAAACCTGGCTGGGCCCCCTCCTGCCCTGCCTCCCACCTGCAGCGGTGGATCTGGACGTGCTTCCCTGGTGCACATCCTCCGGGCCATCAGCATTCATGGAAGTGGGGGGCAGGAGCATGACACCATCCTGTATAAAATCCAGGATTCCTCCTCCTGAGCCCCCCAACTCAGGTTGAAAGTCACGTTCCCCCTCTGGCCGTTCTCTTCAGAGTGGACCAGGCGATTCTGATCTCCGCAGGGCAGTGGACACAGGAGTCTTCAAGGTGGAGCTGGTGATGGTGGCCCATCCTCTTATCTTATCTCCCAGTCTTGTCTCTCATCCTCTTATCTTATCTCCCAGTCTCATCCAGACTTATCTCCCAGGGCGGGCGCCAGGCTCGCAGTGGAGCTGGACGCACGTCCTTCAGCAGACAGAAGGAACTGGAAGGACTGTAGAGAACGGGAGGGGCAGCTCAGAGGGACACAATCTTGGGGTGAAGAAACAGCCCCTCCTCGGAAGTTGGCTTGGGCCACATGACACCGAGGGCCCAGCGTGAGCAACTCCAGAGTCTTCCAGCAGGTCCCTGGTGGGGCCTTATGGTATGGCCAGGTCCTGCTGAGTGCGCCTTGGACAGCGCTTCTGGTGTGAGTGCAGCCCAGACGTGCCCAGTGTCGAGGTGGGGGCTTATGGCTGCTGGATGTGGCCTCATTTATTGCTGCTGCTTCGGAGAGTATCCGAATGACCGAGCCTAATGTGTTTATGGTGGGCCCAAGTCCACAGACTGTGTCGTAAATGCACACTGGTGCCCGGAGCCCCCGTCCAGGAACTGTGACAAGGAGGGGCCCTTGGCAGCCGGCCTGGGGGTGCCTTTGCCCTGCAAACCGGAAGGGAGTGGAGTGGCCCCGGGTGCCGTGGGCGGACGACCTCAGTGGGAGGTTGGACAGAACAGGGTGGGGACTCCTGGGAGCAGAGGCTGCTGCTCAGGCACACCTAGGTTTGAATGACAGACCAACAGGTCAGGCCATTGTTCAGTTATCCATTTTCTACAAAGCTCCAGAATCCTGTTTCTCCAGGTGCATTTTGTTGAAATTTCACTCAGAATTACTTATATTTTTTGCTAAAGTATTAGACCCTTGTAAAAGGTATTTGCTTTGATATGGCTTAACTCACTAAGCACCTACGTTTTGATTTGTCTCTTTTTACTTATTGATTATTATTATTAGAGATAGAATCTACTTTGTCACCCAGGTTGTAGTGCAGTGGCACAATCATGGCTCGCTGTAGCCACACACCCCCAGGCTCAAGTGATCCTCCCGCCTCAGCTTCCTAAAGTGCTGGGATTACAGGTGTGAGCCACTGCCCTTGCCTGGCACTTTGAAAAACCACTATGTAAGGTCAGTCACGGTGGCTCACACCTGCCATCCCAGTAGTTTGGGAAGCCGAGGCAGAAGGATTGTCTGAGGCCAGGAGTTTGAGACCAGCATGGATAACATAGAGAGACCCCATCTCTACAACAAATACAAAAAGTTAGCCAGGCGTGGTGTCCAGCATCTGTAGTCCCAGCTGCTCGGGAGGCCGAGTGGGAGGATCGCTTGAGCCTGGAAGGTCGTGGCTGCAGTGAGCTGTGATTGTACCATTGTACTCCAGCCTGGGTGACAGAGTGAGACCCTGTCTCAAAAAAAAGGAAGAAGGAGAAGAGGAGGTAGAAAAGGAAGAAGGAGAAAAGGAAGAAGGAGAGGAGGAGGAGGAAGAAAGAAAAGGAGAAGAAGAGGAGGTGCTGGGTAGACTGTCAAACCTCAGGGCAAAATGAAAATAATGAAGTTTTAAAAGGAAAGAAAAACTCCAGCTCTTTTGACTTCCTTAGGCCTGAACTTCATCTCAGGCAGCTTCCTTCCACAGACAAGCATGTATGGAGCAAGTGAGTTCCGAGCAGAAAGGGAAGAGAAGCAGGCAAGGATGGAGGCTGTGGGTGATGCCATCCAGGACCCCTGAGAGGGAGTGGTTATTTTCCTGCGTCAGCCCCACGCTCCTGCCGGTCCTGCACCTGCTGTAACCCTCGATGTGGATTGGTGCCAGGTGCTCACCTGGGAAGGGGGCTTGCCAATCCTTGGTGGGTTTCAGAGGCCCCAGGCGTTTGTGGTAGGCAGAATGACAGCCCCTCCCCAAAGCTGCCCACGTCCTTCTCCTGGGACCTGTGAATGTGTCACCTGCATGGCAGAGGCTGGTGGAGGCTGCAGGTGGAGTCACGGCTGCCAGTCAGCCAGTCTTAAGGTCATCCTGGATTATCTGGTGTGCCTGATGTGACCACAAGGGTCCCTAGAAGTGAGAGAGGGAGGCAGGGAAGAGTCAGAGAGGGGACGTGAGA
>NW_012116910.1:1211422-1240307 GCF_000951035.1 Colobus angolensis palliatus
AGAGTGGGGCTTCCAGCCTTCCTGCGTACTGGTCACCTGGCATCATGATGAAATGTGCATGCTGGGACAGCAGAGCTCCTGTGCCCGTCCAGCTCCAATGGCCAACGCTACTGGCGGGTCCTCACACTGATGGGCAGGGATGGAGCCTCTTCATCCTGGATCCAGCTTTGACCATGGGCCCTGGCGAGTGCAGGTCCCCCAGGGTTGTGGAGCCTGGTGTTGGACATTCTGCTGTGGCCTGCAGGAGGGTTGGACAGGTCTCCAAGATGCCATCTGGATGCAAAGGTTCCATGGTCCCATTTCTGCAGCCCCAGAGAGCGAGCATCACGACAGGCCTGGGCCTCACCTCAACCTCATTCAGGCATGAAAGAACCGAGTCTTGCAGGAGGGGGACTGGCTGGCTTTCTCCTCTCTGACACGGCACAAAGCCCTGGGCTCGCCACCTGGAGTTGTGCGTCCCCAGCCCCCTGTGTGGACGGGAGACTCATGCTCCCTGGCCATGGCAGTGGGGTCCTCTCTGTCAGGTCCCAGTCCCACCCTTGGTGGAAGGGGCCGCTTCCCTTGGAGCCAAGTGGGTGAGTCCTGGGGCAGCTCCAGTGCTGGCTGCACCCTCCATGACCTCCCGCCTCACTTCTCCTTCTGCTCTTAGTCCTTCACGTGTCCTCCCCTGGTTCTTGGTGACCTCAGACTCTCCCCTGCGGATGAGCCCCATCAAGCTTTTGAAAACTGGACCCTGAATCTTGTTTTCCCATCAGGTGCTCCCTGACTTCTCCGTGCCTGGCAAAGCAGCCCTGGGTTCACCCTCTGCCAGGAACCAGCTCACGGGACAGCCTGTCCTCATGTGACCACACAGTCATGGGAGCTGTGTCCATCTCTGGGGTCGGCTAACCTCGTCTGCAACTGGCTTTATTTCCAGTTCAACATGGCTGCCCCTGGAAGGGGACAGCCCCTGTGGAGCTACAGATCCTGTATTCCAACCACTTCCAGTCAGGTGATAGGAGCATTTTGTTCCTGTCCCGACACTAGCCAGTCTGAGAGACCCGCCCCTGGAATGTTTTTCCCAGAAGGGTGGAGGACAAGTTGAAGGAGCTGAGTGTGGGGCGTGGCCACGCAGGGTCAGCCCGTCCAGTTCTGCTCTCACCGCCTGGCCCTTGTCCCCGCTCCCTGGATGGTGCTCGGGTACCTCCGCAGCCCATGAGGCCTCAACCCCTGGCCCTGAACGACCCTGGCAATGTGATGGGACAGACGCACCTCTGCCAACCTTTGGGGCATCCATCTGTCCACCCATCATCACCTAGTGGACCACCTCTGTCCCTCCTCCTTTCTACCCATTTTTATCCATGGCCGCATCAGGCACATGGGTGGAGTGGCATTTCCTGGCTGCCCACCTAAGCATGTCCCAACCTCACAGCCGGGGGACCTGCCCACCTAAGCGTGTCCTGAACCCACCCATGGGGCGGGGGGGGAGCTGCCCACCCAAGCACGTCCTGAGCCCACAGCAGGGCGGGGGGAGCTGCCCACCTAAGCATGTCCTGAGCCCACGGGGCAGGGCGTTGGGGTGGGGAGCTGCCCACCCAAGCATGTCCTGAGCCCGCGTCGGGGGGAGCTGCCCACATAAGTGTGTCCTGAGCCCACGGAAGGGGATGCTGCTGCTTCCAGCTCCCCCTATACAGAGTGCTGGGCAGAGCACTCTGCCAGTTAGGATGTGCTACACCCAAAAGTCTGATCCAGGATGGGAGCAGGGGGCACCTGCTCACATCCTGGTTATTTTCTAAGTATGGTATTGATGCAAAATGTGAGCTCAGCTAAGTCTGAGTGGCTTGTCAGCACCCTGCTGCCAACAGCTGCTGGTTTTTCTTGTCCGGGTCAACGAAGGACTTGCAGCCTCTATGGTGAGTGGGGGAAGGTGTCCCAAGAGCTGCCTTTGGGGACACATGCTCCTTGCAGTGTTGGCTTCTGAGCAGGTTAGTCCACCTTCTGCATATGTGAGTTGTTGACACCATGAAACACAGCTGTTGCTTTGGCTTCTGGAGGCTTTCCTTTGGGGAACCACCCCCTCTCCACCCCACCCTCCAGGCTCTGTGATCACTCTTCCCTGCAATTTGATGTCTAGACTCTGAAGGGGAGCATCTCACCCAGATCATGAACCAAAAGGATTTTGGAATGGTCACAGAGACACCCTACTTAAAAAAGCTGAACAGTGCTGGCAGAGAGTCCCATGGATCCTGTGAACTCCTGGGTCCAGTAGGGCCTGAAGCCCACCCTGGACTTGGCCGGTTCTGAGAGCTGGTGAAGGACATTCGGTTTGAGTTTGGTTGTGTCAGTTACAACGGAAAAGGCTGACTGGTAGACCCAAGGCATGGAGTTGTGGCAAGATTGCGAGGTTGAACTGGGGGATGTCAGACTGTCCTCTGCAGCAGCCCCATCTCACAGTGGACTGACTCCCTTTGTGACATGTTCGTCCTCACATGCCCCGGCCTCACCACAGGTGTGGGGAGCATCACAAGTGCAGGACAGAGGGACACAGTGCAGCTCCCCCCGCCGTGGGCTCAGGACACGCTCAGGTGGGCAGCACCCCCCGCCGTGGGCTCAGGACGTGCTTAGGTGGGGTGCACTGGCGTTAACTGCATGTTTAGCACTCAGTTTATCTACAGGTGGGTAGCGGTGCACATGCTTTTGTTTATTCTGGACCTGGGCTGCCGTGGGCAAGGACGGGTTCCCGACAAGAATGCGTGTAATGGACGCTGGGAACCACGGCCGCGCCTTGTTGCCGGGATTTTTCAGCACCACGGACAGTGCTGCCTGGCCGGGAGCTCTTTTCAAAGGCGGGAGCAGGTGCCTTGGGTCTTCACAGGGCCTCTCCAGGAGGCAGAAAGCCAGGACCTGCGGGGCCTCCCTCTGTGTGGCGAGTCAGAGACCTGATCCCTGGCTCCTGGTGCTTTTGCGGGGGAAGGAGAGGAGGAAAAAGGATGGGGAGGAAAGAGGGGGGAGGAGGGAGGAGGGAACAGAGAGAGAGGGAAGAGGGAAGCAGGTGCGTGGCACCTGGAGCCGGGGTACTCCGGAGCAGGGCGGGCTGGACGGGGGCTGCACAGTGCGCTTGGCGCCTGTGGCGCAGGTAACTTCCCCACGTGAGCGAGCTCCTGCCTGTCGCCCCTCTGCCCTGGGACAGCAGTAGCCTTTTGGTACCTCCTTAACACAATTCAACAGTTTGGGAAAATAAAAGTGGCAACCTACAGTGTTTCTCAGAAATGTTAGGAAGGGTCAACTAGACCGCAGACTCCAGACCCCAGACCCCCGCTCCCAGGCTGGAGGGAGCATCTGTCCTGGGTACCCTGCCGTCTGCGAGCTGTAGGGGGACAGTCCGCCCAGGACCTGGAGCCGGGGTGCAGGCGGCCTCCTGAGCCACCCGGCTGGCCACTGTTACCCAGAGACCAGTCAGGCTAGGTTCAGAGGCTGTGAGACTGGGAGCCCCGCACCTGCGAAGATCCCGGAGCCAGCCCAGCCAAGTGCAGGGCCCCCAGCTGCTGCAGGACGCCCAGGCCGTGGGCTCACCAGGGATGCCAGGGCCCTGCAAGACCTCCCTCAGGGCAGGCCCCAAGCAGCAGCGCTGGGGGCTAGGTCTGCAGCCCTGCCCGGGCGTCGGGAAAGCAGTAACCACGCGGACACAGCGGTATCAAGGTGTATTGGGCGGCGTCGCTGGTGTATTGGGGTGGGCCCCGCCCACCACCAGACCCGCCCACCACCAGACCCGCCCATGCAGGCCCGGCTCCCGCCCCACTCCTGGCGGCTTCAGCTCGTGTCCGTGTCCAGGCACGCGTCTCTGTCCCTCCACGTTCGTCTCTGCCGGGTGAGCAGCTGAGCCAGCGCGACCCCCGGGACCCACAGCAAGGGCAGCAAGGACAGCAGCGTGCAGGCGGCAAGCACCCAGCCTGGGTAGAGCTTCTCCTGGCGCGCGGGGAACAGCTCCTGCGGGACCACAGCCTCATTGGGTGACGCCGGCCACCCTGGGCCGTGAGGCTGACCCCTCGCTCCTCAATCCAAGGGGCAAGAGCCACCTGCCCACCCGGACTTGGATGGGAATGGAAAAGGTGTGGCCAGAGCAGTGGCCAGGACTTGTGGCCGCTCACCATGGTTCCCCTAGGCCGGGGGTTTGGGAACCTGGGCTGAGCTTCTCTTGGGGCTGGGGACTCCCCAAGGTAGGCCTAGGTATCGTGTTCTGGAACCAGAGGGGCTACATGGCCTCAACTCACTGGGCATCGTTGGAGGCCATGTCCCCAGCTTTCTCCCCTGTACACTGGTGGCACCACCCACCTGGCTGCAGATACCATGAAAATTCTTCAAAAATACATAGTCACTCCTCCTTCACCTGCCCTTGGTGTTCAGCTAGGGAGGGACTTTCTGAGACAGGTTCGGAGAGGAGTGGCATGGAGAGGTTTTGAGCGGCCACCAGTGGGGACTCAGGGTATGTCAGGGGCTGGCACTGCTCAGAGCCTCTGAGGCATTTTCAGAGTGTGGCTGGCACTCCGATCCCTCCTCAGGAGGCTCTTGTGTGGAAATGGCCTCAGCCAAACTGACCCACTGGGTGGCAGTAGGGGTCTGCGCAGAACCTCTCTCGTCACAGACGAGGAATGGGCAGTTGTCCAGCTGCCCGTCCCCATGCCACATGGGCAGGACACAGGGAGGGTGAAGCCACATCCCCAAGAAGGAGCTCCAGGGCCCTTGTGGGGTCCCTGGGCTCTGGGCACTGCTCAGGTCCTCACTCCACTGACCAGGCGCTTGCCCACAGTCACCCTGATCCCATTTCTGATCCCAGCGGGCACTCAGGGACGCCGCACAAAGCCCATCCTGTTCACATCCCCGGCTTCCCAGTTTGCCAGGCAGAAGTGACCACACCACCTTGTCACTGGGACATGAATGTGCACCGCATGGGTCATTGGGCACTGGATGGCACCATGGAGGCCAGACCGAGCCCGAGGGGTCCCAGGACTCCCCAGGTTCCCGCCGGAAGGACCTACGTATTTGGGGTTCCAGGCCCTGTAGCTCAGTGGCTTCTGGGACAGGAGGGTGAGGTAAGCCACGAAGATGGTCAGCAGCAGCAGGGGACTGACCACCCTCCAGGTCAGCCGCCAGTAGGGGCTGGGCCGCCTCCCGGTCATCCATGCAATGTCATCGCAGAACCTGCACCAGATGCTGGGCTCAGGCTCCACATGGCCTGTGGAAGGTCCACACACTCCAAGCCAAGGACCAGACCCTAAGTGGCATCCAGCCTGCACCCTCTGGTGCCTCGGCAGCTCCCTAGGGCAGAACATTCTTGGCGGTCTGGGCAGTTGCGGGTTGTGCCTGTGCCCGGCACCCATTCCTGTTCCCACCCTGGTGGATCCCAAAGGAGCGCTCATAGGGCAGCAGCTCACCGTTTCATTCCGTAAACATAAGCGACACCCACAACCTCGAGGAAGGCCAAGATGAGCAGGTTCAGGGACGCGGCAACATTGTCGAAAATCTCCAGCCAGTAGTTCCCAGACTGCAGCGTGAAGCAGGTGGCGAAGAGGAAGCAGGCCAGGCAGACCAGCCCTGGGGCAGCGGGAGAGGGGTGTGGGGGGTAAGGGGATTGGGGGGTGGATGTGTGGGGAGGGTCAGGAGGAAGCCAGTCAGGCAGAGCTGCCCTGGGACAGACAGCGGGGAGGGCCAGGGCACCCGGGCTGGAGACCTCTCGGCTTCCCACCCTCCATCCCTGCCCTCCCCAGTCTCTTTCCGGTACTGTGCTGGAGGAGCAGGAAAGACCTGCTTCCCTGCTCCGGGTGGGGGATTTGGCCTCTGGGGCCGTGGGGGAGGGGCAGCCCTGACCCTCCCTCGACCCTCAGCTCTCCCGTGATGGCTGTCGGCGAGGAGCAGCCTGGCTCAGACTTCCCCTGAACTCAGGCTTGGCCCCTTGTGCTCTCCATCCAGGAGGGGCATCTGGACAGCAGGTGCGAGTGGATGGCCGGATGCTGGGGACGGGTCCTCCAGGGCCGCCGAGCTGTGCACTCACCAGTCAGGGCCTCCTTGGGGACCCATCTGGGCAGGACCCCGACGTCCAGTATGGGTGTGATGACCGCCTCCATGCTCCCGAACATGGTCGACAGCCCCAAGGTGAACAGCATCCCGAAGAAGAGCACGGCCCACACAGGAGCCCCCGGCATGTGGAGGACGGCCTCCGTGAAGAGGATGAAGGCCAGGCCCGGGCCCGAGGCACTCTGCAACACACGGAGCCCCAGGCTTCGGGCCACGCACACACGCACTCCACCACACGCACACGCCTGCCTGCAGAACGCACACACTGTCTCCCAGGCTGAGGGCACGAGTGCACGTCGCCCCTCCTCGTGTGGGGCTGAGGTGGCTCAGGGCTGGCCCTGCCTTCTGGGAGACCAGGCTGCAGGTGATCTCTGCAGGGGAGGGTCCTTCCCCTTCCCCTTCCCCCTTTAATAACCCACACCCACAGCAGGCAGCTGGGCCTGGAACCCAGGGCCTTTTATGCCTTGGGTCAGGCACCCTGAGATGCATCCCACACCTGCCTCCTGGCTGTGCCCCCCTGCCTGGTGCCCCCAGGTCCAGGCATCCACTGGCCTTGAGTGTGGCTGGACTCCAGCCATGCCCTGGCACTGTGACCTTCATGCTGGTCACCCCCTTTCCTGGGGTCTGGGCACCAGCAGTGCCCACTCTTTCAGGTCAGCCCAACCCCCAAGACTGCTGGGTCCAGGGCTTCGGGCTTTCCAGGAGGCCTGGCAACCTGAGACAAAGACAGACTGGGTTCCTCGGTTCACAGGCCCTGGCCCTGGGTCTGTGGGAATTGTCTGCAACCTTTGGCAGTGGGGCACAGCCAGTACGGCCCTGGTGCTCCTGTGGACGCCCCCGCCTGGCTACCCCAGTGGGTGTGCAGGTACCTTATCCAGAAAGTCTTCCAAGCGGCAGACCTTTAGGGGGAGCTGGGCTACCCTCTTGGGCCAGGTGGCGTTCAGGTGCATGAGGACGGCCAGGTAGTCATCCCTGGAGATGCTCTGCTCTGGGAAGTCAAACTCGTTGATGAGGCTGAGGATATTTCTGCGGGGACAGAGGGGACAGCCCCGGTTCCCAAACACATCCAGAGAAACCCTTGGTCGGTGCTGGGAAGAACAGTGTCCCTGGGAGGGCTGGGCCCCTCCTGCCCCTGTTGGGACCGTGTGGATGCCTCTGGCCCCTGTTGGGATTGTGTGGACACCTCCAGCCCCTGTTGGGATCATGTGGGCCCCTGTGCTGTAACAGGGCAGCACTGGTGGGGGCACAGTTTACTCCATGCACACTGCTGGGTTGGGGGAGAAGCTGTTCTCTACCCCCCTGGGCTTGGAAGGGGAGCACTCCCCCATGGGTGCAAAGCGGGTGGAGGTGGTGGCAGCTTCCTCACCTCGAGGATGGGACCTGATTCGCCCTGAGGGGCCGCCCTGCAGGCAAGGACCTGGGCTTCTGAAGGTTTGCTGCAGTGACTTCAGCCCACCCGCCTGCCAGAGGCTCGTTCTGTCCTCAGGGCTTAAGGTTCAAACACAGTCACCCAAGGGCGGGGCACGTCTATACCAGCAAACACCTTTTTGGGGCTCCAGCTGTTCCTAGAACAATCCTGACGATAGAGGCCTTCCTCCCCTCATTCCAGCCCCATGTGACATGCGAGGCTGGCTTGGGCTGTACGGTGCAGGCTGTTGTGCACACAGCTGGTCCTTATCCGCCTGCTCACTAAGATGTGCTTGTAACCCCAAGTCAATATTTGTGCACTTTTGTGGTTATTTGCGACATTCAAAGAGTGAGCAGAAATCAGAGTCATCGCCATGCACCTCCCCGGCTGGGGCTGAACAAAGCCCAGCTCTGTCTTCTTGACCCGGCTCATCCTGTAAACCACTGTCCTTTCCGTGGCCTGCAAGTGCCATGTTTTCCACTTCTGTGTGCGTTTTCTTGGTGGCGTCCCTGTTGAAAAGCGCCGTCGGGTGCAGTGCTGACGTGCTGCCCTGCTCCCGACCGCAGGAGGCTAGGGTTGGAACACGGAGTTGCAGCAGCACTGTGGACACTCGGGGCCAGTCACTATCGGGGTGGGGCCGTCCTGGACACTGTAGGGTGCTGTGCAGCATCCTCGGCCTCCACCCACTGGGTGCCAGGCACACCCCTCACACAAGTGTGGCCAACCAAAACTGTCTCCATATGCTGCCAGACGTCCCCTGGTGGGGTCAGAGTCACCCCATGTTGTAGGGACATGCTGTCTGGCCAGTGGGTTCTCAAGGACCCGCCTGAAGGTAGTTCACAAGCAAGTCAGGTGCCCTGAGAAGGCCACGGGTCTGACGAGGCAGCTGCCTGTGCAGGGTACACCCTAACTGCATCAGCGGCCTGGAACCACCACAGCAAACGACGAGCAACGGTGCCTCAAACCACAGGATTCAGCCTCTCCCGCTCTGGAGAACTGTGGCGTCTGAAATCCCCGTGTGCCACCTCCCCCCCCACAAGCCTGCACAGGAGACTCCTCCCGCCTCTTCCAGCTTCTGCACCTCCAGGCGTCCCTGGGCCGTGGCCACAGCGCTGCGACCGCTGCCTCCGTCTTCACGTGGCCTCCTCCTCTGTGTCTGTCTCCTCTTCTTATAAGGACACCGGTTATTGGATTTAGGGCCTACCCTACTCCCGGGGGACCAATCCTACTTAATTACATCTGCAAAGACTCTTTTCCAACCAGGTCACATTCTGAAGGTTTGGGTGGAAGTGACCTTCTGAGGACACCATTCACTCCACACCCCTAGAGAAATGAAAAGTGCCCACGCCACCCTTCCTCACGCCGTGGGAGTCTCAGTGCGGCAGGCACCTGCCTGGCAGCCGTGCCCCAGAGAGCCTGGCGTGGCCCCTGTGCTCACCTGTCCAGGCAGTGGCCGTGGTCATTGGTTGCCTTGAACCCCAGGACGGAGAAGACAGCGATGGACGCGTACAGGGAGGTCATGCTGTTGACCAGGGCGATGACCACCGCATCCTTCTGGCAGTCATTCCTGGGCACAAATGCATGCTCGTCACGGGCTTTGCAGGCGGTAACTGGGCCTCACCCAGGGGAGGAAGTGAGGAGGGGGCTTTCCTCCTCGGCCCTCTCTCCCGCCTGGGATGCCCCTTCTCTGACCCAGGGGCTACTGCTGCCAGTCCTGGAGTCTCAGGATGGCCTCGGACCCCTCCCTACAGTCTCCTCCAGCAGCCCCAGCTCAAGGCTGCTAAGGGTCTGAAACCCTTTCACACCCCCAGCAAGGCCTTTGGGCCCACGGAGGGCTGAGAAGCAGGGCATTTGTGGAGGGTCTGAAATGTAGGCATTTTGGAAAATCGTCTCCAAAGGAGAAACGTACACAAGCCCAGCTCCAGTGTGAGGTCGAGGAAGTAAGGTGTCAATCACAAACATTTAAAGCTTCCCTGGCATCCCAGCTGGCACTTCCTTCCCCAAAGACCACCAGCGGGCAGCACTGCCCAGGGACCAACCTGCCTCTCCCATCTCATGCAAACTGCCTGCCTCTGAAGGGGGCAGAAATCCTGGCAGCCACAGGAAATAAGGTTTGTTTCAGGTTCATCACAGTGCACTGGGCTATGCATTTTATGATCTGTGGAATTGCACTTTGTAGGGTTCTGTGCATATTATGACATCGTAAAAGCAGCACCTGCTCACGTCGGCACCAAGGGGCCTTGAGTGTCGAGGCTTTTACGGCCCCATGTGTCATGTGCATTTTGATTGGTATCATGCCCAGTCACACCCTGGTTCCTGGGTGTGATTATCCAGGCTGTCTTCCTGCAGCCGGCTCCGGACGTGCTGGGAGCTGCCGCGAGGGCCCAGGCCGTGGCATGAGGTTCTTATCTCAGGTTCACACAAGGCCACCCCGATCCGTAGTGTGATCCTGAGATCAGGAAGTGCTCGGGGCATCTCCCCAAAGCTTCTCTGGCTGGACACCTGAGCCCGACTGCCTACCTGGGCGCGTTGTAACTTGCAAAAGCAATGTGTCCTCCAAAGGCCAGGGACAGAGAGAAGAATATCTGGGTGGCTGCGTCCAGCCACACCTGGGGGTTCTGGAGAATGTGCATCTGGAATGAGGAGGGAGAGCGTCTCACTCAGCAGGCAAACCACACCAGCCGGTGGCCCTGACTGTTCTAGGACATTCCCAAGGCGGCTTTGGGGACACTCATGAGCAAGTGTGACCTGTACAGACACCAGGAACAGGGTAGGACCACGCAGGTGTGCAGGTGTGGAGTGGCAGCTCTGGACACGGCAGATGCCAGGCCCCTGTCCGGGACGTGGCCGAATGAGCCGGTGGCTGTCAGGCCCGCTTGAGAACGTAGCTGGCAGGGTTTTCGGGGCTGGAGATGGGTTTGAGCAGCTCCTGCGTGGGCATGTTTACTGTGCCCTCTCCAACCTGGCAGTTCTGGGTGATTTGAAGGCCCGAGGGCAAGGATCCCATGCACGGAGCCTGGCTTTTCTGTTTCTGGGGGACCTGGGAAGGTGTCCTGTGTCTTCTGCTAGGACTCCAGGCAGCCACGCCCATACCCAGGTGCCCATTGCCACACCAACCCCTGGAAACTGCCTCAGGACAATGGGCAGGCAGTGCCGTGATCTTGGATAGTACAGAATGCTCTGGAAGCCGTGCAGGCTCCTGGAGTGGGCACTGGCTCCTGTGGCTCCCGGTGGGGTGCATGCAGCTGGACAAGGCCCTTGGTGGTGTCAGGCCCAGAGCAGGGACATCCGGTCCCCAATCAGCCTCTCCCTGAACCCTGTCCCTCCTCCCCTGGCCCCTCACATCCATGTCCACTTGGTGTCCCACAGGTGCCAAAGTCCACCTGCCTCAGATCGAAGTCCTCCTCCAGGCCCACTCCAAACCTGACCTCTTTCCTGAGGCCGCAGGCTCACTCCAAACCTGACCTCTTTCCTGAGGCCCCTCTCCCCCTGCGCCATCCTGGGCCAGCCTCACCCCTGACCACCAGACAGCACAGCTGCTGGATGTGTGGCTCCTGGCCTCTCACGCTTCCAGGTAAGGAAGGGAGCTGCTGGCCACCGCCCTGAAATGTGTGTGCTGGAAGCCCTGAACTTTGATCCAAGACCCACTTACGTTGGGAGTGAACAAGTAGATTAGTCCTTTTGTGGCCCCCGGCAGGGTCAGCCCTCTGATGACAAAGATGGTCAGGACCAGGTAAGGGAACAAAGCTGTGAAGTAAATCACCTTGAAACAAAAGGTGGAGTGGTGAGACTTGAAATGGCCTCTGGTCCGTCCACAAGCCTTAGAGAAGCAGGCAGGCTCCAGACACCTCCCTAGTGGTCAGAGTAGCCGCTTCTGGCATGGGATCGACCAGGATGGATTGGGGGGCACCTTGGGGGATCGTGGGGTGCAGGCTCAGGCTAAGCTCGGAGGGTTTGGGGCTCACAAGAAACAGTCACATGCACATTCGTTTACACGTTTGTGCCCTATCGAGCACTGGCCATCTGGGAGAGTCAGGCCTCCTTTGAGCACAGGGGCTGGGCCCTGAAGAGGGGTCTGAGCCGTGCCCCCTCCCTGGCCCCCCTCTCCCAAGCCACCCGCCTCCACTTGCCTCTCTCCTGGTCACGCTCGTTTCTGACTGTGTCGTTTCCCTGCTTTGGTCCCCTCTCCGGCCTCCCTCCTGTTCACTCTCAAGCTCTCAGCCCTACTGTGTGGCTGGAGTCCTCTTCCTCCCACCCTGATGCCCTCACCTGGCTGCACCTACCCTGTGACCCTTCTGCCCACATAGAACTCTTTCCCAGCTCTCATCAGCTGTGGACAAGGGTCTGCACACGAGGTGTCCACATGGAAAAGCATCTACAAGTGGACACTCCTCTCTCACTCTCCTTCTCAGCTCCCCCAACACAGACTGGCTGCAGAATTACCTGGGATGCATTTTTGTTTGTTCGTTTGAGACAGAGTCTCGCTCTCTTGCCCAGGCTGGAGTGCAGTGGCCCAATCTCAGCTCACCGCAACTTCTGCTGTCTGGGTTCAGGCGATTCTTCTGCCTCAGCCTCCAAAGTAGCTGGGATTACAGGCTCCCAACACCACTGCTGGCTAAGTTTTTTTTTATTTTTAGTAGACATGGAGTGTCACCATGTTGGCGAGGCTGGTCTTGAACTCCTGACCTCATGTGATCCGCCTACCTTAGCCTCCCAAAGTGCTGGGATTACAGGCGTGAGCCACTGTGCCCAGCTTGGGATGCATTTTTAAGGACCTTTATAATAGGATCATTTGGAATTTCTGGCTGGCTGCTTTGTCTCATTTAGTAATTCCAGTCCTCTCAAGCATGAAGACCCCTGCCCTCCACATAAGAAGAATGACAACCTCAGTACACTGAGACACTGCCCAGGGCATGGGGCACTGGGGTCCTGGGTCTGAGGCCCGTGGGTCAGGAGGCCCGGTCCAGGGTACGTGGACTGAGTGCCATCATTTGAAAAGAATCCACACATGTGTGATACCAGACTAGAGATGATAGCACACACCACAGAATACAGGATGAAGACTCTTCTGGCTTGAGGGGCCCAGGCAAGCAGGAGGCTCAGGTTCTATTGGTCCTTTCTGCTGCCCCCAGTGGAAACCACATGGGTGAACATCCATACAGTTTTTCTCATTATTTAAGCCTCTTTGAAAGATAATCACTTGTTTAAAACAAAACTGATAATAATGCATTCACTGTCTATAACATATTATAAGTAAAATGTATGACAACAATAGTGCAAAGCCTGGGAGGGAAAAATGGGATAAAATGCAATGACATTCTTTTTTTTTTTTTTTTTTTTGTGATGGAGTCTTGCTCTGTCGCCCAGGCTGGAGTGCAGTGGCCGGATCTCAGCTCACTGCAAGCTCCACCTCCTGGGTTTACGCCATTCTCCTGAGTAGCTGGGACTACAGGCGCCCGCCATGTCGCCTGGCTAGTTTTTTGTATTTTTTAGTAGAGACGGGGTTTCACCGTCTTAGCCAGGATGGTCTCAATCTCCTGACTTCATGATCTGCCCATCTTGGCCTCCCAAAGTCCTGGGATTACAGGCTTGAGCCACCGCGCCCGGCTGCAATGACATTCTTAAATGACCATAGAATACCCCAAGATCACTTAGTGATCGACCATGACAAGCTAGAGACATAGACTGTAACCTCTAAAGCAGTTACTAGGATAACAAGAGAGAGTTAAAGCTAAACCAACCAAGGAGATAGAGCGGGATCCTGAAAAATACCTAGAGAAAGAGAGGAACAAGAATAAAAAAAACAGATGGGGCAAATGGAAACACATCTGAGGATAGAGCTAAACCCAACCATATCAATAATCACGTTAAATGTAAATGCTCTAAACACCCCAAATAAAAGGCAGAGATTGTCACATTGGTTAAAAAAAGCCAGATCTAATTGTATGCTGTCTACAAGAAAAACACTTTCAACATAAAGACACAAAAAGGTTCAAAGAAAAAGGATGAAAAAAGTACACTCTGTTAACAGCCCAAAGAAATCTGGAGTGGCTATTTTAAAACAAAGTCAATTTCAGAGCCAAGAATGTCACCAGGATAAAAAAGGTTGCTTCACAGTGATAACGGGATCAATACCCTAAGAAGACATTGCAATCCTAAATGTTTATGCCCCTCATAAGAGCTTGTAGACACAAAGCAAACACAGGTCGATGGGGAGGGGTCCTCGGGGCCGGAGGAAGCAAGAGAGGGGGTCAGGCCCTGCCAGCTCTCACCTTCCCTGTAGTCTCAATGCCTCTGATGACACACATGTACACGACTGCCCAGGACGCTGCCAAGCAGAGAAGCAGCCACCACTGGATGGAGCCACTGTCATTGATGTCGGCTGCGATGTTCAGTGTCTGCCGGTACCAGAAGTAGCTCACGGCGCTGCTGCCCTGGCACTCCTCCACGAACCCTGCAACCAGGGGGCCTGTCACAGGCTGGCTATGAGGCGTAGGCACCCTCACCATGTGGCTCTTGAGCTCAGTTTCCCTGGCTGCTCTCAACACTGCCCTTCTGGGCTGAGGTGCCCTTTCACTCCGTTTTGGGCCCAGGGCTGAGATGGAGAAACAGACGTGGCTGTGAAAATGAACAGGCTGAGTGAACCTCGAAGGGAAGCTCCACTTTGTGAAGGTTTATGAGCCCTGCTGAGCCCGGGTAGCCTGCAGCCCCTTGGACGTCACTGTCACAGTGTAAAGCTGGTCCCCTCACTTTCTCCTGACACCCACCGTCCCAGACCCCCAAGGATGGCACAGAAGCACTGGACGGACGGTGGCTGCATGTGTCAAGTGTGTGACGACTGGTGCTTGGGGAGAAAGTCAGGCTGTGGTCGGGCAGGCAGATTGTCCTGTGACTCCCACTTCCTCCTTGACAGGGCCACAGGCCGACGCAGGGAGCCAGAGACAGCGTCTGACAGCAGCAGGCTCCCGCGACATCTCTCAGGACCCACTGCAGCCCATTCCTGGGACACTTGACTGGGGAAATGTTGGGGGGCCCTCATGGAAAAGTCTGAGGATTACCGGTATCCCAACCAGGCCACTGCCCATGTCACGGAGCTCCTCCCGTCACACTCTCCTCCAGCCCCAAGTCCGGTATCCCAACCAGGCCACTGCCCATGTCACGGGGCTCCTCCCGTCATACTGTCCTCCAGCCCCAAGTCCGGTATCCCAACCAGGCCACTGCCCATGTCACGGGGCTCCTCCCATCATACTGTCCTCCAGCCCCAAGTCCCCCTCTAAGGCCCTGTCAGTCATTGGCCCGAGCACTGTCACAGCCCAGCTCTGAGTGGGCACTGCCTGCTCCACACTTGGCTGAGAGAAGGGCGTGGGCAGAGCTGACCCCTCCGGGCCCTTTGCTGGGGAAATTTTCCTTCAGTGGAGCGTGGGGCAGATGTGGGAAGGGCAGTGATAGGGCCCTGCCGTGTGCATTGAGAGAGGACTTCACCCCTCCAGGCCTGCCTGAAAATCAAAGAGCTGGCCTAAGTGACCCCAAAAGGAAACCCTTGGACAAGGTAGAAGGAATTTGGAACCCACAAACCATCATCCTGGAACTCGGGCTGCAGAGAGCGTGTCCTGAGGCCACTTCCGGAGTGTGGCTGGGAGGAACCCGGGCAGGACCACCCACCCTCAGAGAGGCGCCAGGAGGCTGATGTCACAGTCGGGGCTCTTGGCCTCCCCAGAGTGCCCAGCTCTGGCCCAGGGCATCCAGGTGCAGACTCAGTGTTGGTCCCCGAGGCTGGTCTCATCCAGTACCAGCCCAGTGTGAGTTTTAGTCAGCAAGAGGGAGGAAGGAAAGAAAGTCAGAGTTGCTTCCTGAGCAAGTCATTGAAAGATACAACTGTCAGTTGAGTGCAGTGACTCACGCCTGTCATCCCAGCACTTGGGGAGGCTGAAACAGGAGGATCACTTGAGCCCAAGGGTTCAAGACCATCCTGGGCAACATATTGAGACCCCGTCTCTACAAAAAATAAATAAAATTAGCTGGGTATGGAGGCACTTGCTTGTGGTCCTAGCTACTGGGGAAGTGGAGGTAGGAGAATCACTTGAGCCAGGAGTTGGAGGTTGCAGTGAGCTGTGATCGGACCACTGCACGGCAGCCTGGGCGATAGAGGGAGACCCTGTCCCAGAAAAGAAAAAAAAAAAAAAGAAACTGTAACTGTCATTCATGTCTCAAGGATCTCCCCAGAGGGAGCTCCTGGCTGAAGTCTGGACCCAAAGTCTGTTTGTTTTTTGTTTTTTTTCTGAGGCAGAGTCTCGTTCTGTCACCCAGTCTGGAGTGCAGTGGAGTGATCTTGGCTATCTGCAACCTCCATTTCCCAGGTTCAAGCAGTTCTGTCTCAGCTTCCTGACTAGCTGGGATTATAGGTGCCCGCCACCATGCCTGGCTAATTTCTGTATTTTGAGTAGAGATGGGCTTTCACCATATCAGTCAGGCTGGTCTTGAACTCCTGACTTCAAGTGGTCTGCCCACCTCAGCCTCCCAAAGTGCTGGGTCGACAGGCGTGAGCCACCACGCCCAGCCTAAAGTCTTAAATTTAACAACAGCAGTGCCATTGCATGACCATGCCATGCACACGGCTGTAAGGGGACCTCGGTGGTCTAGGCCTGGGAGGAAAGCACAAGACAGCTTGGAGGTCACGAGAACTGGACTGCACGTGTGCTCCTGGGGAGATCAAGGCGTGTGCGTGTGCGCACAGGGCGACTGGCTCCCTGGCCCTCCCCCTGTGGTGAGCATCCACCACCCGCACCTGCCCTGATACTGGGCATGCTGCAGCCCATGCCTCTCTCAGCAGTGCCCAGACCCACACAGCAGGCCGCGCCCAGCTCACCTGTTCTGTTGAGGTCCGGTGGGCAGGAGCTCCAGGGCAGCGGGTGCTGGAAGGAGTTGAGGAGGTACCACAGCACCCACGCCACGATGGCATTGTAGTACAGGCTGATCAGCAAGGACAGTGTGACAGAGCTCAGCCCTGCAGACAGGGACCATGTCAGGCGGCCCCGGGGCTCCTCCCAGCTCCCTCTGCCCAGAAGCAGTGAGAATAAAACAAAAAACATAAAATAACACATGCTGAAGGGCACGACTGAAAGCCAGGCCTCCCTCACGCCTCACACGTGAATGGCAACACCAGCTTCCAGGTCCTTCCGGGATGTCCCGGCACACACCGTCTCCATTTCTGATTCTCCCCGAGTCACCACTGCTTCTCACACACACCCAAGGGCTCCCTGCCGCCCCGCCCGCCAGCGTCCCCTGGCCACGTGCGTACCACAGGCATGGACCCGCCCCTGCCCCACCGCTCATCCGGGAGGGCCCCGTCCCAGGCAGCCGCAGTCAGGACACGGGAGGATGGCGGCTTACCTACTCCACTGAGGTACGGGGAGACGGCCGTCCACACGCCGACGCTGCCCTTCCGCAGCCGCTGGCCGATGGCGAGCTCGACGTGGAAGATGGGGATCCCCTCAAAGACCAGTGCGATGACGTAGGGGATGAGGAAGGCTCCTGTGAGGAGGGGGTGCTCAGCACCTGCCCAGGCCGGGGGGCCGGGGGGACTGTGGCATAGACCAGGGGAGCCACCTGTGGTCTTCAAGGGGCAGACGGAGCCTGAATGTTGGGGGCACCACTTGGGTGGCGGAGACGCCCTTGGGGCACTGTCGGGTTGCAAACCCTGTCTCTGATTTTGGCTCAGTTGCTGAGACCTCTGATCAAGAGGGTAGGGCCCTGGAGGGGAGCAGGGGGCCCAAAAGGAGGCAGCCTGGACGAGGACTTGGGGTCTAAGTGTGACCCCTGTGTTGCATTTACTGAGGGACCAGCATTATTTGAGGCACCCGCATTTTCCTGGGGGCTGCTGTGGCTGGCAGTGGGGACTCAGTCTCTGTGGGAAGGAGGCGTGCAGGGGCCTGGCAGAGTCACACTCAATACCTCTGCCATCAGCCTCCCCATGGGAGGGAAAACAGCTCCTTTCATTAACGTGATTTTCAGAAAAGTCGTGAGTTTGCAGAAATAAAGTGCCGACTGAGCATGTGTTTTAAACACCCCCGTCACCGGAGGAGGCCTGGCTGCTTTTGTGTGAGGTGCCTGTTGGCTCCTTGGCTTCATGCTGCTCTTGTTGGAGCTTCATGCAGCAGATGGCGCGAGCGGCTCTGTTCCCACAGGGACCCCAGGGCGGCTGGAGGGCTGCTCTGTTCCTGCGGGGATCCCGGGGCGGCTGGCCAGCTCTCCTGGGAACTGGAACCACCATCTTTACTCATGGGGATGTCGCAGAAGAGTGGTGTCTCCAACCAAGGCCCTGAGAGCTGCATCAGGGCTGGACCTGTCCCCCCACTTCATGGCATCTCAGGCCTCTGTATCTCCATCCAGCACCATGATGGGGTTGCCCACAGGCACAGCAGGATGAAGGCCCCACGGGCCCCAGGGCAGGGGGAACAGGCTGGCTTCACTTCCTGGAGTCAGTGGAAGCACCCAGTAGAGACGAGTGGCCATGCCTTCTGCCTGGGGCACCCGCAGTGGAAGGGGCAGACAAGGTGCCAGGGCCTGGGGCTGAGGATTCGAGCAGGGCTGGCTTCCCGTAGAGTCCACAGACCCTCCTGGCCCCAGCAAAAGAGCTGGGCATGATCGATTCCTGCAATTTGACCTCTAAGTGCAGCTGGTGCCTACAAGACCTGCTGGGAGGATGCTGGTTCTCCCGGGCTCCTGGTTCCGTGGGCGTCCCTAGGCTGCTGAGGAGGCCCCTGTGTCTGCGTGCTGCGTCTCAGTCCTCCTGGTGGCCTCACCGGGTTGGCAGCTGCACTGTTCCCCAAGCAAATCACCTTCTGTGCATGAGTTCGGGTCTCTGTGCGGCTCCACTTCCGTGCCGAGGGCTGTTGATTCCTCTCCAGCTGCATATGCACAGGTGCCGGGACAGGCTCCGGGGTGGCACTGATCTCAGGCCTTCTGCCCTAAGACGCTGACCTACATGGGCGCCGGCTGTCCACGCTCCTCCCTGCCACGCTCCCCTCCGCCGCGCTCCTCCCCACCGTGCTCCTCCCTGCCGCGCTCCTCCCTGCTGCGCTCCTCCCCTCCTCCCTGCCGCACTCCCCCCCGCCTGGCATCTCCTGCCAGCTCCACTTTGGCAGGCAGGGTCCGGCTTCTACAAGCTCGTTTCCAGGTCATCAACACAACCTTGCTCTGGGTTTGTGTCACCAGGAGACTGTTCTGTGATTGCCACGGGAACAGGGAAGCCCGAGAGCAGGAGGTGAGCTTTCACCCCCGTTGGTTTCTGCACAGGACTCCAGGGCCAGCATGTGGGGGCGGGACAGCTCTTGTCCATGTCATTTACACAGGGCCAGAAAGACAAGCATTGAAGAGGGGAAGCTGAGGTCTACGGACTCAGCCTCAGGTGGAGGCACCTGACACCCCGAGATACCTCCTGGGAGAGTGGGGACAGCCGTGGCCGGGGCCTGGAGCAAAGGAGAGCAAAACCCAGGGCACCCCAAGGAGCTCATGGCAGGGAGTCCCCACACCTGCTTTTCTTAGGGCCAGGTTCCCGTGTGAATGGGGGATGCACCCAAGCCAGTCCCTCTTCCCCCACCTCCAGCCTGCACCGAGAGAGCCCTTCTTCCCTTTCCTTTAGCCTGTGCTGTGAGAGCCCTTCTTCCCTCCCCACCAGGCTGCACCGCGAGAGCCCTTCTTCCCTCCCCGCTCTCCAGGCTGCACCGCGAGAGCCCTTCTTCCCTTCCCTTTAGCCTGCGCTGTGAGAGCCCCCTCCCCTCCCCCACCTCCAGCCCGCACCTGAGGTCTCGCGGCCAGTGTGTGACCAGCCACCCATCCCGGAGTAGGGGCTTCGTGGCCACAGGCGCATAGCGGCAGGGTGGAGGACAGATGTGGGTGGTGTGGGCACCGCCTCACAGTGGTCAGGGGCTCCGGGTTCCAGATGTGGGATCCACTGTCCAGGGAGCCCTGCAGACTCCAGGCCGGCAGGTGCCCCGGGTCACAGTGACCCTGCTCTGTGGGGAGGCCCATTGAGCCTGGGCTGGGGCCTCAGGTGACCAGGCTGAGGTCAGTTTGGCAGAGACCACGCTGATGAGATCATCGAAGGGAAAGATTTGGGGAGAAGTGAGCTGCTCTCTGTGACTGATTTGGGGAAGTTGAATCTGCTGTGTTTAGGGGAGAAGAGATGAGAGGGTTTTCTGTGGATATGAGATTGAGGCCACAGGTAGGATCTTCACGAAGTCAGAGCATCGACTCCGTGGCACACCAGAGGCATTTACAGCCGTATTTAGACTGCCATGTGGGCATAAATGTAAATTAAAAACCATGGCCGGGCGCGGTGGCTCAAGCCTGTAATCCCAGCACTCTGGGAGGCCGAGACGGGCGGATCACGAGGTCAGGAGATCGAGACCATCCTGGCTAACACGGTGAAACCCCGTCTCTACTAAAAAATACAAAAAAAAATCCTAGCCGGGCGAGGTGGCGGCGCCTGTAGTCCCAGCTACTCGGGAGGCTGAGGCAGGAGAATGGCGTAAACCCAGGAGGCGGAGCTTGCAGTGAGCTGAGATCCGGCCACTGCACTCCAGCCCGGGCGACAGAGCGGGACTCCGTCTCAAAAAATAAAAATAAAAAAAAATAAAATAAAAACCAACCAGAGTGTTGTGGCTGGGGGTGGTGGCTCCGTTGGCCAACCCAAGCCCAGCATGGAGGGCGCTTTCCCTGGCCTGCGTGGGCCCAGCTCTCACTGGGCAGCCTTTATGCTGAACGTGCAGGAAGAGACAGTCAGTCCACGCATTCTTTCCGAATTTGAAGAAAGAAGAAGGGTTGGTCCCCATGGTAAGTGTCTACACAACTCCTTTTCGGGTGTTTGTTTTCAGACAGCATCTTGCTCTCTCACCCAGGCTGGAGTACGGCGGCACAGGCATGGCTCCCTGCAGCCTCCACCTCCCGAGCTCAAGCCATCCTCCAATCTCAGCCTCCTGGGTAACCAGGGCTACAAGTAGATGCCAGCATGCCTGGCTAATTTTTATATTTTTTATGGAGACGGGGTTTCACCGTGTTGCCCAGGCTGCAGCTCCTAGTTTTAACGGTTACGTGAAGTTTAGCACAGCCGTTCATGAGCATGGAGGAGGCAGTGGTGTCTGCTGAAGATGGGAACGGTGGCTGTGAACAGGTGGCTGCTGTTACAGTCGTCCACGCAGGATCGGGAGAAACGTGCACCCCACCGCACTGAGGCTGCGAGATGCAGAGGCCGCAGTACAGCCACTGAGCAAATGCAGAGGAGAAGCAGGCTCTGCTCAGAGCAGTGGCAAAGGCCAGGGATTGCTGAGAATCGACCAGAGACATGCCCAGGGTCATGATGGAGAGACCCACAGGAAGACAGAAAGGAAACTGAGCCAGGAGCCGTGAGGGTGCAGACGGTGCTCCCGTACCGGCCCCCACTGCCTGGGCCCTGCCTGGGGTGAAGGCCATCAAGGTGGAAACTGCCCCAGGCAGCGTGGAAAGCAGCGCAGGGCTGAGGGAGTGCGGAAGAATCGCTTCTGGAAATTGAAAACCTGGTGTAAAGCTCAGAGGAAAAGTAGCAGCCGGCAAAATTTCTTTTTTCTTTCTTTTTTTTTTTTTTTTGAGACGGAGTCTGGCTCTGTCGCCCGGGCTGGAGTGCAGTGGCCGGATCTCAGCTCACTGCAAGCTCCGCCTCCCGGGTTTACGCCATTCTCCTGCCTCAGCCTCCCGAGTAGCTGGGACTACAGGCACCCGCCACCTCGCCCGGCTAGTTTTTTGTTTTTTTTTTTTTTTTTTTTTTTTGAGACGGAGTCTGGCTCTGTCGCCCGGGCTGGAGTGCAGTGGCCGGATCTCAGCTCACTGCAAGCTCCGCCTCCCGGGTTTACGCCATTCTCCTGCCTCAGCCTCCCGAGTAGCTGGGACTACAGGCACCCGCCACCTCGCCCGGCTAGTTTTTTGTATTTTTTAGTAGAGACGGAGTTTCACCATGTTAGCCAGGATGGTCTCGATCTCCTGACCTCGTGATCCGCCCGTCTCGGCCTCCCAAAGTGCTGGGATTACAGGCTTGAGCCACCGTGCCCGGACGCAGCTGACAAAATTTCAAAGGATAAAAAAGAAGGCCTTGCTCTACTACTAGGCGTCGAGACTTATGAAAAAGCCGTAGTAATTAATACAGTGTCGTTTTTGGTGCAAGAATCCACAGATCTCAACAGCACCTACTGGATACGGAAGCTGGCTGAACACCGGAGGCAGGAAGTAGTGGGGAGGAGGCCGTGCTTGATGGGTGCACGCACTTGTGTGGACACAGCCAGCCCAGAGCCACAAGCTTAGTCATCAAAGCTTCCTGGGCTAAAGCCTTAAACCACAACAAGCGTTCGAGAGTCCCGGGCAGCTGGCCTGAGCCCATCGCTCGGCATTTACAGGTCTACGCTCCTTTGATTTAAAGGCGTTGGCAGGTGCCATGAAATGTCATAGATGTGATAAAATCACCGTAAATCTTTACTGCAATGTTTTGCTACATTCTGTCACAATGTTGCTTTACACGTCTTAGCTTTGAAGAGAACATTGATGTAGTTAAATACTTATGAATGGGAGAGCAAATAATATTCGCCTTTGGTAGTCATGAGTATATGCAAATTTTAAAAGCTGCACAGTACCTGCTTCTTAATTATATCTTATTTTCAAAATCATCAATGAGGGATCCTCACAGTGAGACAAAGTGAAGGGCTTGTTCACACACAGGGTGAGAATGCTGACCGCACGGCCCTTAGGAAACGTGTGAGTTAAATAAACTTGGATGTTTCATGACGTGCGACCTGGTGGCTTGCATCAGGAAGTTGATGGTACAGTCGTTCATGAGTGGAGCAGCCCTGAGGTCCCCACACAGCTGGCGGGCAGGGCTGTTCTCCGTCCTCAGCAGCACCCCAGGTGGGGGCCTCCCCAGCTCTGCCCCAGCGTGGAGCAGCTGAGTTTAAGGGAGGTTAGTGCCAGGCAGTTTGACATACTGCAGGTGCTTGGCATTGGTAACCGGGTTTCAGCGGGCAAGGCATCGGCGGGCAAGACATCGGCGGGCAAGGCATCGGCGGGCAAGGCGTCAGTGGGCAAGGCACTGGCGAACAAGGCGTCGGCGGGTAAATTGTTGGCCGGCATTTCCAGCTCTGAAGCCTGCTGCCCGCACAACCTTGCAAGCTCCGGTGACTCTTAGCGGACTGAGCCGCAGCCCAGGCAGGGTGGGCCCCGGGAGCCAGGGACGCCTCTGCCCTCTGCTTTAGGGCTTTGGTGCTTTCAGAAATGCCTTCACGGGGACTCTTTCATGATGAGGAGATCCAAGGCCCAACACGCACTCTCCAGCCCCAAAGAGACCCCAGTGCCCCGAGGGCAGCAGTGACGGGTGTTTCTTTTTGTTTTTTCAGTTTGTCCGCATTTCCAGCATTTTCTGAAGGTTGAGAATCTTTTCTTAACCAGGAGGAAAAACCTTTTAAAGGAGTAACCTTATAACAAGGGATAATTGTGCAGGGCTCTCAGGGAAGGAGCTGAGGCCCCGGGAACAGGCTGACCAAGCCGCCTGGCCTGGCCTGAGGAGGACTCTGCGGCCTGGGAGGCCCCTGCCTGTGGCACTGGGGACAACTCTGATGTCCATGGGTGACGCTGTACGTTGGCTCCCTGAGAGGGGTGGTTCATGCCTGGCCCTACCTCCTGTGTCCCCACATGGAGAGCAGAGTGTGACCCCTGCATGAAGAGAAGCAGGCACGGGGTGAGGGGAGGCTCGGGGCATGCGGGACCCCATTTCAGTCAAAAATGCACTTCTGGGGGTGGTGAGTCCAAGGGTCGGTAAAGTCACCCAGACGGTTCCGAACATCCCGGTACTCCCTGCAGGGCTCTCCCAGAGAACCAAAGCCAGGGAGGCGAGGGGTGGGCCCCCAGCTTCCTGCAAAGAACCTCGGGGAAGAACACCTGAGCACATGTCTGGACACACCAAGGCTGTGGCGAGGAAACCCAGAGCGGATGTGCGTTCTTAAAAGAACCGACGGCATGCAAATACGAGCGCTTCACTGCTTGGAGTGTGTGTCGGGCAGGGTCCCACTCAGCCTGACGCCTGGCAGGCAGCTGCCCGGAGGTCCGGGAAGACCACAGTGGACCCTGAGGGGACTGACTCTGCCGTGGGCAGTGGTGCACCCTGGTTTCCAGGAGGAGCGACTCTGCCCAAGCACTGGGGATGCGTGGCAGGCGCCTGGCGGGTCAGGGTGGAGACGGCCTCCCCGGCTTAGGGATCTGCCCCAGGACACAGGCTGGTGCTTACCTCCTCCATAGGTCTGACACAGGTATGGGAACCGCCAGATGTTCCCCAGCCCCACAGCAAACCCAATGCAGCTCAGGAAGTACTGGGCCTTGTTGTCCCACTTGGGCCTCTCCTCCCCAAGGTCGCTGGCGGCCGGGTCTGGTTCTGGGGCATGAGCCATGGCCACTGAATGCCCCAGGCTGCAGGGCAAGGGTGGTGCCTCACTCCACACCCAGCACCAGAGAGCCGTCTCCAGCGTCTGCCAGCGTTTGGAAGCCACAAGCAGCCCCCCTGCAGTTTTCTTTTTTCATTTCTTTAAAGGAAAACCAGTGGAGTGTCGTTAATGGGTAACTCGGGCCCAGGCCCTGGCTCCAACATTGGGCTCCTTCCCTGGCACCCACATCCTCTGCTCCTTCTCTCATGCTCTGTGTTCCAGGCAAATGCTGGGCCTGGCATCACCCTCAGCACCATGAGGACCGTTTGCAAGGACAGCCTCATGATTTTTGTTGTGGACACCAGGACTCCCAAGATTGAGGCATATTTTAATTATTTTAAATTTCTTCTTATGTTTTATTTAACCTTTTGATCTTGAGATACTTGTAGATTTTCCCTCCGTCACTGTCAGAAACAACTCAGATCAGATTGCACGCACCCAAAGCCCGGATTCACGCAGGGATCCTCTCAGCCGCTCTTGGGAGGCCGGGGCTGCCCTCACACTCACTGCTGCCCTCGGGCCACTGGGCAGGACGGGGTGACAGGTACCCACTGTGCATGGGGGCAGGGTCTGAGGGGTGAGTCTCCCCTGTGCTCGGGGCACCCCGGCCCATGGGGGGAGGGTTGATGAGTTGACACTGGGTGAGTTCAGCTCTAAGGAGCTCCCCACAGTGCTCCCTGGACTCTGGAGCTCCTCCCTGCAGATGCTCCCGCCAGGGACAAGCCAAGGGCTCCCAGGCCCGCAATTTCCCGGTTCCACTGGACACTGCGCCCTTCAACCATGTGGCCACAACTCCAAATCCATGAGTCCCAGGGCAGGGGCCCAGGTGGGCACATTTCTGGAAGGCTCTTATTTGAGTGAGAGGAAGTGTGAGGAAAGAAGATGAGCAGAGCTGGTTGGCCTCCGCCGTGAGGCTGCGGGCCTGAGCCACGGCCTCCTCAGAGCAAACCCCCAAAGCCAGACCCCCAGGAGGAGGCAGGAGCTGGACCTGCCATCCCCACCATCCCCTCTGAGGTCACTGGCTCACTCATCCCTCGACGTCTGGACAACAGTAACTTTTAGGGTGAGAATATTAAATAGAAGGGATTTATTTAGAAACGTATACTTTATGCCCAAAAACCTGCATTTCTACCACATTTACAGAGACTGAAACCTATGAAACAACGCATGAATCAGGAGATGTAGACGAGATGGGAGCTCCCACCCAGGGTCCTATGGCAGGCACACCAGGGCACACCAGGGCACGCCTGTGCATGCCTGGCCGGGCCTCCTAGGCAGACGCCACAGGGCAGCATATTAATGGGTGACTGATGGGGATTTTCTTGACTGAGGGCCTAAGAGCAGGAAAAGATGAGGTGAGACCCTGTTGAAGTCATCAGCAGGCGAGCCCCTCAGTGGCATCACAGCTGGGGGCAGAGGCCGTGACGTTTCCCCCCCACCTCTGCTGCTGCGGAGTCTTGCCCATCCCAGGGCCCAAGGACAGTCAGCAGGGGTGGAAGAGGCTGGTAGGAGGACTCAGTGTGTGCGGTCACTGCCGGACCGGGTGCTGGAAGGGACGAGTGTGACCAGGCTTCTGTGAGTGGAACATCACACCAGTACACACCAGGCTTTCAGTCCTGCCCATAGGAATTCTCAGAACGTCAGTTTAATGTAAGCATCCAGATTCTTCCATGGAAAGCAGAGGTGACCTGTCCGTTGAAGCAGATGTCCCAAGTGCCGACTGCCTGTGGCTGAGATGAAACGTCGAACCCCGTTGGGGGCCCATCCCGTGATGGGGGCAGGGCGGGTGCCAGGCTGGGCTTCACTGAGTGGTGCAGGGGCTGGAGGCTTCTGGGGGCTGCATGGTCCTTGAAGGTGCCCTGGACACATAGAGTGCCCAAGGATGGTGCCAGGGTTGAGTTACCCTGTAACCCATCTTTTCCAAAGTCTGGCTAAAAATTCACACAGCTCATGTCCTCTGTGCACATGCACAGAGTGGTATTTGCCTTGAATTATGCCAAGTTGAGTTTTATTTAACTGCTCATCTATTTGTGGTGGCAGGAGCAATGATTAAATGGCTGGCATTCATTAAGCCGGGAAATGGCCAGGACGCAGAGACTTGGCAGAGGCCGACTGGAGGCATGGCTCGGGACGATGCAGCCAAATTTTCTCAGAATCGCCAGCAACTACCCGCTCTGGCTTCTGAGAGGCTGCTCCCGGTCAAGGGCTACGGGGCCCTGGGAACCCCCGGGTCAAAGGTCAACACCAAGGGGAAGGGGATGGGTGGGGGTGGGCAGCAAAAGTCGCTCCCAGGAGCCAAGACAGTAACCTGTGCTTTTGTCTCCTGCCATCCACAGAGAGGAAGCACAGAGGTGCTGCCCCCGACCCCGGCTGCAGCTTCCGCTTCTCCTGGGCATGTGCAGGGTGCAGCATGTCCCCAGTGGTCTGCTCCCCCGGCCTCTGCACATGCACCCCGTGTCTGCGGCAAGGACGGACACAGAGGATGGCTGGGCCCTGAGTGGCAGGCATGTGTCCCATGGAAGTGTATGCACACATACCCACACGTGTCCATATGTGTACATACATACACACAGGCATGCACAGATACACACATGCCTGCATATGCACACACAGCACATGTCACACACTTACACACAAGACACACGTATACACAGACACACACCCCTGTACACATGCTCACATATACACACGTCACACAGGCATACATGCACATATACACCTGTACACATATACATGCATGCACACACATGCAGAACACACATACACACAACTGCATGCATGTATATACACTCACAGGTATACATGCATGCATGTGGACACCCATTATACGAGCACATGTGTGTGCATGTATACACATGTGTTCACACATAGGCACACCACATACAACACAGGCATGTACGTCCATATATACATGCATGCACACATATGGGCAGTGAACATACATGTACACATGTGCACACATGTATATGAATGCACAGTGCACATTTACACCGTGACCATACATGTACATGCACGCATGACACACATCTACACACATGCCACATACATGTACAACACACACTCACACACATGTATATGCATGCACACATGTGCACGCTCACACGGTGCCCATACATGTAGATGCACACACGACACACATCTGCACACATGGCACATGTGTATAAAATACAAACACACACACATGAGCATACATTCACGCTCACACACATGCAGGTGCACCCCACAGGTCTTGCCGTTTCCTCCTTCCCTGACACCAGTGTGTGGCACGCCGTGGGCTCGGCCTTCTCAGTACTTCAGGTCCCCGTTCACCGAGGCTGTGGACAGTGTGCTCACCAGCCCCTGACGGTCCCCTGGCTTCTGGCAGCAGTTCCTGATGAGCTTGTAGATGGCATAGCCGGGGATGGTGAGGCAGGGCACTCCGGCCACAATCACCACCACCGCATACACCCAGTTTGGGTAGGAGATCTTCTGGGATTTGGGAAATTCCTCCTGGGGAGAGAGTCCCATGGGTGAGTAGGCACCTCGGGAGCCAGCGGGGTTCACTTTGGGGCAAAGGCCCCTCATCCCATGACTCTTACCTCCTGTCCTGTGGGGTGGGCAGGGTGGCCTGGGGCTCCTCCAGCTTTCTCTTTCCCCTGCCTCCCAACTACCAGCCCACCCACCTCCCTCCTGGGATGGCGTGACACACTGGTGTCAGGGAGGGGGGAACCAGCAAGTTGTGTGGGGTGGTGGCTGGACTGCACCTGAGTGTGAGCGTGTGTGCCTATGTATGTGGGTGTGTGTGTTGTGCGTGCATGCGCCATGTGTGTGGATGTGTGTTCTCCTTTCCCCTTTCCCGTTCCTCTCCCCACCCCAGGCGATGGCCTGGGCACTTACGTAGCCAGGATCCCAGATGCTGTAGGTCAGTTCCTCACTGACTTTGACCACAAAGTAGAAGAGGAAGATGATCAGCATGAGTAGGGGGCTGATCACGCGCCACGTGACTTGCCAGAAGATGTTGGGCTTGTGGCCAGTCATGAACTCGATGTCCTTATTGAACCTGCCAAGGCCAGAGACAGCTGTCGCTGCTGCTACCAGCTGGGCTTCAACTTGCCAAGCTTTCTGTGCATTCTGCTACCTGAACAGACGGCATTGTGCTGCGAGGTGCCCAGCCTCCCCTCGCCAGGGCCCCATCCCTCACTCCTGCCCATGGGTGCCTCCTCAAGCAGAGCCGTCTGTGGGCACGGCCAGCAGCTGTCTCTGCCCTATGACATCACCAGCCAGTGCTCGATGGCAAGCCCACGGTCAGAGGTACCCCGCCCACACCCACACCTGAGGTGGTCACCGGTGCAGAATGGGGTGTTGGAGGAGGGAGTGCCGCCAGACACCCGTAGCCTCTCCTTCCTTAGCAGCACCCTGAAGTTGGAAAACCCCACACCTTCCCCACCCTACAGCTCAATTCCCATCCTCTGCTGAACTCTCTTCTGCACAAAGGAGTTTATTGTCTGCAGAAATCAGGATGCAGCAGGCGGGAGGTTACACCGAAGCTGGTCCCAGGCCTGCAGTGTGCAGGTGAGTACCCTTGGTCCCTGCAGAAGCATGTGAGGAGTAGCTGGTTCCACATATCCCACATTTAGACGGTTATGCATGCACCTCATACCTGGCAGCACCAGCCTGCAGCTAACCCACACGTCAGGCCTAAACATTCTTTGACAATATCTGTGTGATGTTAGAATAGCATGGCCAGCGCGCCCTGTGTCCCTCAGCCTTCTCCATGGCTCCCCCGGGCTGGTGCGAGCTCTGTCCTCACTCATCCAGTGCTGAAGAGCTTACTGCCCTTGTGTCCTGCAAACCCCACTGCCAGGGACGCAGGACAGGTTTCCAAGCCAGGAGCCTGCAGGGCTGTGCCTGATCAGTGTTAACTGAGTCTGTCCAATTATTTCTTCTTCTTCTT
>NW_012116910.1:1241532-1248374 GCF_000951035.1 Colobus angolensis palliatus
AGGTATGCATCACCATGCCTGGCTAATTTTTGTATTATTGGTAGAGATGGGGTTTCACTGTGTTGGCCAGGCTGGTCTCAAACTGCTGACCTCAAGTGATTTGCCCACCTTGGCCTCCCAAAATGCTGGGATGACAGGCATGAGCCACCGTGCCTGGCCTTGTCCGATTATTTCTAAAGTTGTGCTGGCTCCAACCAAGAGTCCCTGTCTGAGGCTCTACCACACTGCTGGAGCCTCTGTGTCCCTAGAAAGGCCTGGAGCGCCAGGGACATAAGGCACTCCCCACCCCCCAGCACACACAAGGAGCATCTCTGGCCATGGGCCCTGCAGTGGCCTTGAGCATGCAGCTCTGGCTGTCTGCGTGGGCACCGCCAAGGTCTGGACTCCACCGTGCTTCCTGGCTTCCAGCAACACAAAGCTCCCATTATTGGCAGGCCAGGGCCCTGCTGATGCCCTCTGCTCCCGCCAGGAGAGGTGTACACCAGCCTCCGTGGCCGGCCGAGGCCCCAGGTCATAGACTCTCCCTCTGTACCCTGAACACGGCCCGGGTCCTCCTCACAGGAATGCCCTGTGACCTGGCTTTTCTGCATTAGAGGCACCTGTCCCTACTGTGGCCCCTACCTGTCCACACCGTACACGTAGACCACAGCGAACATCTCGCAGAAGGCAATGGTGAGCAGGGGAATGGAGCCGGCGTAGCTGTCCAGCAGGGAGAGCCAGTACTGGCCGGAGTTCAGTGTGAAGATGAAGCCAACGAGGAATGTTCCCAGGCAGATGAGGCCTGCAGGCCGGGTGGACAGAGATGCTGACACCCCCAGGACTGCACATACGGCTGGGGACAGAGCTTCCCACACGCCCAGGGGCTGCACACATGGCCGGGGGATGGAGCTGTTCACAGCCCCAGGGGCTGCCAACCCACAGGTGACACCATTGCTATGGGGACCCCACCCGACTGCACACGCACCTGTGAGCAGCTCCTTGGGCCACTTCGGGGGGATGACTCTGAGGTCCTGCAGGGGCACAGTGACGCCCTCCATGTTCCCAAACATAGATGACAGCCCCAGGCAGAAGAGCATAGTGAAGAAGAGCACGGACCACAGTGGGGACACCGGCATCTTGGTGATGGCCTCGGTGAAGACGATGAAGGCCAGGCCTGTGCCCTCCACGCCCTGCATGGATGACACACACAGTCACCAGGGCCTCTGCCCCCCACGGACTCCCTCTCGTCCCTGCCCAAGGTCTTGTGCATCGCCAAGCCATGCAGCACGGGGCGGGCAGGTCTGAGCTGTCATGAAATAGCTAGATCTTGTCTTTCAAGTCCAAAGTGTATTTTCAAAAGCTGAACTATGCATCACAACCAGCAAGTGGATCCCATCACCAAGCGGCACTCAGAGCCCCGTTCCGCCCACAGACGGGCTCTCCCAACACAGGGAGCTTCTGAGACCTCACAGCCCGCATAGCCCTGATCCGGTGTGGCTGAGCCATGTACACGAGGTGTTACGTGAGTCGCCTGTTAATAAACGCATGCCCTGGACGTGCTTGGAAGTCAAGTGGCCGACAGCCGAGTTAGAGCAGGCTGTGCCCACAGACAGCTTCTTGGGTAAGAACCACCAAGGTGCCGCCACCCAGAGGCCCCACGGCTGACCTTCTGCTCCTGTGTCTGGTCCCAGACCATCCCCAAGAACCAGGCCCCGGCCTGTCACGGTCCTGGTGATCAGCGGTCCTGGCTGCGGAATCTTGGGAGGAAAACCTCCACCCGTGAGGCTGAGGGACCTGCCCAGCTCAGTGGGGCTCCCTGCAGGGTACTGGCTCCGGGATTGGATATGGGAGGACTCAAGGACCCATCCGAAGACAGGGTCCTTCATGGCTGCTTAACACATCTATGTGAGTTCCAGGGAAAAGAGTAACCCCTTACACAGCAGGACATGGCTTGTGGAGGGCTCTGAAGAGTTTAAAAGGAAATTGTCAGAAGCAGGCGGCAGCATGTGCATACAAGGCACGCTGCTCTTCAGTGCAGGGTGGGAGGTGGGAGGAGATGGGAGGAGGTGCCAGGATGGAGGCGCCAACCTGCAGCAACTCTGGTGCTTCTCGGAATGGCACTGCCCAGGGCAGCCCTGCCATGGGATCACGCACCATGGGGTTTCTTTCTGTGGCATTTCTAGAAAAAGCAGGTGGGCAGAGCAGCAGAGGGGGTGCCTGGGGCTCCCAGGAGTGGGGAGCGACAGCACACGGAAACCTTGTGGGCACGGACGGGGTGCTGCACATGGCTGTGCAAGTCACTGCAAATGGGTGAATTTCATGGTGCGTAATTATACCTCGCTAAAGTTGCTTTTAAAAAAGACATTTAGACCGGGACAGCCCTGCTGGGTCCCTCCTGCCTGCGCGTCCTGCACTTGGAGGCCTACAGGGTTGAGAGAGGCCGCAGAGCCCTCTGCCTGGCTCCAGCTGGCGCGGAAATGGCTCACTCTGCCCAGCTTTCTCCCCGCGGCCACTGGAGTAGCAGCGCTGGGTCCTGAAGTGCCTAATGCCCGCAAAAGATGGGGTGGCTCCCCAAAAGAAACCTGCATAATTAAAATCAGCAAATGTCGACCTTGAATTGTAACAGCATCTAAACTCCATTAACTATGGAAAGAGTATTCAAAAGCGCTGGTCACATGGAGTATCCTCAGTATCAGCGTGACTGAGACGTGCCAGCCGGTCCAAAACAAAACCTGTCCTGGTGGCCTCACAAGTTCAAAAACAGCTACACAAACTCTTTCCATGTTGATAGAAGTTGTTGTGAACATCTATCCCTGATGGCCCCAGGGAGTGTTTCACGTGTTTGATGGGAAAGAATGCAGGGGCAGCCCATGGTGCTCCCCGGCTCCTGCCTCTGAGCCTCTGCCTCTGAGTGTAACAGGAGCCTCAGAAGTGAAATCTCGTGGCCTGGCGGACACCAGCACCCCAGACGGAAGAGCCCTGGACACCAGGCAGAGCAGACAGTGGGAGCTGGGCCTCCCGACAGAAGCTCAGCATCTGTGTCCTCCACAGGCCAGGGGCCCAGGGGTGGCCGGGCTCTGAGGTGCCAGCAAGGGGGGTCCTCTCCCTGCCTCGAGCTCCGGAACGGGCCTACCTCCGAGAGGAAGGAGTTGATGTCGCAGGTCTGGAACGCCAGCTGCGCGTAGGCCGCGGGGTTGGAGGCGTTGCACTGCCGTTGCATCTCCACAAAGTTCTCCTGGGTCACGTTGTCTTCAGGCAGGTCGAACTCGTTGATGAGGGTCAGGATGTTCCTGTGGGTCAGATCGAGGCTGATGGCCAGCTGGGGCCAGGGAGCCTGGGAGGCTTCCTGGAGGCGCATCCCAAGGCACCTGGATGGTGGGACGGCCACTCACGTGCTGAAGCAGTCATCATAGCGCTGTGTGGCGCGGAACCCAATGATGGAGTAGACCACGATGGCCGCGTACACCGACGTGAAGCCGTTGATGACGGACACGATCACCGAGTCCCTCTCGCAGTTGTTGCTGCAGACAAGACCAGTGTCATGGCGGCTGGCGATGAGGCCCCGGGTCAGAACACAGCACAGGGCAGCACCCGCGTCCCACCCAGAGCACCAGCCCCAGGAGTGAGAGGCTGAGCCACTGAGTGACACAGGAAGGCAGCCGGAGCCCCTGCTCCACTCTGAGCAGGCTCAGGGGATGCAGAGGTGGCCCCAGGACAGTGCCTGGTCCCCTGCTGACCTAGTCTCAGCTTAGGGGCTGCCTGGGGCTCTGACTGCTCCTGACTGCCCAGACCACTCTGGTTATAGAGCTCAGGTCTCTTCCCTCCCCGTCTCGTGCCTGCGGTAACCTCCATCAGGCCTCTAGGGACAGCTCCAGGCCGAAGACATCACACCCATTCTCCCCCAGCCCCCACCCTAGGCGTCCTGTCCAGTTGCTCGGCAGCTGAGACCTCACCATGTCCTAAAGTCACCCTGTGCTCAGTGTGTGCTGAACTCAAGCCCCAGCCTCTCTGGCCCAACCCAGCCAGTTCACTCCACCCTTCCTGTTTTGGCTGATGCTGACACCATCCTTCCAGATGCTTCCATCAAAAGCCGAATGTGTTAGCTTCAGGGAAATGCCCATCAAACCTCAGTGAGACCTCACCACATCCCTGCTGGGATGGTCAGAAACAAGTCAGACGATAACAAGTGTTGGTGAAGATATGGGGAAACTGGAGCTTCCTATACACTGGTGGGAATGTGAGTGGTGCAGCCACTATGGAAAACAGCCTGACAGCTCCTCCAAGGACTGCACACAGAGGCCCATATGACGTGGCAACTACACCACTCCTAGGTGCACACCCAGGAGAATGAAAGCGTGCATCCACAAAAATGTGTACACGGGCTCACAGCAGCGTCACTCACGATAGCCAAAACGTGGAAAATGTCCACGGATGCGTGATGCACAAACCATAGTCCACGCACACCATGAAATATTGCTCAGCCCTAAATAACAATGGCGCTCTGACACCAGCTGTGATGGCATGAGCCTTGAGGATGTCGTGCCCCATGAAAGGATCACACATAAGGCTGTGGCAATGTGGCCACCCCATTCGCAGGAAATGTCCAGACCAGGCACAGCCACAGAGGCAGACAGCACATCAGTGCTCACCCAGGGCAGGAGGACAGGGCAATGAGGAGCAGCTGCTCACATATGTGGGGCTTTTGCTGATTGGAATGTTCTAGAACTGGACAGTGGTGACGACTGGCTTCACAACTCTGTGAATGTACTTAAGACCACCAGGGGCCGGGCGCGGTGGCTCAAGCCTGTAATCCCAGCATTTTGGGAGGCCAAGACGGGTGGATCATGAGGTCAGGAGATCGAGACCATCCTGGTCTACATGGTGAAACCCAGTCTCTATTAAAAAATACAAAAAACTAGCTGGGCGAGGTGGCAGGCGCCTGTAGTCCCAGCTACTCGGGAGGCCGAGGCAGGAGAATGGCGTAAACCCGGGAGGCGGAGCTTGCAGTGAGCTGAGATCCGGCCACTGCACTCCAGCCTGGGCGACAGAGCGAGACTCCATCTCAAAAAAAAAAAAAAAGACCACTGAACTGGGCACTCCAGATGGGGGAATTGTGTGGTATACAAGTTTTCTGAATAAAGCTGTTATAAAAATAATTCACCCTCAATTCCACCTTAGCCACTCCACAAAAAAGTCAGAGTCCTCAATCCTGCCTTGGCCCTGCCCCAGCTGCCTGCAGTGCTCAGGGGCCCTCCTAGCACCTGCCCTCAGCACCCAGGGAAGCTCCTGAGGCCTGGGTGGGGCTTTACTGCTCCACCCAGTGCTCGCACAATGACTCCAGGGTCCTCCTGTCCCTCCAACACCCTCTCTGCCCCCAACCCCATCCTGCACGTGCCTCCAAGTGCACCTCTCTCTGCACCCCAGCCCTCCCTGCCTGGGCTCTACACCTGCCAAGCCCCAGCCACGCCCCAGCTATGCCCTCCCTGCCCAGCCCCGCCCCTCACACCCAGGCCCCGCCCTCCCTGCCCAGGCCCTGACCCCTTGCACTGAGGGTCCCCTGTGTCTGACTCCAATCGCACCTTCCCAGCCTGGAGGGCCACCCTGACCCCAGGAGTCCTCCCTCACCCCCAGTCCCTTCTGCTCTGAAATTCTGGTCACTGCACACAGGACAATTTCTGCGCTTGCTTGTCAACCTGCAGAGCCGCAGGTCACTGAGGGCGGGCCCTGATGCACCCGGTTGGGCATACAGTAGGTGCTTCATAAATGCGAGTGGAAATGGACTGACACCAGCTGTGCTCCTCCCAGACGCTGCTGGGGACTCCAGGGTATGCACAGTGGCTATGTGGGGAAGGGGCAGTGGAAGGATCAGACCTTGGTCAGGGACGTGGAGGTCATCGGGGGCGCCACATGTCTGGGGGCCTGGGATGCCCAGGGGTGGGCTGGGAGCAATGTGGGCGTGGAGCAGGGAACTGGGAAGAGCACAGGAGAGGCCTGCACCGGGCTTGTGGCGGGACAGGTGTGGGGAAAGCTGCAGGCCCTGGGTTCCTGGCCGTCCTCTAAGGGAGACCTGCCCCTCCTCCACATGCTATACTCTAGACTCAGCTCACATTGTCCCTAAGCAGGAGGGAACGGGCCCATCGGGGCAGGGAGGCCCTGGCCACACAGCCACAGAGCACTTTCCACCTTGTCTTTTATCCTCCCAGCAAGATCCCCCCAGGACTGAGAGGGAAACTGAGGCCCGTCACGCCCACACTCACTGCACGGAGTTGTAGCTGGAGAAGGAGATGAGGCCCCCGAAGGCCAGGGAGAAGGAGTAGAAGACCTGTGCACCCGCGTCCAGCCAGGTGACCGGGTTGGCCAGCTCTGTGACCTGCACCACATGGAGACCCTCAGCCACTCGCGGTGTGGATGGGGCCATGGGGACCTGGGAGGGTGTGGTCCCAGGGAGGCTGGGGAGGGTCAAGGCTATCGGGGTGGTCCGGACAGGCCACGGCCCCCCTGGGGTAGCAGCTAGTTCCTTCCCTGTGGGGGCTCCCTCGGCTCACAGGGGCAAAGCCACGCCCCCAGGAGCTGCTTGGGGCCCCAGGGACAGGCCTTGCCCTCGCTGGCCCTGGGACTGGTCGGGCAGCAGCCTGCCCGTCCCCATGGGTGAGAGAGCTGGTATTGAGGCTGGCAGGGGCACAGGGCAGCCAGGCCTCTCTCGGGGTCTGGCCCAAGGCAGCCTTGCGGACTCACGTTGGGTGTGAAGAGGAAGACGATGCCATTGGTAGCGCCCTTCAGCGTCAGGCCTCGGATGAGGAAGATGGTCAGGACGACATAGGGCAGCGTGGAAGTAACGTACACGGCCTGCGGGGGGGGCGGGG
>NW_012116910.1:1248889-1258316 GCF_000951035.1 Colobus angolensis palliatus
CCTGAGGGGGCAGGGCATATGGGATGAGTTGGGAGGGGGTCAGGGCCTCACAGGCTGCTGGCCCACCAGGAGAACGGGCTGGTTGCTCTGGACCTCGCACCAAAGATTCCCATGTAGGGAAGATCAAGCCTCACTCTTCCATTTCCACCTTCCTATTTTATCATCATCGTCGTCGTCATCTCTTTCCAGTAGTTAGTATTACTCCTACACAATGCTAAGTGTCGTGTGGGCCAACGCCAAGTTCCTGGGGCCCCAAGTCTGGTCATTTCAGGAAACCCAGGGCAGGCAGTGCCCCTCCCGCCCAGGCCAGTGAGCCAAAGGGCAAAGGCAGCTCTCTCAGTGGGGTCTGGGGAAAGGCAGAACCCGGGACCCCTAGAGCTGGGTTTTAGAGTGCAGCCAGCCGGATGCAGGGCTGCCCACACCTGCCCTCTGGAGCACCTGCAGCCTCGCCGGGCCCACGCAGTACCTTCCCGGTGGTCTCGATGCCGCGGATGGTGCACATGTACAGGACGCTCCATGCACCGGCCAGGCACAGTAGCAACCACCACTGGATGGAGCCCGAGTCGCTGATGGACGTGGAGGTGTTGAGCGTCACTCGATACCAGAAGTAGTCCACAGGGGAGCTCCTGGCACACTCGTCCACGTACCCTGGGGAGAGGGCCATTCACACACTTCAGGGTGCGGCCCCCCAAGGGAGGAGAACGGAAGGCCCTGAGCTGGAAGACATGCCAGCTGCTCCAGAGGCCTTGACACCAGTGACACACCCACACGTGCACATGAACACAGGCACACCTGCTCACGTGCATGCACAAGCACACACGCACAGCTGCCCCCTTGTGTGCACATCTGGTACATGCACCTGCACACCCCACACATGCACATGCACACAGACACACGTGCTCACATGCATGCACATGCACGGACACACAAAGCACACACATGCACACAGCACACACATGCACACAGGCACACATGCTCACATGCATACACATGCATGTACACATACAGCACACAAGCATGACTGTATCCTTGCATGCACATCCGGTACATGTACCTCTACACCCCACACATGCACATGCACACAGCACACACGCTCACGTGCACACACATGTGTGCATACACATTGCACACACAGGCAATGCACAGCTGCACCCTTGCATACACATCTGGTACACACACCTGCACACCCCACGTATGCACACACCTTTGTGAGCACACGAGCACACATGCCTACACAGGTGCACTGGTTAGAAGGCTCCAGTCCCAACATTCAGGTGCACCCTGGGCCTCACGCTGCTCCCTCTTCTCTGTGCAAGTCTGGCGGCCTCAGAGCGTTTGCGCTCCTGGGCTGGGGCCCTCGCCTGCAACTGCCCACTCCACACACTCTCGCCACCGTGGGCCTCTCTGGGCTTGGGGAACCACCCTGACACCCTTCTAAGGAGGAAGTGGCCTAATTCCAGAGGACCCCACACCCCCAGAGGCAGGAAAGGGCCCCGACAGTCCCAGAGTGCAGTGAGGTTGCACGTATCGTGAGAGGACCTGTCTTATTCTGACCTGAGGGGCCGTCTTGCTGGCCTCAACAGAACAGCAGCATGCAGGGAAGTCCCGCTGGCCCCGCTGTGCTGGTCAGACCAGAAGCCGGTGCTGACCAAGCCATTCAGGCCCCAGGGCCACTTGTGAACCGCCGTGAGCTGACTGCATGTCACACGTAGAGGGTCTGTCCCCTACGCTCCCTCTCTGGGCAAGAGGGTTCTGGAAAGGCCGGGGTGAGAGGGCAGTGCGGGGCCCACATGGGCAGGACAGACCCACCTGTGCAGAGCAACGCAGGGATGCGTGGGGCGGGAGGCGGCAGTCCTGACACCACATCCCTTCCTGGAGAATAGGGAGCAGCCTCCCAGCAGCCCTGGACTCCAGGCTGGTGACCACGGGCCCTCAGAGTGGGCACAGCCCCTGCTGGGCTCCCACACTTTCCTCCAAGGGCCTCATCCTCCACCACACCCCCGACAAAAGAGCCACCACTTTGAAGGCCTTTTCTCTTGCGCTGCCATTTTTTGATGCCTAGTTGCCTCGGGGCTCTGGTTTCTGCCACACCTGACCTGAGTTTCATGAGGCCATGTGCCTGCTAGGAGAGGCCCGGCACCCACAGGTGAGACGGACAGGGCTGCTTGCAAGGACTCACCTGTCCGGTTCTCGTTGAGCGGGCACTCACTCCAGGGCAGAGGCTCCTGGAAGGAGTTGAAGAAGTACCACATGATCCAGGAGATGATGGTGTTGTAGTACAGGCCCACCATGAAGGACACGAGCATGGAGGCCAGGCCTGCAGGGAGGCTACTGCTGAGGCTTGGGGCTGAGGCACGCCCTCCTCTGGCCGCCCATCCCCACTCTGAGCAGGAGGTCCCAGGGCTGGCACAGGGTGTGGCCGGGATGGGCTGCCCCAGAATCTGAGGGGCAGACCCAGTGCGGGCCAGGATTGTGCAGCTGATGCCGTGGTGCAGCCTGTACACGCCTTCCTGGCTCACACCTGCCCTGCACACACCTCCCCTCCATGCACCTCCCCTGCATATGCCTTCCCAGCTCACACCTTCCTGGCACATGCCTGCTTGGCTCACCCCAGGCATGGGTCTCACCTGCCCAGTGCAGCCTCCAGCAGGTGCATCCAGGCCACGGCCTTGGCAGAGAACTTTTGATGTACCAGTAGCCTGGTTGCTGCCTATGGGCTGGGGGGACTGCCCACTTTGCCCTGCCCCAAACCAGGAATCCCCCATGCCCAGGACAGGTGGGTGGGCTTCAGGAAAACCTTCCCTGTGGAGGACTCCTGAGAGGGGAGACAGCAGGAACTGCAGAGGGGAATCTTCTCAATTATTTGGGGACAACTAGGCAGGATGGAGAGTGTGCTGTGTACTACACGCTTTATTGAAGTTTCAAACTCAAAACCAAATCTGTGTTGTGAATATGTGAGTGTGAGATGGGTAAGAGAGACAGAGGGAGAGACAGAGACGGGGAAGAGAGAGACACAGAGAGCAGGGAAGAGACAGAGAGAATAGGAGGGGGAAAGAAAAAAAGACAGAGAGGGGAATGAGAGCGGGAGAGAGAGTCGGAGGGGGGAAGAGAGAGGGGGGAAGGGAGAGAATAGGAGGGGAAAGAGAGCGACAGAGACAGACAGAGAGGAAGAGAGAGAGGAGGGAGGCCTTGGAGACTCAGGGAGAGGCCGGGATGAGGGTGTGGGCACTGCCCTGGGCCTGGAGGGAGGCCTTGGAGACTTAGGGAGACGCCGGGATGAGGGTGTGGGCTCTGCTCCAGGCCTGCAGGCTTCTGAAGGGCAGGTGCTTCCTGGACTCGGACCCCTTTCTGGAGTGGACCCTGCCCTTTCCTCCTCTGTCTTTCACCGCCTGCCCATATTCCGAGGCCTTAATGAGCCGTGTCCTCTTGGTGAGGCTGCACTGGGTCTGTCCTGGGCCCCAGAGTTTATCAATGAATGACTACGTCTGGGGTGTCAGCGCTGGGGACCTCCTCACTAGATGTGGGGCAGTGGACACAGGAGGCTGGGAGACAGTGGCTGGCGCCCCTCCTGGGCCCTGGGCTCTCGCTGAGCGCCACCCTGGGCAGGGCTTGAGGGGTCACTCTGCTGTCCAGAGTCTGGACACTCCTGGGCCCTGGGCTGCAGGGACTCGGGCGGCCTCTGCTGGCCTGTCCGGTTCCTGGTGACCAGGAGTGGCCTGGAGTTTCCAAAGGCCTCCGGGAGGAGATGAACCTGGGACCTTTGTTTCGCCAGAAACAGACAGGGAAGGCGGAGCAGGGGCACTGAGACCGGCAAGGCGAGCCCTGGGCCCGGGTGGAGTGGCTCCAAGGCAGAGGTGACCCCTGGGCCCGGGTGGAGTGGCTCCGAGGCACTCACCTACGCCCTTCAGTGCTGGGTGGATGGAGCTCCACACGCCCAGGCTGCCCCGCCGCAGCCGTTGCCCGATGGCGAACTCCAGGTGCAGCAGCGGGATGCCCTCCAGGACCAACAGGATGAGGAACGGGATCATGAAGGCTCCTGCAACGGGAGGAGTCCACCGTGCCTGAGAGCTGGCCCGGGCAGCAGGAAGGCCTCCCTCAGGAGCAGCCATTCACAGCACCTTGCAGCCCCTGTGGCTGGCCCACCGCGGGGAACAGAGCTGAGATGGAGCAGCCAGTCCATGGGATCAGGGCCAGAGCTGACTCCACGTTCTGGAAGCACTGCTGGGCACCTGGCCGTTCCTGACCATCACACAGGCTGAGGTCGCCTGTAGGACCTCGGGACGTTGTGGTCCTTAAGGGAGGTGTGGTCCATGCCCCACGTGCACTGACCAACCTGCAACCACAGCCACTGCCTGTGAGTCGACCTCCCTGCCCACCCCCTGGCAGTCCAGGAGTCCCAAGGAGGAGCTGCTTTTGCCTGTCCAGCCAGGGGCTTCCAACAGCAGCGTGCCCGCCCCTGCCCCACCTGTGCCGGCTGCACCTGCCACGTCCTTCCTTGGCTTAATGAACGTTCTGTGGATTTGGCATGCCTGTGGGAGGGACTGTTTCCTGGCAATCATGTGTGGTTGCAGTGGGGTGTTAGGGTTTAGTGGGGACCGTTTTGGTTCTTAAGACAGAGCTCTAAAGGTGGACCTGGGTCCAGGTGCTAGTTACATGGCATTGTGAGTGTCTTTAATACCACTGAAGTGTACATGTAAAAATGATTAAAATGGCAAATTTTACATATATGTATTCAGTAACAATAAAAAATTGCAAAAAGGAGAACTACATTGAGACATTTCTGCTTCTGCTGTGACAATGGTTTTGTCTTATGGGGATCTACCCACCTCCGCTCTGCTACCTCTTTGTCCTAAAAGGACAGCTTCAGCCATCATTCTGGGGCTAATTCTCTAATTTGGAACAGTGAAAAATCACCTTTGACATATGATGCTATTTAATCTTTGTGAAAATGTAGTCATTCAGTCTGGGCTACAACTGTAGCAGCAAAGTGGGACTGTCCAGGCACTGAGAGAGATCACTCACGGTCTAAACCGAGGGCCACTTTTAGTGTTTCAACTGGCTGGAGAGTTGTTGCTTTGAACATTGGTTTGAACTGGATAAAAGATAGGGATGTGCTGATCCTGAGGGATGTGCCGATCCTGAGAGGAAACCGCGTGGCTTCTGCGGTCATCAGGCGTAGAGGCTCAGAGTCAGCCTGGGACCGGGAGAAGAGATTCAGGAAAAATTGCAGATGCTTAGAAGGATTTCACACTCACATTTCCTCATGTCTTTAAATTCTGTCTCTTTCGAAAAACCAAAGCTGAAAAGCATAGGTCGGCTTCCTCTCAGAGCTCAGCACCGGAGAAGGTGCCTGGTCGCGCCCACGAATTCCACTCGCCCGGCCAAGCGGGCGGCCCTGACCGCTCCCTCTGTGGGTGGATGCACAGCCTCCCAGCTCAGCCACAAGGCCCCAAGGCTACACACACAGGATGAGCTGCAGCCACTCCTGGGCATCGTGACGGTGCCCAAGGTGCTTGGCAGAGGGCGAGGAGGGACACGACCTTGGCAGGGCTGCCATCCAGCCAGGGCAGCGCGGACACCAGTGGGTCCTTCGCCCAAAGGTGGAGAAGGACAAAGGTCAGGGAACAGGAGAGAGGAGTGCAGGCCACAGGGCCTGGCTTCCAAGGCTGGCCTGACACCACGCAGTGCGTCTCCTACCTGAACCCGAGCACCCTGCTATGGGGACGCGGAAGCAGCTCCTGTCGCACCTGCCCCAGGCTGGACGGAAGGCCTGCGCTGCAGCCGGGATGAGCACAGCGAAGCCGACAGCCTTTGGGACCGGGGTCAGCAGCTGCAACAGCGCAAGAATTCCAAACACAGCTGTGGCTGAAGAGCCTGGGGGTGTGCAGGTCCTAAAGCCCCGTGAGCCTGATCCCAACCTGGGTCCTGTCTCCTGGGCCACTTTCCGTCCCGTGGCGGCTGACCCCGAGAGGGAGGGCTGTGGGGCTGCTCACATGACACTGGGGTCCCAGCAGCAGCCCCTCCTCACGCTGCGTGTCCCTGGGGCCTCTCAGACGGGATGCGTGACCCGCCCGCCTGCACCCTCCCCACCAGCAGAGCCAAGCCCCGTCATCTTCCCGCCCCCAGGCCGGGCACCCTCGCTCTCCTTCCCCACACACGTGTTCCATTTGTTCTTCTCCCACCAAACCTCTTAAACCCTGAGCTCCCCCCATTCCCTCCCCATTGCCTTCCTTCCCCGACTCAACCACTGTCTCCCCAGCCAGCAGGGCCATGTCAGACCCCAAACTACCATCCTCAGGGGATGGCACTGCACGTGTGTGAGAGACAGAGACACACAGAGACAGAGACACAGAGAGAGACAGAGAGGGAAGCAGGGAGAGAGGCAGAGAGACACACAGACATACAGAGACAGAGTCACAGAGAGGGAGACGGAGACACAGAGAAAGAGACAGAGAGACACACACAGACAGAAACAGAGAGAGACAGAGAAGGAGAGAAATAGACACAGGGCGATGGAGAGAGAGAGACAGAGAGAGAGGAGGGAGGGGTGGGTAGAGGCGGAAGGGAGGAGCCAGGTACTGGCGGCCGTGACTTCCCTACTTGTCCCCCGCCAGCCTTTCTCACTCCTCCCTCTCCCAGTTTAACACCGAGCCTCTTCTCTCTCCTCCTCCCTCTGTCCACTCGGTGCCTGCCTATTGGGTGGAACAGGGCCCTCTGGAGCCTGAGGCCTCTATCCCCACACAGGTCCTGGCCTGTGCACAGGTCCCTCTCTCTGAGCTGGGGCTCCGGGGACAGGTTCCTTCAGAAGCAGGAGCTGTAGGTAGGGAATTCCAGGAGAGCCAGATGTGTAGGGTGGGCTGGCGGGATGCTGGATTCATCGTGAGATGAAAGGCAGAGGGGAATGGTAGCCAGGTGCAGGAGATGCCCACCAGCAGGTTTCCTATGGGAGGGGGTGGGGGCTGCAGGCTCACCTGCAGGGACACCCAAGACCTCAGCAGGGTCTGCTCATTGGGTTAAAATAGGAAAAGATTCACTCCTCCAATTATTTTTCCCAAGAGCTTGATTTGAAACTCTTCCAGACAAAACTACCAGGGAAAAAGCAAGGGCATGATCCCAAACATCCTCCATCTCCTCCCTTCCCTCCACTATGTCCTAACCCTAAATGCTTGGGTCTTCCTACCACTCCATCTCCATTGAGAAAACTCCTACTCATCCTTGAAAACCCCACCAGGGTGTCCCCTCTTCTGAGAGTCTCAGTTGTTGCCTTTGCTCCTGGTGGCTCTCCTTTCTGAAAGTTCCTTGGGGCAGGAGACCCTCAAATCCTCAACCCCTGGGGTTCAGGCTCAGCATGGAGCAGTGAACAGAGAGGACCGGGGGGCACACAACCACTCTACCCCAAACGCAGCCCAGAGGCAGCTGGGCCCTCCCTTGCTCCCAATGAAGGGGGCTGTCCTGCCCCAGGAAACTCAAGGAAAGCCAAGCATTCTTGACAATTAATGCCACCAGAACACGAATATTTGTCTTTTAAACCCAGCGACTTCTTCCTAGTGTGGGGTGAGGCGCAGAGGAAGGAGAGATGGAGAGAGGGGCTGCCGGTGCCCAGGCAACACTGCGTGGCTTCCCCTGATGGGGCAGTGCAGGGCGCCTGGATGTGGTTGCAAAGGTCCCTGGAAACCAGGCCTCTCTGCTGCGCTGCAGACGTTGGCTCACTCAGGTGGAAGCAGGTAACAGAGAGAATGGGGCGGGGAAGGGGACGTGGCCAGATGGAAAGCAGCCAGAGGGAAAGAGAAATTGGGCACAGAAACACAGTTCCTCCTGTCTGTCCTAAGTGGGAAACCAGGAGAGGGAGGAGGGGGAGGAGGGAGCTGCCGTTCTCACGCAGGGACTAAACTTCCCCTTTTTTCTCTCTCCAGCAGGTGGTGTTTGTGGCACCAAGTAAATGCTGCCTGGATTTTTGCTAAGAAATAGCTGTAGACGGACTGAGGGAAAAGCTGACCCCAGGGCCAGGTGCTGAGCAGCAAAGAAGAAACAGCCGGAAACAGCTGTGCTGGGGCCACACGGTCCTTGAAGGGGCAGCTCCTCAGGCTCCCGCCTCTCTCATGGGCACTGTCACTGCCGTGTGCGGAGGAGCTGGGGGGCAGCCCCTGAGGGGCCAGCTGTGGGATGGGCTCTGTCAGCAGCCACTGACGGGGACACACGGGGCAGCCGAGGTTTCTGGACAGACACAGGGGAGCGTGAATGCGTCTCCGCCTGGGCCGCCGGCACTGTGGGGCCCCGCCGTGGGGACGTGGTGCTCCCAGGTGGGGGTGAGTGGGGTGAGCCCTGGCTGACCACGTCTCACGGCTTTCGGTTGCTATTCCTGCACACCCGCCCCCCACCTGAACACCGCTCTAGGGGGGCTCTGCCATCACACCCGTTTCCCAGGTGAGAACACCCAGGCACAGCACGCCCTTGAGCTGGCTCAGGTGAGTGGTGGCTGAGTGGAAATGCCCTTCCTCGGGAAAGGGTCCCTTGAACCTGCCCACCTGGCACAGGCTCTCCAAGGACGACAAAATCTGTTAAGACACAGGAGACTCGCAGGCGTAATGGTTTTTAACCTCGAAGGACAATCCCAAACACTCAGGAGGCTTCCAGGAGGGAAGCCAGGAGGACCCGGCTGCCTGCTTCCCCTCGATTTGGTCTCGATGACCCGAATAAATTAGGAAATCTGGTGTCACTGACACGGCGTGCATGCTGGAGCCCTCACTAAGATGCATAGAGAGAGGGCGCGCTGTCTGTGGGTGCGGCCTCCCGGGAATGCTGCCTGCTCCACTGTTTTGGTGCCCACGAGGCCCCAAGAGCCGGAGGAGGGGACCCTGTGTCCCTGGGTCCTTTCAGCTGCCTCCCTGAAAGCTCCCTGGGAGCAGAGCTGCAGCCCCGATTAGATTCACCAGGAGATGAGTGCCCTGGTGGGAAACCCAGTGGCCTGCAGAGCCGTCTCCCATTCTCAGGGCCCTGCCCTGCTGGCCCGAGTCCCTCCGACTGCAATGCAGGCTTCAGCTCTTTCAGGCTGGTGGTCTGGTGTGTGGGGTCCTGGTCAGCCCCCACAGTGTGACCAAAAGGCACAGGGTTCCTCCAGGCCGGGAGGACTGCCAGAACCCTGTGGAGCCCCCTGCGATGTTGCAGCTGATGGGGGCCCAGGTGACAGTGGCCCTCAGAGTCTAGCAGGTGACCTGGTGGCCCAGCAGAAAGGCCAGGTCAGCGGCAGCTTGTCTGGGGTCTGGGGAGAAGGGCCTGCTGGTGTCCACCCCAGGAGCGGGACTGTCTGAGACCCAGCACATCCCAGAGCCCGGCTCGGCCCTCCTCACCTGGGCCTGCCTGCCTGGAGCCCGCTGCCCACTGCCTGCACCTGCCCACCCCAGCAGCTCGGCCCTCCTCACCTGGGCCT
>NW_012116910.1:1258366-1262050 GCF_000951035.1 Colobus angolensis palliatus
CTCCTCACCTGGGCCTGCCTGCCTGGAGCCCGCTGCCCACTCCCTGCACCTGCCCACCCCAGCAGCTCGGCCCTCCTCACCTGGGCCTGCCTGCCCAAAGCCCGCTGCCCACACCTGCCCACCCCAGCATGGCCCAGGGTGTGGCGCCAGCACCCGCTGCTTGAAAGCTGCTTGCTCCCAGGCTCCACAGTGCACAGCGGCTGGTCTCTCAGTGTCAGAGTGGGGACTATCTGAGGTACTGGGAGCCCCATCAGATTCCCACCCAAGCCTGCATCTTAGAACTTGCCCGTCTGTGCAAAGACAAGTAACTTCCCAGGCAGGCTCGGGCAGTCCCACCCCCTCCTCTTCCCAGGAGGCATGCGTCTGCCCCTACGTCCCCAGTGCCTATGGCTCAGTTTCTCCTCCAAGCTAAACAAACTTGGGGTGTGGGTCAGAGCAGGGATCCTCCCCACAGGACAGGGCCCTGGGGGAGGGAGTGAGGACAGTGGCTAGGAAGTCCCTGAGGCTTTGGTGAGCTGAGACTTGGGGACTGTCAGGGACTATAGCATTGCAGTGGCCGAGGACCCCGCCCTGCCTCCAGTGGGAAGTGCCGGCTGGACCAGAGGCTCATGAAGCGCCCGCCCCCCAAGGCCATGATCAACTCCTCGACAACACCGGAGGTGAAACGGATTCAGGAAAAGCCCATCTCTGTTTTTCTTTAAAAACCTTCCCATCACAAAGCCCGTGTGAGAGACAGCAGCTCTCCATGGTGAGAAAAAACAGGGCCCACCGAGGGAGGGCTCTAAATGGAGGCTGAGACCCTCACGGCCCACCACGAGCTGCCCCAGGGCAGCAGGAAGCCTGTTTCCTGAGGGCGCCCGGCCCTTCTGGACCTTCCACCGAGAAAGCAGCAGGTTTGTGGGGGCAGCAGCTTTGGAGTTCACCGAGCCCAAGGCTGAGCCCAAGTGTGGGGTCTCACGTGCAGCCCCCTGCCAGGCCTGGGAGCCACTTCTCAGATGCTCAGGGCCACTGAACAGGAACACAAATGTCACCTCCATGCTAGCAGCGGCCATGCCCACCTCGGCCCCAGGAGCCAGAGGAACGAGGAGCACCAGGCTTGTGTGTTGGGTGGGCACAGCAGCTCCCCGGCCTCCAGGCCCAAGTCCACAGGCTCTGGCCACCCACTCTGCTCCTGCAGGGTCACCTGTCCCCAACCCAGCTACCTCCTCTGCCCCCTGCACTGGCAGGTGCCCGCCTGTGGGGCTGGGACGAGAGGTGATGCCCAGGAGGGCTCGGCCCCGTGACCTCTGAGGAGGGGCTGTACCAGGAGAAGCAACCTTTCCTTGGCCCCACCCTGGGGCCAGAACCTTCCAGGACTGCCAGTCTGGAACACAGGGTCCTCCTTGGAGCCTCACACGAAGCCCTGGGGCCGTGCCGGCCAGGCCCATCTCCTCACCAGCAGCCTAGGAACTGGGCACAAGGGCAGGTGGGGGCCCCAGCTCCCCCACGCCCTGCGGCTTCCCCTCTCCCTTCTGTGCTTGGGGAGCCGAGGGTCCGGGAAGGACGTCCGCCCAGGGTCTCTGCGTGTGTCTGAGTTTCCCTGGCCACGGCCTGGCCCGCAGCCCCGCCCAGCCAGCTTACCTCCTCCGTGGCTCTGACACAGGTAGGGGAAGCGCCACACGTTGCCCAGGCCCACGCAGAAGCCCACGCAGGTGAGCATGTACTGGGCCTTGTTGTCCCACTTGGGCCGGGAGCCGGACTCCTCCTGCTCGATGGTCTCCAGCTCAGCCAGGGACGGTATCCGGGCGTCCAGGCCGGGGTTGGGCAGGCTGAGCCTCACCATGGTGGTCGCTGGACGGCTCCGCACACAGCAGGCAGGGCAGAAGCTGCAGGGCAAGTGGCTGTGGGTTGGGAGCCGGGCACTTTATAGAGAACCTTTGGCACCTCGCCCCACGCACCTGGGCAGAACGGAGCCAGCCGTCAGCAGATCTGCAGGGCGCGTCCGCGGAGGGACTGTTAATGCCTTATCTGCAGAGACGCCCGGCCCTGGGGCCAGCAGAGCCACCCACTGCCGTCGGGCAACCGGAGGCTGCTCCGTGGTGCTGGCCACCCCTCCCCCTGCACAAATGCACACAGGTGAGCCGGTGCCCCCGGGGAGGAAGAACTGAGGCAAACAAACAGGACGCTGGCGCTGCCGCACACCCACACCTGCACGAAGCCAGGTGGGCCTCTCCACAGCTCCCTGGAGCACAGGCATCCCCGGCCCCCACCCCAGTCCAGGGAGCTCAGCGGGAGCAGGGGCCCCGGGACAGCACCTGGTCTGCTCACACCAAGCAGTGAGACCCTGGGCGCCTCGGGGCTCTGGGCTGTAAACGGGGCCTGGCTTCTCACCAGTACCCACAGAACCACGGCTGCTTGGGTTGTGGCCTGAATCAACCTGAGAGTGGGGTTCCCATGGCTGTGTCTCCGGGGCCACAGTTTCATTCTGGGGTTCGTAATGAACTTCGTAATGAATAGCTCACGCTGCCCAACCCCAGCCTGGATGCCCGGATCCCACCCCTGGCTGAGCTGGAGACCATCGAGCAGGAGGAGTCCGGCTCCCAGCCATAGGTTCAGGACCCAGAGCCACCCTCTGGGGCAGCCGCGTCCCCATGGGCCCTCTGGAGTCACCGGGGACGCAGTGTCCCGCGTCATGGAAACTGCAGCCACCCCAGATCCCCGCCTTCCCGGTGACAGCAGGGTTTCTGTCCTTCTGTGGAGCACTTTGTGGGGGGCAGTCCTGTGCCAGGCACCGGACAGCGAGGGGAGATGGCGTCCCCGCTCCCCGGCAGACAGGTCATGCAGGGAAGCCACAGGGCTGACCACGGGGTCCGGGAGAGGCCAGAGGAACGTTGCAGGGCGTTCAGGAGAGGCTCCTACCCCGGGAGTTGTGTCTCCAAAACCAGAGAGGGGTTCTCTCCTGGTTTTCCACACAGGGAGTCGGGGGATCCCTCCTCTGTCAGGCGCTGCCCATTTGGGCCCCAACTTGGCCTCCCCTCAAGTCTCTCCCATCCAGGAGACCTCAAGCTCTGGAATCCCCCGACCGACTGGCCTTCCTGGGGCCAAGGATGGTGCCACACCCTGCCCCTCCCCAGGCCTTCCTCCTGTCGCCTCCGTTCAGCCTCTGGGGTCAGCTCTCTGGGGGCCCTCGCTGGCCCCCTGCCCCCACTGCCCACACGGCTCCCTCCACAGCCGGGGCCTTCCCGGCAGGCAGGCACGGGACTTTCTCACTAGCCTCCAGGTTTCTTTATCTCAGTCGCACTGCTGGGCGATAAGGGCCCAGAGCCGCCCCCACCCCCACCCCGCACAGGCTCACCGACACTGGACATTCGCTGAGTAATGGAGATGAAGGCGCTGGGCCGTCACTCAGAGATGAGCACGTTTAGGCGCCTGACCTTTGCCCCTAGGACGCAGGAGCTCAGAAAGGGAGGCCAGAAGGAAGAGATCACGCTTGCATTTAAGGACGTCTGGCTTCCAAGCACAGTGCAGGTTGGAGGGAAGGGTGGGGACCTGGGAAGAGAGATAGAGAAAGACAGAGACAGAGAAAGAGAGACAGGGAGAGACAGAGAAAGCGAGACAGGGACAAAGACAGAGAGAGGGAGAGACAGCGACAAGGAGAGACAGAGACAGAGAAAGCGAGACAGGAACAGAGACAGAGAGAGGGAA
>NW_012116910.1:1266092-1267098 GCF_000951035.1 Colobus angolensis palliatus
AAAGAGAGACAAGGAGAGACAGAGATAGAGAGAGAGAGGGAGAGACAGAGGGAGAGAAAGAGACACAGAGAGAGAAAGACAGACAGGGAGAGACAGAGAGAGGAAGACAGAGAGAGACAGAGACAGAGAGAGTCAGGGATAGACAGAGACAGAGAGAGACATAGAGATAGAGTCAGAGAGACAGAGAGAGAAAGACAGAGAGAGAGACGGAGAGAGACAGAGATAGAGAAAGAGACAGAGACAGACAAAAAGAGAGAGAAAGACACACACAGAGAGATAGGGAGAGACAGAGAAAAAGAGAGAGACAGACAGAGACAGAGAGACAGAGATAGAGAGGGACAGACAGAGAGAAAGAGAGACAAGGAGAGACAGAGAGAGAAAACCAGAGAAAGACAGGGAGAGAGAAAGACACAGACAGAGCGAGACAGACAGTGAGACACGCAGAGAGAAGCAGAGACACAGAGACAGAGACAGAGGGGAAGAAACAGAGACACAGAGACACAAAGAGACAGAGAGAGAGAGAGAGAGTCAGTGGCTGGCCCAGGCCTGGAGTGGGGACTCAGGAATGGCGAAGGGGGCAGAACAGCCTGCAGATGGGGAGGACGTTGTCTCCTGGACCCCAAGGACCAGCAAGGGAGAAGGAGCATGGGATGGTTGAGGGCGGGTCTTCTGAACGAGCTGTGTGGGAGACTCCGCACCACGAATGATCGGAGGCACGAGCCCGGATGTGTGTGGAGGTCCCACCGGACATACCTGAGTCTCACCAGGGGCTTTGGGGCCCAACTTAAAGGATGCCTGGGGCCAGCGGCCTTGGGGCTTCCTCCTCTCCCCAGTGCCTCTAGCAACTTCTGCAGAGGCGACCAGGTTGCTGGGTAGCAACCAAAACCAACTTGGACCCACATTTGCTGGGTCACTGGTCCCACGGTTCCTAGTGCCCTCAGGCCCAGCATTCGGATATGTAAAACAAAGCATAGTACCCAGTTCTCACAGAACCCAACTCCCACAG
>NW_012116910.1:1271385-1273866 GCF_000951035.1 Colobus angolensis palliatus
ACTCCACACCCCACTCCCACACACCACTCCACACCCCACTCCCACACCCCACTCCACACCCCACTCCCATTCCCCACTCCCATTCCCCACTCCCACGCCCCACTCCACGCCCCACTCCATGCCCCATTCCCACACCCCACTCCACACCTCTCCCTGCCTTTCCTTTGCATAGCAGGATCTCCTCCAATAGGCTGTCCAGTTTGTTTAGCTGTTGGGCTAAGGGCTCATGCTCTCTCTTCCCTACTTAGACGTAAGAGGGGCCAGGTAGGAATCTTTGTTGCCTCTGTATACCGGTGAGCCCCCATAACCTGCCTGATGCCTTATGAGCCCTCATCAATATCTGACGCCCTGCAGCCTGGAGGCCCCAGAGACATCCCCGGGGCAGGTTCGTCCCCACCACCTCTGCCCCCTCTTCCTGGCTCCAGGGACTGCAGGAGACCCCCACTGTCTTGCTGACGGGGGTCAGGGAGTGAAGCTCCCTTCCGAAATCCGGGGCAGCTCGGGGGCAGGTGAACTACCCCGGGCTGCTGCCTGTTCTGGGTTGCATTTGAGACTCGTCAGAAAGGCCAGGGTGCCAGAATGACGTCCTCCCTTAAGGCCGGAGAGGTCACCTGGGGCACGTAGTGAAAAGTTACCTTTGTCCCTGATGAGCACAGGGAGGGGTCACTGCTGTGGGTCTGTGCAGAACAGGTTTCCATCCACCTTGTCCACACAGGCCTGAGGAGGGTGCTCTGGGGTCCGCAGTCGGAAACAGTGTGCCTTCATGTTTACGGAAACAACTTATTGCAAAAGCAACTTATTACAAGCTCAGCAAAGGAAAGTGGAGCATTTCCGACACCTCCTGGAGAAAAACGCTGGCAATGGTTTTCTCCCAGTCCTGTGGTTTATAAATATCTGTGTGTGATACACTCACTCATGATGTGAGATTCAACTCTGTGCATGATTTTTACTAAACATCGTGTCTGGTCTGCACGCTATGTCCCTCACAGCACTAGTCACAACAGCAAAGACATGGAATCAACCTACGTGAACATGAATGGTAGACTGGATAAAGAAAACGTGGCACATAGACACCATGGAATATTATACAGCCATGAAAAGGAACGAGAGCACGTCCTTTGCAGGAACATGGACGGAGCTGGAGGCCATTATCTTTGGCAAACTAACACAGGAACAGAAAACCAGATACCGCCTGTTCTCACTTATAAGTGGGAGTTAAATGCTGAGAACACCTGGGCACATAGAGGGAACATCAGACACTGGGCCTGTCGGAGGGCGGAGGGTGGGAGGAGGGAGAGGGTCAGGAAAAATAATTAATGGGTACTAGGCTTCATACCCGGGTGATGAAATAATCTGAAATAATCTGCACACAACCCCCCATGACACACATTAACCTCTGCAACAAACCTGCACTCCTGCACCCGTAGCCCTGAACTTAAGTTTTTAAAAATCAAAAAATAAACATTATCTCATGAGGAGTTTCTGTTTATTAAATGTTTAGATTGTTAGGTTTGAATTTTTTTAAATTTTTCTTTCAAATACCATCCAGAGTGGGACATCGGAAGTCCACGGCACCGACTACACCCTCGTTGATTACGGAAATTCACGGCAGCCTTGGCTTTGATTTTCCCCCAAGAAGCGCTGCTGGGATGAATGTGCTGCACCTGTGTCTTTCTCCAGGTGGATGAACTTTCAGGAAGCCGCACAGCCGCAGAACAAACCCCTCCCCAGAGCAGGAAACGCAATGTTCCAGAACCCCAGCAGCCTGGCTCCCCCAGCCCCATCCCGCTTTCAGAAAGGAGCCACTGTCTCGAGCTGGACACTGCAGGCCACTCGCTGCTCCGCTCAGAGCTGTCCGGGCCTCGCACCCTCGCTCACTGTGCCTGCTCCAGGTCCGCGGCTGCTGCTCCTTCACGGCTCCATTGCTGAGGGCAGGGGTCCCGTTTGCGCCATGAGGATGAAAGCCGCCGTGGACGTCGGTTCCTGCCTCTCGCACACTCACGCCCGGAGTTCTCCAAGGTAAGTGCCCACGAGGGGAGGTGCTGCCTCCTGGGGCGAGTGTGTCCAACTGGAAAAGTGCAGGCAGGTGATTTCCATGAACAGTCCAGCTGGTCACCCTGGCCCTGCACCTGCTCCTGCGCCCACGCCTGGTGTCCAGACTTTCCACCTTTTAGCCACAGGACCTCAGTGCTTTGAATTCTGGTTTTCCTGGTGGTCAGGGATGCTGGACATCATCTCCCGCTTTCACTGACCATCGGCTGCCCCAAGGAACACCTGTCCACACGCCCTGCGCCACTGATGCTGACTTCTTCCTGGGGATTTTCAGGACCCTCAACATATTCCAAAATGTCCTGTTCCTCAGACATCTCCCCCCACTCACAGCCTTTCCTCCCTCTTCATGACATCTCCCCCAACTCATGGCCTGTCCTCCCCGACCATGACATCTCCCCCCACCCCACAGCCTTTCTTCCCCCCATGACA
>NW_012116910.1:1273916-1304342 GCF_000951035.1 Colobus angolensis palliatus
CCACCCCACAGCCTTTCTTCCCCCCATGACATCTCCCCCACTCCTCAGCCTTTCCTCCCTTTTGATGAACAGAAGCTGTCAAGTATAAGCAGGACCAATCATCTGCTCTTCATGAGCACCTCTGCCCGCCTTCAGGTCCCGGAGCTTCCTCTTCCACCCCCTGCCTCTGCAGGCTGCCCCTGCCTCCACGCACGTCCAGGCCTGTTCGATCGGCTTCTCCATTCCTGTGTTGTTCATTGGTCTTCTTGTCTACTTTGCACCAATGACACACTGTCCTATTCCCTGTAGTCTTCCAATAAGCCTTGGTGTCTGGTGGTCAAGTCCTTCCACTTTATTTTTCTCAGGAACAGACATTTTGTAACAGTCTTGTAACTTTCCACAGAAAAAAGCCTGCTGGGATTTTAATGGAAATGCATTTAATTGAATCTGTAGATCTATAAATCAGTGTAAGTGGAAATCTTTACAGTGTTAAGGTTTTCAAACCAGGAACACCGTCTATGTCTTCATTAATTTAGGCTTTCTTTCTTTGGTAATGTTTCATGGTTTTTGTGTGAAAGTCCTGAAGATCTTTCATTAGATCTATTCCGAGTTATTTATCTTTTGACGCTGTTGTGAACAGTGTTGTTTTTAAATGTCCGTCTCCTAACCTGCCTGGCTGGTGGACGTCATGTGAGAGCTGTCAGATTTGAAACAGGGTCCTGTGGATTGAACCCGCTGAAACCGGAGCCTGAGAAGGCCGTGAAGGGAGGGGTCTCCCGCCCGAATGCCTGACAACAGGAATCACAGAAAAGACTGCGAAACCCACAACCTTGCACAAAATGCTTCTTTGCGGACATCGGCCCGCTCACTGCCTGTCCACCTCGGACTGATGCCACCCTCGTTGTGATGCTGTCGCCAAGGAGAATTGTTCCACAACAACGTGTGCGACCCTCCTCATTTTCCCTTTAAAGCCCCCCGACCGCGCCTGCCTACTCACCTCACGTGATCTCGGCTCACTGCAACCTCCGCCTCCCGGGTTCAAGCGATTCTCCTGCCTCAGCCTCCCGAGTAGCTGGGACTACAGGCGCCGCCGCCACGCCTGGCTAATTTTTTGCATTTTTAGTAGAGACGGGGTTTCACTGTGATAGCCAGGCTGGTCTCAAACTCCTGACCTCATGATATGCCTGCCTCAGCCTGGCCACAGATAGTTTCTTGTAGTCTCTCTCTATCCGCTCTCTAGGTTTGACAATAACAGTGTGATTACTTTTTGTATATTGACCTTATATCAAAATCTTTTTCTAACATATTACCCATTGATTTTTAAAGATTTTTTTTTTTTTGAGTCAGAGTTTTGCTCTGTCCCCCACGCTGGAGTGCAGTGGTGAGATCTCAGCTCACTGCAACCTCCGCCTCCCAGGTTCAAGCCATTCTCCTGCCTCAGCCTCCCGAGTAGCTGGGACAACAGGCGCCGCCACCATGCCCGGCTAATTTTTTGTATTTTTAGTAAAGATGGGATTTCACTATGTTAGCCAGGATGGTCTCGATCTCCTGACCTCATGATCTGCCCGCCTCGGCCTCCCAAAGTGCTGGGATTGCAGGCGTGAGCCACTGTGCCCAGCCCTTTAAAGATATCTTAATACAAAATTATGCCAACTGCAGGTGCCAGCTTTATTTCTTCTCTCCCGCTCTGTCATCTTTGCTGCTTCTGTTTTTCTTGTCTTGCCGCCTTGTTTCCAGCACAGTGCTGGGTGGGCTTCCCGCGGCAGCCTCCTGGGCTCGCCCCTGTCTGTGGGAAGCCGTCAGTAGGTCACCCCTGGAGCCACCTCCGGGGAGACTTTCATACAAGCTCGTTTCAGATTCAAGCCTCCTCCTTCTGTTCTCAGTTTACTAAGAGTTTCTTTGAATTTCTTCACAAGCTTTATTGATTCTCACACCGTAGACTCCACTCGCTTCAGGCCCATGATGCAGCAGCTCTCAGGGAACTCACGTCGTCCTGCGACCGTCACTGTGATCGACCCTGGAACGTGTTCATCACTGAAAAAGAAATTCCCATTGCCCTCAACACTCCTTGATGTTCCGCTTTTTATCATGAGTGGTGATAAACTTCATAAAATCCTTTCCGACATTTTCGAGGTAACCAAACATTGTTCTTCTTCATTCTTCGTTATCTTCATGAGGTGATTACACAGTTTTTTTGTTTGTTGGTTGGTTGGTTTTTTGAGATGAAGTCTCACTCTGTTGCCCAGGCTGGGGTCCAGTGGCGCGATCTCGGCTCACTCTAACCTCCACCTCCTGGGTTCAAGCGATTCTCCTGCCTCAGCCTCCTGAGTAGCTGGGATCACGGGCGCCCGCCACCACACCCGGCTAATTTTGTATTGTTAGTAGAGACAGAGTTTCACCATGTTGGCCTGGCTGGTCTCGAAATCCTGAACTCACGTGACTCACCGTCTTGGTCTCCCAAAGGGCTGGGATTACAGGCACAAGCCACAGCACACAGTTTGTTTGTTAAATATTAAACCAATTTTACCATCCTGGAATAATCCGAACTTGTCCATCATGCATAATTTTTACAACACTGGCTTCAGTTCACCACAAATAAACTTAGGGTTTTATAATCTATGTTCCCTGACCATAAGACTTAATCCACATTTCCAACAGTCCCCTTGGGGTTGATTGCTGTGATGGGAACTATGAGGTCACAGGCTGCCCTTATCTTCAGGGTAGACACGTATGTCACAGAATTCTCTATAAAAAACTGAGTTACGCTCCCGCCAGCAGGAATTAGGGATCTTCTATTCACTGAACTTTCACTTGCAGTAGGTAATATTATTTATTTAAAACCTTCACTAATTTCATAAGCTTAACAACATACAGCTGAAATATACCAAAGAGCTTCTGGAATCCTTTGTAAAGGGGATTTGACCCTTAATCAATGTAGTGTTTGTGCCTCTCGGATTGTATTGAAATGGGGCACCCTTCCCGGATTGTATTGAAATGGGGCACCCTTCCCGGATCTTACTGAAATGGGGCACCCTTTCAGTGTTAGTTGTTTCCCACATAAGATGCCCCGTCTTTCAAATCATCTGGAAGAGACGACATTTTAGCTGGTACAAGAGAGGCTATGCTGCAGGACCAAACATCCCCAAACTGTCCAAGATAATGTCCTATGGGCCGGGGACCCTCCAGGCAGCTGCACCTCCAGAGCACCTACAGAGTCCACAGCTGCTGAGGCTGGCAGAGGAGAGCTGGGGACCCAGTATGGACCACCCCTGCCCACAGTGTGCTGGCCAAAGCCATTCCAGCATCCAAGCACCTGCTCCTTCAAGGGGACAAGGAGGTACAGCACCCTCAAGGCTGGAGGAGGAGAGCCTGAAGGCATGGTCAGAGGGACCCACATGGCCAGGATGGACAGCCAGGGTCCAGGCACACCGAGGACCGGCCACAGCGCCCTCAGCCCCACACAGGCCCAGCGCTGCATTGGGACATACTCTCTGGCTTCTTCCTCTCCTGGGGGATGGCCACCTCCTCCCAGCCACTGTGCCACCCCCAGCCCCCACTCAGCCTGTGGGCAGAGGCCTCAGCTCCCAGCCAGGACCTCTCAGTGCTGAGCAACAGAGGCCTCCGGCTGTGCCTTCAGCCCAGCGTGGTGGGTGGACCCTCAGGTCTGCAGAGGACTGATCAGGCACAGCAGCCTGGTAATGACCTGGCTGCTCGGCCGGGCCCTCACTGAGGGACAGCATCTGGAAGCCACCAGGCCCGCAGGGGTCCCAACATGCCCTGGCCTTGGCTTTTCCAAGCCCCGGGGCATCTCACAGGAACCAAGCCCAGAGGAGACACACACGTGGGGATCGTTGGAATCATTGCTCAGGTCCTCGCTCCTCTGCAGGGAGGAAGAATGACCTCCCATTGGGTAGGGTGGCGGGGAGGGGGCCCGCCCCAGAGGCACCACCCTTTCAGAGCCTCTGGGCCTTTTCAGGAGATGGAAGCAGCAGGAAGCCAGGCTTGGTCCTCCTGTGCCGCTCCCACCGTCTGCTCACAGCCAGCCAAGGCGGGGCTGCCATCCCCAGCACAGGGTCAAGTGCCCCGACAAGGACTGGACCTGCTGCGTCCTGGACTCCACAGCCCTCCCACCCATCCCTGCCTGAGAATTCTCAGTGGAGGCTCCTCCCGAAGGCTCACATCACCCCAGCGGGGCCACAGGGCTCCTGCATCTGCCCTGGAGGAGCTGCCAGCTGGAGCATGGTGGTCAAACCCGAGTTGTGGCTAGAGCCATCACAGAGAAGCACAGGTCTTCCCTGGGGAGGCCCAAGGCCCTGATTCCATCCCTTCTGGAAACTTCCAGGTGCAGCAAGATGACTGAGGCTGGGCTGGGCCCAGGAGAGAAATGCAGGAGGGGGTGGGGGTGCCCACATCCTGGGGCAGCCACCAGGACAGGGCAGAGACATCCTGAAAGCACAGACGCCCCCCATGCCCAGCCAGAGAAAAGTGCCAGGGATGCTCATGGCTCATTGGTGGTGCCTCTCATGTCCCTCAGCACCCGGAGTCGGGCAGCAGCCAAGAGGGTGGCCATGGGGAGCCTCGTGATCGCGGATCAGTAACCTTTGTTCTGAACGGGGTGGTTTGTTTTCTTGCAGGAGCCGAGTTTATAAGGCCCAAGTTATTGAGCAGCAGCTTCCTGTGTCACGAGACCCTGAGGCCTCCCACCTCCCCCAGGCCTGGAGCTAAATCCACAGGGTCAGCTCCATCTCCAACATTCATCCCGGTCACCTTCACCCCTGCCCTTGCCTCTGCCTTTGCTTTCCAGGGAAGGGGAAGCAGAGTGCTCACCCACCAGGGCAGGAGGCCAGGAGAAGGGGAGACAGATAGCAAGACACAGAGACAGAGAGACAGGGAGACAGACAGAGAGACAGAGAGAAACAGAGACAGAGAGGCAGACAGAGATTGCGACAGAGAGACAGAGAAGGAGGGAAGAGGAGAGGAGAGAGGACAGAAGGGGAGAGAGGGGGCCATGCTGGGGCCACTGCATTCCCAGGAGGGGCTGTGCCCCAGACCCTCTGGTCCCTGGGTGGGAATTCCCAGGACACCCGTGCATGTGGCGCTCTGGACACCTGCCTCCCAGGGGACACTGGCCTTGCACCAGCACTGTCCCTCCCCCATGGGCATCACATTCCTGGCTGTGTTTCCTGCTGGGTTATCAGGAGAGTCAGTGCTTACCCAAGCGTGGATCTTTGCGGAAATAACCCAGAGATAAGCTGGGACAGGCTGCAGTTTGACTTTCTTCTGTGTCAAGATAACAGCTGAGATCAGCGGGTGGCAGCGGAAGCACAGAGAAGGGCTGTGACCTCGTGTGTCCAATAAGGCCCTGGCTGCCCTGAGTAGACGACATCCAGGGAGGCTGCCCAGCCAGAAGCCCTGGGCCTGGAAGCGGCCGGCTTGAAGCTTGTGGCCTGGAGGCCTGGGAGCCAGAGCCCTGCCTGGAAGCCCCGGTCCCATCCGTGGAATCCTTCTGCTCTACGGTGCACAGCTGGGAAAAGAGAAGGGACACCCCTAGTTATTGTCAGGGAAAGAACAATCATGTAAATGTGTTTTTGTAACTTTCGTGATTATAAAAGTAATACAGTTTTGTAACATATTTGGAAAATGCAGAACAAACACAGGGAGAGGAGAAACATCCTCATCTCACCATCCATGGGGGCAAGAAACAGTCAATTCATTTTCACACATATGTGCAAATATCACACATATCACACATATGTGATATGTGCAAATATCACAAATATCACACATATCACATATCACATATCACATATGTGCAAATATCACAAATATCACACATATGTGATATGGATATCACACATATGTGCAAATTCCATCCTGACGCATGCGTGCAGATGCACATGGATATCACACGTATGTGCCAATTCCATCCTGACGCATGCGTGCAGGTGCACATGGATATCACACGTATGTGCCAATTCTATCCCGACGTGTGCAGATGCACATGCATATTACACATATGTGCCAACTCCATCCTGACACGTGTACATATGCACACACACATCACATGTATGTGCCAATACTCCCTCATGGGAGTTGGGAGAGGAACCCCTCCCACAGATCCTCCAGGCACTCCAGGTACCTGGTGACAAAGGGCAGGCTGGGTCAGCCCTCATTCTACAGATGAGGTAACTGGGGACAAAAAGACCTCTCAGGCTGGAGGCCAAGGGGGCATCAGAACCCAGGTCTCCTTCCCACAACCCAGCCCAGCCCGATGACCCTGCTCACCTCACAGCCCCATCCAGGATAAGGCCCTCCCAACAGCCTCTCCCAGGGGAGCCTCCCCAGGCAGGACCTGTCCCATCTTCCAGCTGGGGGCCCAAGCGTCCACCCAGGGCCTGGTCAGCAAATGAACTCATATCCTCAAACTAGCAGCTCAGCTACCCCTGGCCTCCGTGGCCCAGAAGAAAGGTCCTGGGATGTGGGCACAGCGTCCAGGGGTCCTGGTGAGGGGGAGCGGTCCTCACCTCCATCTACCTGACCCCCAGAGCCTGAGCGGTCCTCAGCTCTGTCCACCTGACCCCAGGGCACGGGTGGTCCTCAGCTCCGTCCACCTGACCCCAGGGCGTACAGGGGCCTCCAGTGCAGGGGAGGCTTGGTGCCAGTCCCAGCCCCAGGAGGTGCCAAGTTGAGTTTGCGGACGGGACAGAAGGGGCATCCGAGGCCACAGCCTGACTTGCAGCACCTGGGATGTCCCTGTACTCCTTCTCCAAGCACCTCTAGAATCTTGTAAAATGGTTTCTAAGCAACAGTTTGTGATTAACCATCAACTGGGGAGGTGTCTTCTCAGTGGCCTGTGGTTTTCCAAGAAGCACCTGTGGCCCTGCCGAGCATCTGTGACGAGAACCTGGGCAGAGCAGGGTCGACCTCTGTGGACATTCCAGGAGCTCTGCCTGCCTGGCACCTGCGCCCGTGCGGGGTCCTCAGGCGGCTCTCGTCCCCAGGTGAGTCTGTCTCTGTGGCCTCCAGGTTTCTGCCCATGGCTGGGACGCCCGTGTCCCACCCATCCAGGCCCCTTCACTCAGCACCCTGGGTGCTCCTCCTGCCCCACCCCAGGGCCGCGTGCACCCAGCCCTTCATCATCTCCACGCCCTGAGGTGCAGAACCCTTGGTGGCCCTGGTTGGGTCTGCTCGTGGCTCTCCAGCCTCCCCAGCCTATCGGGAGCCTGGGGCTGCAGCCGGGGTGGGGACAGGGGCTCCCCATTTAGTAGCCCAGACTGGAAGCTTTAGGTGGAGGTGGAGCACACACAGCTGGTCAGAAGGGGTCTGCTGCCCTGGAAAGGGTTGGGGGAGCAGTGAGCTCGCCTTATTTCTCCTATTTCCCCCGCATGCCCCTTTGCCCCTCCCTCACCCCTGCAGCAGCCCCTGAGGGTCTCAGAGCTTGAAAACCAAGCAAGGAGGAGCTTCACTGTTACCCAAAGGCCACTGGCGCTGTCCCTTCCTGCCTCTGCCCAGTCCTGACCACAGAGCCACCTGTTCTCCCCTTCTTCCCTGGGGCCAGCCTGGGTGTCCTCCAGGGCTCACTGAGCGCAGTGCTGGGTGCTGGGTTCTGGGTGCCAGGTGCCAGGAGCCGGGTGCTGGGTGCCGGGTGCTGCATGTGGCTTACTCCATTCCTGCCCCACCCCTGTCCAGGGCTCCTGTGGATTTTGTCCTCCTATCCAGGTGAGGGGCATCCCCCACCCAGCATCTGTGCATCTGGGGTTCGCACCCTGGCCTCAGAGCTGGCCTCGGTGTCTTTACGCAGCTGCCCCATGTAATGACAGCAGACTCCCAGGAACAAAGCCTGACTTGCTTACAGAGCCTGTCTGCTGCCCACAGCAAGGAGCGTTATTAAAAACACTTTTGTCTCTGCCCCTTCTGCAGGCTCATTGACCTTCACGGGCCAAGCAAGGAGCTTTGCAGGTGTATTTTGAAATGCAAGTGCTTCCAAGGAAACATTGTTTCCAGGAACATTTTTATTAGGTGAACGAAACTCACAGTTCACCAATAGCAATCACGCCAGAGACGTTTCTCACTGTGCCCCACAGCCTCCCTGGGGCGTGCAGGCCTGGCGACAGGGCACACCTCTCTGCGAGCCGGGTTTATCGGAGCCAGCATGGACTCCCTGGTCACCCTCCCCCCATCAGCTGTCTGCAGGAGCTGCTTGCTGCGCTATCACAAATGTTAAAATGTAACTCCTCCTTGCTTTTCCTCAACCAACAGCAGCGCAGAGGAGCAAAGGTGAACCTGGGGGTGTTGATAAGCTCATCGGGAGCACAGTGCCTCCCTGGGCGCCCCATTCCGATCCGCTGCCCTGAGGGGTGGACCATGGGAGAGGCAGGGCTCAGACACCCTTCCCCGGGGCAGCGGGGGACGGGGAGAGCTCTTCTGGCCGTGAGTCCCTGAGTCCCCGGCCCTGGCGCCCCTTTAGCAAGGTTCTCGGGCACATCTGCCAGGGTGCTGAGGGGACCTGAGATGGATGGACCGGGAGGGAGGCTGAGGTCAGATCTCACCTCTGCACACAGCACCGAAGCCCACTTGGAGTGAGGTCGCCACAGCTGTCAGAGGACACGCAGGGTGGGGGCTCCTGGGTGGGAAACAGGCAAGCCTCGTGGGCACCTGGGGCTGGAGGCCTGAGTGGTCCTGAAAAAATCATTCAGGCCAGGAGCGGCGACTCACACCTGTAATCCTAGCACTTTGGGAGGCCAAGACGGGCGGATCACGAGGTCAAGAGGTCAAGGCCGTCCTGGCCAACATGGTGAAACCCTGTCTCTACTAAAAATAGAAAAATTAGCCGGGTGTGGTGACGACCGCCTGTAGTCCCAACTACTTGGGAGGCTGAGGCAGGAGAATCACTTGAACCCGGGAGGCAGAGGTTGCAGTGAGCCAAGATCGTGCCATTATACTCTAGCCTGGGAGACAGAGTGAGACTCTGTCTTAAATAAATAAATACATAAATACATAAATGAAATATATAAATAAAATAAAACATCATTTAGTGAAAGAAGCGAGAAAGAGAAGGCATTCTGGGTAGACCCTGGCCCCCGGGGCACAGGCGAGCAGAGTTTCCCTTCCAGGGTTTGGTGGACACTCGGAGGGACCAGGTCGGGGTGTGGCCTGGGATGGGTGGCCAAGGTCCAGCAGTCAGGGTCACTGCCGGGGAAGTCCCAGGGGCAGAGTGGAGCCACCGCTGTGGGCATGTGAGGAGCCTACCAGCCAGCATGGCCCAGAGGAAGGAGGGGCTGAGGGTCAGAGGTCGTGGGAGAGAGGAGGGAGTGGGGTGGACCCTCTCCCAAGGCCATGGGCATGGGGGAGAAACAGTGCCTTAGGGCCTGTCCTGATCCTCCTTCAGGGTCTGCTCAGAGTGGGGGCAGCCGCTCCTCCCTCCCCCTCCACCACCCAGGTGCAGGTGTGGCCTTTCCCTGGCCCCAGGACTTGCGTGGGGTCAGCCCTCAAAGCGCTGTCCCTTATGGCTCACCTGGGCCCAGGGTGAGGCCTGACCCCATGGTGGACCCTGAGTCACCGCAGCTTCTGTGCCCAGCTCGGGAACAGAGCAGCCTTCAAGGCCAGGGCCGGGGAGGGGCTCGGCTTCTCCAGCCCTCGGACACCATGCGACTTCTCCTCCCTGGGTGTTGCCAAAGAACTAGCACAGCCTCTGAAGCGCTGAAAAGACAAGGGCTCCCTCTTTTCCAGAAGGCTCCAGAGCCCACCATGAGCAGGCACGGCGTTCAAGAAAAGCCCGGGGAGGCAGCGGGGGCTCCGAGGAGCGGGGGATTCCAAGGGGTTACGGCTGCGCTGAGCCCCGGGCTCCTCGGAAGCGTCAGAAGAAGACAGGAGATCCTCTGGGTGGCACCCTCCCTGCATCCCGGGTGCTGCAGGGTGACCTCCCATAGTGCCAGCAGGGGCAGCCCCTCGGTCTGGCCAGAGAAGCCCAGTCACTGTCCCGTATGGTGGATGTCAGACCCAGTGCAGTGTTTCCGAAGGAGGGAAGGGGTGAGAGGCAGCAGCCGGACCCCTGCTGAGACCGCCCCGGACCCTGAGCACGCGGGAGCTGGAGACGGTGTCTCACACCCGGTCTGGCTTTAGGACCATCCCTAGTGATTCTGTGGAGATGAGGAAGGAGGAACAGACCTGGAGGGGCAGTGAGGGCCCCAGCAGGTGGGGTTGGGGGCGGGGGAGAGCCAGGAAAGTGTGGGTGGCTGGGGGAGTCACAGATGGAGGTCTGGTACCTAGAGCTGGGAGAACAAGGGCTCTCGGGACAGAGGGCCTCAGACTCTGGCACACCAGCTGTACCTGTAACAAGCTCCATGGGGGAAGAACCAGGCACCTGGATGCATGGCTGTGAGGTCCCCACCCCACAGGGGACCCAGAGGCACAGGCTCCAGGCTCCAGCGGGAAGGGCCCTGCTCCCCACCCCACCCACCACCCTAGGCTTCACTGAGATGGACCCAGGGACCCTGGGAGCTTTCCATGGGTGCTCAGCAACGGGTTCCCCACGGCCTGGCACAGGCTCTCCTTAGAGCCAGACTGTACACCCAAAGCCTCGGGCTGAGTCTCAGGACCAGATGGGCGGCTCTGGAGGGGACCCCACAGTCCAGGGTTGGGTGTGCCCCGCTGAGGGCAGCCCTGCCTGTAGCCATTACCATCCCTCTCACCCTTACGTGAGGCCGGCTTCTTCTGCGTCCAGTGGTCGGGGCCTTGGAGAGGCCGGCAGGACCCGTGGGGGACACATTTCTTCCCTGTGGCCTCAGCTCTTTTCCCAGCAGGACTCTTTGCGGCCGGGTGCAGCAGGCAAGCCCTAGAGTCCTTGGAAAACTGTGGCCCGGCGGGGGCCCAGGCAATGCCACCTTACAGGGGACACCCACACGGGCGGTCCCGAGGAGGGGTGTGCTGCCCCCCTGAGCTCAGCCACGCATCACCGTGGTGTCACCGTCAGCTCGGGTGGCACCTCTGGGGCTGCCCTCTCGGCTGCCACTTCTCATGAAACTGACAGGGACTGAACACGAATGATGTGGCTTATATCTGGGTGTCCCCACCCTGACCACAGGTGCCACGCGAGGGGAGCCACATTCTCTTCCTGATTCTAACTCCACGGGTACACAGACAGAAGTTGCCATCTTTAGAAATGAAACATTTTTCTAACTACAAAATAATACAGTTTAATATAGAAAATGTGGAAAATATCGGGGTGGATACTGAGAAGAGAGAAGCAACACCAGTCCTACGTGTGAGGCGCTGGCACTTCCCAGCGTAGCCTTTTGTTCCCGATGCTGGGGGCAGCTTGGGCATGGCCTGTGGGGCCCCTGTGTCCACGTGTGGAGGGGGCCCTGTGTCCAGGTGTGGAGGGGGCCCTGTGTCCAGGTGTGGAGGGGGCCCTGTGTCGTGCAGGGCAAGTGGTCAGGGCCTCGGGCCCAGGCTGCCTTGAGTGAGATGACTGGGCCTGGCCCCCGGGGACTCGCTCTGAGGAACCCCCCAGCCCCCCACTCCTGAGCCCCTGCAGAAGCAGGCCTGGGAACGTGGGGAGCAGCTCCTTCTGCCTGTGTGCTCTGGACTCAGGAATTCTGGAGAGAAGAAACAGGATCCCACAGGCCCCGCCTGCCTCCAGTGGTCCCGAGGCCCCAAGGAAAGTCCCTGCTCTAGGCAGGGGAGTGGGTGCCCGAGCGAGGGTGTGGGGTGAGCCAGGTCCTGGGCTTATCAGGACTGCATGGGGCTCCAGCGGGCCGGGTGTCTCTGGCGACCGGGCTTGGCTGGCCTGGTCTGCCCTCAACTGAGCCCACCTGAGGGAGAGCTGGGGCGGGCTGCATCGTTTAGGACCGTGTCGTCGTCTTTCGCACACAGAGCCGTGGGAGTCCATATGTGAGTCCTGTGGAAAGACAAGACGTGGAATAGGAGTGACATCCGTCCCCAGGCATGAAGCAGAGAGCACCACGTTGTGTGAGTTCAACACTGGCCAAGCACGGCGCGAGTGGGAGCCGGGGGCCTGGCCAGACGAGGGCTGCCCTGGGACTGAATTAGGCCAACACCCAAGGCTTCTGTTCCTTCCCGTCCCTTCTCTCCCTTCAGATAATCGAATGAGAGTTTCTAGGAAAGAAAGCATGGCCAGGCCCTCCTCCAGCGCCCAGGCAGGGCTCGAGCGGACGCCTGTGTGACCCCCACATCTCTACCACCCCTGCAGCTCTCTGACTCTGAGATCCCAGTGGGAGGAATGAGGAGGGGACGTGCGAGGAGGAGGAGGAGACCTGAGGGTTAGGAGGAGCACATCCTGAGTTTGTAAGGCTTCACTGACCTCTGTCCTCACAAACACACATAGGCCTGAGTTCCGGATATTTCTCCTGTTCTGGAGACGGTGAGAAATAAAAGAGAAACGGCTGCCCCTGCACCTCTTACCGAGAAGGAGACTCAAGGCTGGAGGGCCCCTCTGCCTTCTGTTGATGGCCTGTGCCGCATCCTAACCCACTCAGCTGGCGAGCTGCAGGCTGCTAGTACACTGGTGCTACTTGCCCCTAGGTGTCTGGGTGGCTTTTGTACGGCTGCAGCAGCTTGCGGGCCCACATCCCAGGCATAGGTGGTCCTGAAGGTGCTGGGGAAGGGACATGCCCGGGGAGGCAGGATGACCGCAGTAAGTGGGTTGCTCGCCTGCACTGGAGGAGAGACAGCCAGAAGCGTGGATGCACGCTGACTCATGGATGGCTGCTGTTTGACGAGACCATCAAGGAGGGAGGAGCATCCTTGGAAAGGCAGGGCAGGGCGGTCGGGTTAGAGGCGCACATCAGCCTCTCAATGCTCACCGCTAGAGGACACCGCGCCCCGTGAACACTCACCGAGGACCCGCCCGGGCACTGGGGCTCTCTGTGTCAGATTAGACAATACGCCACCTTCCCAGCTGCCCCGTCCTTCCTGCGAGAGCTTAGGGACAGGTGCCCACAGTGGCGTTGGGGAGAACACAAGGGCTCCCCAGCAAGCAAGCGTTTTATCTCATGGAGGCGGCTCTGGTCACAGCGTCACTGCAGGACCCAGCCATAGGGGCGGCCGATGGAAACTGGGCTCTTCTTTTTTTCTTTTTTTTTTTTTTGAGACAGAGTGTCACTCTGTCTCCCAGGCTATAGTATAATGGCGCAATCTTGGCTCACTGCAACCTCCGCCTCCCGGGTTCAAGTGATTCTTCTGCCTCAGCCTCCTGAGGAGCTGGGATTATAGGCCCCTGACACCACTCCCGGCTAATGTATGTATTTTTAGTAGAGACAGGGTTTCACCATGTTGGTCAGACTGTCTCGAACTCCTGACCTCATGATCCGCCTGCCTAGGCCACCCAAAGTGCTGGGATTACAGGCGTGAGCCACCGCGCCCGGCCAAAACTGGGCTCTTCTATGGTGGGGAGGGCAGAGCTATGCTCCCTGGGGTGGGTGCTTGTCTGGGACTTGTCACCATCCCTTACTCCAGGGCGGTCTTCAGCACTGTCGCCCACAGTCTTTCTGAACGCCTTATTCAGATGTTATAATTTCCCACACAATGTTCCTGACCAAGAAACGCATTTTACAGCAAAGGGGTGAGGAACAGATCTGTGGCCATAGGATCCCAGAGCCGTGTCCCCACCACTCAGGAGCAGGCGACCTGAGCAGAAGGGCTTGGCGCTGGCGGGCAGTGGGAACCCTGCCATGGGCAACCCGGGGGGCAGTGGAAGACCTGCCATGGGCGGCCCAGGGGGTGGTGGGAGCCCCGCTGTGGGCAACCCGGGGGGTGGCAGGAGCCCCACTGTGGGTGGGCGGGAGGCCCTACTGGGTGTGCTACCTGAAGGGAGGTCCTGTGAGTCCAGGTTCCTGGCATGTTGAACAAAGAATTGAACAAAACTCACAAAACAACAAATAACAGAGTAATGAAAGCGCAGATTCTTTGCAGCGAACATGCACTTCCCGGGGTGCATGCCGACTCCAGCAAGTGCTCCAGAGCCCCCATTACAGTTTGTACTGGGCTAAAAGAATTTGGTAACACTCCTAGGTGCCCTTTCGAAGTCTCTGATTGGCTGCACCCTATGAAGGACTGGCCTGCGGCCAATCAGAGGCTGAGGTGGAGAGTCCCGTCTTGTTATCCCAGGAGGGAGGCTGCGGCTTGTGTGCCGCCCAATCCAGCCAGGAACCGGCGGCACCTGCTGCCCTCCTGCTTCTGCCTTAGCCCTCGGTGACCCCCATTCCCTGTTCCCCTGCCTCAGGTGCAGGGCGATGGTTCTCAGTCAATGCTGGGGCCAGAGCCAGGGCGAGGGCCGTTCCTCCTGCACAGGTCCCGGGGGTGGCGGTGAGCAACGCTCTTGCTCTCACTCTCAGCGACCCACGTGCAAAGGGCCCCCCAACCCCGCAACTTTGGGCTCCGCTGACTTCAGGCTTGATTCTCCCGCCAAGAGAGCACAGAGGGTCCCTCTGACTGCAGTCGGCCTCTCCAGCCTTTCATGCCTCTGGCCACGAGGTGACCTGCTGGAGCGATGGGTTCTGGTTACTACCACCCACGAGGCCAGGGGGGTGCATTGGTCAGCTTGGGCTGCTGTAACAAAATGCCACAGCCTGGGTGAGTGACTGACATTGCTTCCCCACTGTTCTGGAGGCTGGAGGCCCAAGATCGAGGTCCCTGACCCTATTCCGGTGAGGCCGGAGCCCAGGAGGAGTCGACCAGGCCCCCGCGTGGCCATTAGCACCTTCACAGGACCACGGAGTCACTGCAGGTGTTCAGCCCTGTTGAGAGGGGGAGTCGGTGTAGACAGTCACGTCTCAGTAATTCGTCATCACCAGCAGAGCAGACATAATTGCGCTTCTCTGTAGAGCCTCCAGTCGATACTGAGAGCCACTGGGGTGTCTGACACCCAAGGGTGCAGAGACACTCACTCCGACTAAGTCCAGAGACCACGCCCTTTCTAAGGCCCTGACTCAGTTGCCGGGTGCTCATTGTGCTGGATCTTTCCACAGCCACAAAGATAGTGCGTGAAGGTGAGTGATGCAGGGCGGGTACTCCAGAACTCAGAGGTGCTTCCCACCCACCTTCCAGGCCTCACCCTGCCCCCTCCCTCAGCAGCAGCAGATTTGGTCCGGGGCCTTCCTCGGCGTCCACCATGTATTCCAGTGATAGTTTAAGTAGATCACACCAAATGGCCACTAAAAACACGATTTTGCCTCGGGAAAGGTTCTTTCTGAGTTTAGTCCTCATGCTGATTTCATGCTCTGTTCAGGGGGTGAATGTTAAAATCTCTGCTTAACAATGTGAGATGCAGCCTAGTGCATATGACTCACAGAAACATGAAGCCACATTGGACGCCTGGATGAGACACAGATCACCTTCCAAATCTGAGTGTGGCCTTGGGACCAACCAGGCAGCCAGGGAGAAGGCAGAGACCAGAGGGAACCCAGGTGCCCTCAATCCCAGCCTCCTCCATCCCACCCTCCTCCATCTCAGCATCCCAATTCCAGCCTCACCAATCCCAGCCTCCTAATCCCAGCCCTTCAACTCCCAGCCTCACCAATCCCAGCCTCCTAATCCCAGCCCCCCAACTCCCAGCCTCCCAATCCCAGCCTCCCAATCCCAGCCTCACCAATCCCAGCCTACTAATCCCAGCCCTTCAACTCCCAGCCTCACCAATCCCAGCCTCCTAATCCCAGCCCCCCAACTCCCAGCCTCCCAATCCCAGCCTCACCAATCCCAGCCTACTAATCCCAGCCCTTCAACTCCCAGCCTCACCAATCCCAGCCTCCTAATCCCAGCCCCCCAACTCCCAGCCTCCCAATCCCAGCCTCCCAATCCCAGCCTCACCAATCCCAGCCTACTAATCCCAGCCCTTCAACTCCCAGCCTCACCAATCCCAGCCTCCTAATCCCAGCCCCCCAACTCCCAGCCTCCCAATCTCAGCCTCTCTGATCCCTGCCTCCCCTAAAGCCCAGACTCTATGAATCCCAGCCTCTTAGGTGGGAACTGTTAGTATCCCCACTCCATGGACAAGAAAGCTGGGGCCTGGCGAGGCTAACAGCCTATCCTGATGGTGTGAGGGAGGGATCAGCCTCTGAGGGCTGCTTCTGCCCGTCTCACCAGTGACTGCAGGCTGCAAGCACCACTTTCCTTGAGTCCATGTTCTTTCCAAGCATGCTGCTGCTCTAGAAACTCTGGAGCCACTGGCACTGAGAGAAGCGATGGCACTGCATACAGGGTGAGTGTAGGACAGGGCAGAGCTGTTCTGTGACTGGCGGGCACGCTTTTTGTTGACACGAGCGTCCCTCACTGTTCCTGGACCCACTGGCTCCCCAACTTCCCTGGAGTCAGGCAAATGTTCAGGTCAATGACAGGTGAGCAAAAGTGTGAATACAACCTCCAGGAGTTCTCTTAAAGGAAGGGACAGGCCCTTCCCCTCCTCATGTCTCCTTCCGGCTGCCTGGAAGGCACATGTGAAGGCTGGAGCCTGAGCAGCCATCTTGGGCCATCAGGAGGAAGCCTGTGCTGCAATGGTAACTCAGTGACTTGGCGAGACTCACAGAGCCTGCATTCCTGACACCTGGTGCCCTATACCAGCCCCGGGCCCCTTCTGTGCGTATTCTTAGGGTGGGAGAAAAATCAGCTTTGGTCTAGCTTAAGGTTCTAGGTGGGGGAGAGAATGGGATGGAATGGGGAGTCCAGTTCCCCCAGCTGAGCCAGGTGACCCTCCCTCAGGAAACTTTGTTGACGGCAGTGTCAGGATGGGCCAGCAGAGGGCACTCGCGCCCACTGGGAGAATCGTGCCCCGGGGCTGGTCCACCGCCGGAAGACGCCGCTACAGTGAGTCAGTCATTCCACAAATCCCTGCTCTCTCGGGATCCCTGGCGATAAAGGAAGGTGAGAATCGACAAATAGGGCTCTTTCTCCATTTATGAAATTTTAGCTGCCCTTAGACTTCACGGCAGACAATATAGAGACAGTAAATCCTGGGGTTGCAGATGGGACCACGAACCTGGGGGCACTTTCTAGGGACCGATGCTTCGTGCGGGGCATGGAGCGGGGACGGGGCTGGAGCCTGAGTCAGTGCCAGGCACCTTCAGTCTAACGCTCTCAGTGCAGTTGCCCCCTTTGAAAAATAAAAGGTTTGGACAAAATAAGCTCCAAAGTCCCGGTCCGGTTTGAAATTTTTTATTTATTTATGTTTTTTGAGACAGAGTCGCGCTCTGTCGCCCAGGCTGGAGTGCAGTGGCACGATCTCGGCTCACAACAAGCTCCGCCTCCCAGGTTTACGCCATTCTCCTGCCTCAGCCTCCCCAGTAGCTGGGACTACAGGCGCCCGCCATCTCGCCCGGCTAGTTTTTTGTATTTTTAGTAGAGACGGGGTTTCACCATGTAGACCACGATGGTCTCGATCTCCTGACCTCGTGATCCGCCCGTCTCGGCCTCCCAAAGTGCTGGGATTACAGGCTTGAGCCACCGCGCCCGGCCCGGTTTGAAATTTTTAACCACCTAACTCCAGTTCCAGTGTCACCGAGGACCTTTTGGAAATGTCTTTCAACTTCTGTCTCACTCTCATCATCAGGCTCCTGGGGAGGGACTGGGGGTGCTGCAGGGAGAGGGCAGCCCCCCAGCAGAGGGAGGGGAAGCGGCCCAGGGACACCCCTCTGAGGGGCCTGAGGTGGGAGATGGCACCAGCAGTGCCCCAGTGCCCAGGGCACCCCAGCGGTGGCTTAGCCCCACCTGCATCCATGTGTGTCCATGGCACGGGTGGGATGAGGCCCCTCGGGCTGGGTGGGGCGCTCCCTTCCTGATAGTCTTAATTGCACCCTCAAGGACTCAGACCCAGCGATTTCTTCCCCCTGGGGACGCGGGGCAGCAACACAGGCGCAGCGCTGGGTTTTATACAAGACGCTGACTGCATTCTGGCTGCCACCCGCCTCACGGTGGAAGACGATGTGGATATGCTTTCCCGGAGGTGCCTGCGGCCGGGGCCTGTGGAGCCTCCCTGCCCTCTGTCCGCACCGAAGTCCACTGAGCAGCGATCAGCTGCCCTGGTCCTTGGTCAGGCCAGACGCAGGCCCCTTCACCATTGTGGGTGCTCTCTGCCCTCAGGCACAGGAGCTCCCAGGAGCAGACCACGACTACCATCCACCCCACACGGTTCTTTCTTTTTTTTTTTTTTTGAGACGGGGTCTCGCTGTGTCGCCCAGGCTGGAGTCCAATGGTGCGATCTCGGCTCACTGCAAGCTCCACCTCCCAGAGACAGGTGAAGCCAGCCAGACTTCCTGGGTCCAGTGGGGACTTGGAGAACTTTTCTGTCTAGCTAAAGGTTTGTAAACACACCGATCTGTACTCTGTAAAAATGCACCAATCAGAGCTCTGTGTCTAGCTAAAGGTTTGTAAATGCACCAATCAGCATGCTGTAAAAACGGACCAATCAGCACTCCGTAAAATGGACCAATCAGCAGGACATGGGCGGGGCCAAATAAGGGAATAAAAGCTGGCCACCTGCGCCAGCAGCGGAAACGTAATGCGGTCCCGTTCCACGCGGTGGAGGCTTAGTTGTTTTGCACTTTGGGTCTGCACTACCTTTATGAGCTGTAACATTCACTGCAAAGGTCTGCAGCTTCACTCCTGGAGACTGTGAGACTATGAACTCACCAGGAGGAACAAGTGACCCTGGACGTGCCGCCTTTAAGAGCTGTAACACTCACTGCCAAGGTTTGTGGGTTCACTCTTGAAGTCAGCGAGACCACGAACCCACCAGAAAGGAGAAACTCCCAACACATCTGAACATCTGAAGGAACAAACTCCAGACACACCATCTTTAAGAACCGTAACACTCACCGTGAGGGTCTGCAGCTTCATTCTTAAGTCAGTGAGACCAAGAACCCACCAGAAGGAACCAATTCTGGACCCACTGGGTTCAAGCAATTCTCCTGCCTCAGTCTCTAGAGTAACTGGGTTTACAGGTGCGCGCTGCCACGCCCAGTTAATTTGTTTGTACTTTGGTAGAGACGGGGTTTCACCGTGTTGCCGAGGCTCGTCTCAAATTCTTGAGCTCAGGCAATCCACCCACCTCAGCCTTCCAAAGTGCTAGGATTACAGGCGTGAGCCACCACACCAGGCCCACATGGTCATTTCTACTCTGGACCGACTCTGCTGGGTCTTGGACACTCTGCAGGATCCTGCCGGGGAATGGGGCCTTGATCGGGGGAGGGCTTGTGAGGAGCCTGGGACCTGCTGGCCACTATAGGGTGACCGGAAGCTCCTTCCGTCCCAGGATCCCATGGCGCTTGGCCAGGGAAGCCTCCCCAGAGAGGCCAAGCTCCCAGATCCAGGTGGGGAACCAGGGTACAAGCCAGCGTTCCCACCCCAGCCATGCTGCTGGCTTCCGTCCCTGTACTGGGGTCACCCAGGTGGCTCCGTCCCTGTGCTTGGGTCACCCAGGCGGCTCACGCCTCCACGCACAGCCCTGTGGGCACCCCCATGCCACCCATAGTCAAGTTGGAGCTCACGAGCCCACAGGGCAGATGTGGCCCGCCACAAGGGGACGGTGGCCAGAAGGCTGCTCTGTGGGCAGCGCCGGGTTCCTGATCTCCCCGGGGCTGCTGGCGGATGAGGCAGGGGCAGACGGGGCCCCCCTTCTCCCTTCCCACCCACACAGCCCGGTGGGTCTCTCCATGCTGGGCAGTGCTGGGGCAGGTTACACACCCATGACAGTGTGAGGACTGAGGGTGTGTCCTGGAGCTCTTGGGGCTTGGGTGGAGGGGGCAGCTTGTCCCCCTGAAGCCTGGGCCAGAGATCCCATGATGAATGTGGGGAGCCAAGATTCTACCCCGATCCTGGCCTTGTGGGTCACCATGACAGCAGCCCAGACCTGACTGTATGTGACAGTTTGTCCTGAGATTTATAAATGAATATTTAGACGTGGGATCTGGGCGTCCACTTGAACCAAGGATGGGGACAGCAGGGTGGAGGGTGGACAATGCAGGAAGATGCTGTGGGACCAAGAACAAGGGGGCTGTGGGGCAAAGCAGCGTGAGAAGCCGTGTGTGCCCACTGCCACTTGTAGACTCATTTCACAGCCCGAGTCTGTAACGACTGCCGCATGCCGGAAAGATGCTCTGAAGACACAATGAATGAGCATGCGCCACCCCGACTCCTGCCTGAGCCACTCCATTCCTTGAAGACGGTACCTGGCTCCAGTCCTTGCTGTGTCCTGCAAGATATAACGTCTGGCAGAGTTGGCAATTATGCCTCTGGGATCTGTAACGAGACATTCTCTGTAACCATTCTCTATAATCCAGATGTTCTCTGTAAACAGAAGTTCTCTGTAATTAGACTTTATAACCAGTTGTCCTCTGTAACCTCCTCTATAATCCAGACGTTCTCTGTAACCAGATGTTCTCTATAATCCAGACTTTTTTTTTTTTTTTTTTTGAGAGTTTCACTCTTGTTGCCCAGGCTGGAGTGCAATGGTGACATCTCGGCTCCCTGCAACCTCCACCTCCCAGGTTCAAGCGAGTCTCCTGCCTCGGCCTCCCGAGTAGGTGAGATTACAGGCGTGTGCCACCACGCCCAGCTAATTTTGTGTTTTTAGTAGAGTCGGGGTTTCTTTATGTTGGTCAGGCTGCTCTCGAACTCCAGACCTCAGGTGATTCTCCCGCCTTCGCCTCCCAAAGCGCTGAGATGACAGACGTGAGCCACTGCGCCCAGCCCCAGATGTTCGTTTTAATCCAGACATTCTCTATAACCAGAAATTCTCTGTAATTAGACATTCTGTATAATCCAGGCTTTCTCTGTAACAAAATGTTCTCTGTAATCCAGACGTTCTGTAATCCATGCACAGCTCAGTGTGACTTGACTCTTCTGTGACTTCTGTGCACATTTCGAGCTACATCACCAGAGCTGTGCCAGGAGCTGGGACTGTTCCACAGCAGCCTGACCATGTGCCTCTGAAAGACCCCCCCCAGGCTGCAGTGCTCAGAAAAACTTCCAAATAAGATGAACTTTGCTTGTTTAAAAGCTGGACTCCTTTTTTAGTGGACAGGGCTATGAGCTGAGGGACACGAGACGTCCAGGACAGGAGGCCCGGCCTCAGCTCAGGCCCTGCCCCCTCACCAAGGGCTCTGTGCTCTGTTCTTCTTCTCAGCCAGCTCTCCTGAAACGGAGGCCGTTCTGCGACCCGGCTTTGTCTATTGGCGGGGGACAGACACCAAGGCCTTGTCTCACACCCGTGGTGGCCAGCCCCCGGCCCTCCTTCCCTCCTCCCCTGCTGTAGCCTTTAGTGTTCAGACCCTGACTGTCCCGTCCTCTTGGAGGCTGATGCCCTACCATTTCCCCCAGGAGTCCCCATGCTCGGCAGGCCTGGGCTGGGAGGTGCAGTTTCCAGTCTCCAGCAGACACCACCTTCCCCAGGAACGTGGCCCCTTCCTCGTTAGAGTGACATTTTCCTCACTGGGGAGCCTCTCGCCTCCTGAGTTGCACCCCCCCTGCGCCAGCGTGACTGGTCTCCAGAGTCATGCAGGAGCATGGTGGGCTCGCCTCCAGGAACCAGAGGGTCGCCTGGAGGTCGGGGCACAAGGGGCCACCCTGGCCTCCCCAGACCCCAGTGCGATTCCCACAGCTCTCGTCCATGAAGCACAGGCCTTGGCCACATTTCTAATCTCGCGCTCCCTCCTGGAAATTCCAACTGTGACAGATCCCGTCGGGGTGATGCTCACATCACTGAACTGACTGCAGGACACTGGAGAGCTGGCCATGTGGGGAGCCCGTGGATCCACCTGGGCCCTGGAGCTGGGGATGTTGGCAGTGTGTGGGGAGGTGGCAAGGCAAGATAGGCAGGAGGGGGCAGCTCTGTCCAGGGCCCAGGCGTCCCACCGTTCCAGGCACCCACAGACCTCAGGAGTCGCAGTCATTGTTGGGTGTTTGGGCTCTCTAGGTGCTGGGACTCTCACCGAAACCTCACAGCTGCCACCTTGGTGCTGTCATTACGGACGATTGGATTTTTTGGGGAAATTGGACACCTGTTGCCAGAGCAGCAGTTAGGCCTCAAGCCAACTAGGCTCCAGAGCTCCTGCCACCAACCGTCATACCACAGGGCACAGTCCCAGATATTAACTGTCTGGTTAGATAAAAATCACGACGCCAATTTCTCATTGCACTGGGAGCTTCCCCACGCACCATCTCTGGGCTGACACAACAGCCTAAGGCCGTGGGTCCCTAGAAATAGAAAATAGATCCTGTGTGTTGTAAGTGACCCGGCCTGGTGGTCAGGGCTGCACACGGGGCCTCTGGGCTGTGGCTGGGTGGTGGTCATTTCAGGAAGTTGTGCAGTGGGGTCCTGTGATGGGGCTTGTGTTGGGATCTTTATGACCTTGAGAATCATGGTTTTTGAGGGAGACCAAGGCTTCTGTGTCAGGGCCAGCCTGATGGGGGTTAGGGGCAACTGAGTTCAACACCAACAAGCTGGGAAACAGGCAAGTTATCTCTTGCTCTATGCCTCAGTTTACTCATCTGTCCATTGTAGTAACACTTGTGTTTTTAAGGATTCTGCAAAAATAGCATCATGCATATGAAATGCCTGCAGGTTCCCGGAATGGACAGTGCTGAGCAGAGATGGCTGTTACTCTATTTCAGCAACCGAATGCCAAAAATGCGGAGGAGGCGGTGCAGCGTGAGGCGGATCTGCCTTACGAAATGGGCAGGGGCCCCACGCGTGGGCAATGGCACAGACATTTGGAAGAGTGTGTGGCACTTTTTCAGGAAATGCAACATCCTTTCACTCTGTGACCCGGCCACTACCCCCAGGTGCTTACCAGAGAGAAATGGACGCAGACATCTGCACAGATGCAGGCACAGGAAGGTTTGTAGCTGCTGTATTTTAATATTTTAATTCCCCAAACTGGAGATGACAGAGAGTCCAGGTTCGGGAGCATGACTGGCAGCTGTGGCACATCTGTGCCGTGGAGTGCTGCTCGGCACCAGGGGCAGGGGCTGTGGACAGAGCTGTGGACACAAGGTCAGGACCACGGTGGGCGAGGAGACGGGAAGGTGGGGGCCATGTTCTGTGGGGTTCTGGAGCAGGCAAAGCATGCCTGGGGCACAGATGGCCAGGCCAGCATTACCCCTGGGCAAGGGCCGACCGCAAGGCCAGGACAGAACTTTCTGGGGTGGTGCTGATGCAGGTGGACCCAGCTGTCTATGTGGAGCCCGCATCCCCCGCTGCCAGTGTCTATGCTGGAGGGCTCAGCTCACCGGCAGTTTGTCCCCAAGGTGGTGCTCAGTCACCATGCACAGGACAATTTTGACCGAAAGTTCTGTTTTTGCCATAAATTGCTCCTTGACCACACCTGCCCTTCTGAAAGCACCTGGTACCCAGATGTGCCCATCCCCAGCTGCATTTCCTGAGTATGAAACTTGAAGGAATTTGTAGCAGGGAGGATGGGACTAAGATTGTGTGCGTGTGGAGTAGGCAGGAGCTACCGAGAGCCCTGCAACCACTCAGGGTTTTGCTTGGCCGTAAGGAGCCGTGGAGCCTTCTAGGTTGAGGGAGGCCTTTGTGGAGAAAGAAGGAAGCACCTGGATCAAGAAGGTTATTTCAGTTCTTGTCATCATCAACTTCTGGACCGTAAGTGGCAGGCACAGTGTTGAAAATAACAACAGAAGACAGAGGGTACTTTGACTCAGATGTCTGGGCAGGCAGGGCTGGCCAGGAAGCTGGAGGCAGGACCGACCACAGCCTCACTCTCCAAATCTGTGTCATTTATTCCCTGACGCCGGTAGCCTGGGGGTCCCCTGCCTGAACACCTTCTGGCTCTTCCTAATTGCTCTGAATGCCGGGCATCAACCTGATGGGCAGGTGCTTCCCCCATGCCTCCTCTCCCTGCACTGCCCACCCCACGACTGACCTTCCCTGGGTTCCCCACATACCCCTTCAGTGCCTCTCACTTCCCTCCTGATGGCAGGTGTCTCAGGACAGCTACTTTGGGGGTTTCCCTTTGTGTCCCCAGCCACGTAAGGTATCTCATTCTCTGCACGTCCCTGTACCATGAATGAATGTATTGGTGGATGGGTAGATGGATGAATGGGTGGATGGATGAATAGATGGATAGATGGGTAGATGGGTAGATGGGTGGGTGGATGGATGGGTGATTAGATAGAGTGGGTGAATTGATGGATGGATAGATGGATGAATGGATGGATGGATGGATGGATGGATGGATGGATGGATGGATGGATGGATGGATGGATGGATGGACAGACGGGTGAGTGGGTGAATGGGTGATTAGATAGAGTGGGTGAATTGATGGATGGATAGATGGATGAATGGAATGGATGGATGGATGGATGGATGGATGGATGGATGGATGGATGGATGGATGGATGGACAGACGGGTGAGTGGGTGAATGGATGGATGGGTGAATGGAATAATGGATAGATGGGTGAATAGATAGATGGGTGGGTGGGTGGATAGGTGGATGGATGGATGGATGAATGAATGGAATGATGGATAGACGGACAGATGGACGGATGGACGGATGGATGGATGGGTGGATGGATGGATGGATGGATGGAATGATGGGTAGACGGATGGATGGATGGATGGATGGATGGATGGATGGATGGATGGATGGATGGATGGATGGACGGACGGACAGATGGGTGGGTGAGTTGGTGGATAGATGGATGGATGGATATATGGGTGGATGGATGCATGGATGGATAGATGAGTGGGTACATGGATGGATAGATAGGTGGATGGATGGATGGGTGGATGGATGGGTGGATGGATGGGTTCATGAGTGAGTGAGAGAATGAGTGAATGAATGAGTAGGTGAATTTGTTCTTCATGCCCTCGAGCTGGATTTACCCTCCTGTCCCTGTGTGGCCTGTGTCCCATGCACCAGTCTCCATGAACTATGCTCCACACAGAGGCAGGAGTCTGACTCCTCAGAGATATGGGTGTAACCTCTCAGGGTGTTACTCACTGGGGCCACCCAGGAGCTCCCTGCAAAGGCAAAGGCTCCTGGTCTCCCAGTAGGCAGAGCCTCAGTCTCCAGGAAGTGGCCTGGGGCTGGCATTTTTCTAGCCATGGGTGGGATCTTTTACATAAGCCTCTAAGCGCCACCCTAGGAGGGGCTGGTCTTCCCACTCAGCCCTTTGTGTCCTCAGGGGCGAAAACCTCTCCCTGCACCCTAGGGGATGACATTGCTCTGGCGCACCAGGGCCCTTATTGTGTGTCCCACGGGAGGAGAGGGCTGAACCTGGTTTTTCTTAATCAGAAGGATGGTGTGGCCAGCCTGGGAGGAGGGGCTGCCTGGGCAGAGGCTTCTATGTGGGTGTTCAGAGTGCGACTGTGCTGGCTGCCCAGTGCCTCCTGTGTCGAGGCATAGCTCTCAGGTGGACGGAGGACAGAGGCCCTGGAAACCATGGGCCTGGCTTGTCCCCACCCTGGTTCTGCAGCTTCAGGTGGTGGACAAGAGCTCCCACCAGTCCCCGGGCCCCCAGAGTCTCAACCTCCCTCCTTGCTCAGAGTCTGTGCTTGTGTCTGGAAAAGGCATGAAGCAGAGGTTGTGGCATTGGCCCCAGACACTCCCTCTGAGAGCTCTGTGCCCGCCCTCGGCCTCATGGGCCTCTCATCTGGGAGACACATGTCATCTGATCGAGGAGAACTCCCCACTCTGCATCACTGCCCTCCTCCCACAGAGACACAGAGTTTCTGCAGGGAGAAGAAGGGCCCAGCCAACTTTCTCTGCACGAAAAGTACCCTCTGGAGACGGATTCATCCAAGTGCTGGCTCTTTGTGCAGCCAGAACGTGGTTTCTGAGGCCAGCACGGGGAGCCCAAGGGACACGTGGCCACGCCTCCCACAGTGCTGGTGGCTTCGCCTCAGCAAATTAGGAACAAAACCTTCTCAGTCAATCAGGGTGGGCCCCTGGAGGAAGTGGTGAGGTCACAAAGGTGGAGCAGCTGGTTGTGTGTGTGTCTGTGTGTACCTGTGTGTATCCGTGTGTATCTGTGTGCGTGTCTGTATTTCTGTATGTGTGTGTGTCTGTGTGTGCATCTTCATATCTGTGTGTCTGTGTGTATCTGTGTGTATCCGTGTGTCTCTGTGTGTGTGTCGGTGTGTGTGTTTCCATATCTGTGTGTCTGTGTGTGTATCTGTGTGTATTTCTGTGTGTGTCTCCATAGCTGTGCATTTCCATCTGTGTGTTTCTGTGTGTGTCTGTGTGTCTGTATTTCTGTGTATATCTGTGTGTGTTTATCTGTGCGTGTCTGTGTCTATGTGTGTACACAGATCCACACTGCGAGATGAGAGGCCAGGGTGCTATGTGTCTGGTCCTGGTGGCCCTAGGGAGGCACCTGATGTCCCCATCGATGTGACCTCCCTGGGTCTGAGTCTGCCCCCGAGTTTTTCGGGCTCCCATGACCCTCAAGCGAGCCCACACCATCCCTCCCGCCCACTGTTGCTTACCGGGCTGAATCCTTGATGGGCCACAGCCCCCACCACCCGCGTGCAGCAGTGCCCAGGCCACTCACAAGGGAGACAGAGCTCACGGGCATCTGCAACCCCCTGCACTCAAGGGCCACAGGTTTCTCTTTGGGAGACACCTCAGCGGTGCTTAAGCCAGCGTCCCCTGAACACCTCTCGCTGGAACAGGCTAAGGCAGCCCGGAAACCCAACCTCGATGGGGAGCTCGGGGCCCACAAGGCTACAGGATCAGATCACAGCGCTGGGCCAGGCCATGGGTCAGGTGGCCAAGTTTCCATGTTTGCAAGTTTTAAGTGGGGCAGGTCTCACTGTGGGGAGGGGCCCGTGGGCAAGGACTGGCACAGTGATCTTTTGGCATCGGGCAGGGCTGCAGAGCAGGGAGGCAGGCCAGGCCCACCATGGGGGTTTCTGGGCACCCTGACCATGGGGGTATTCCAAGACTGATCTTTCAGCCCGAATTCGGGAGACCCATCTGTGATGTCACCCCTGACCCCACGGCACTGGGCACGGCTGCTCGATGAGCCCAGGTAAGAACCAGGACCATGTGCCCCTGATTCTTACTGGGCTGTAGACCCCTCGACTGTGGCTGAGTGTCCCCATACTCCTGCCACGGCCCAGGGAAGACCACCACCCTGGCCAGACTGCCTCGCCTGCTCCACAGAAAAACGTGTCCAGAATGTTACTGCTCCCTCAGCCCTCACCCCATGACTGGCCCCCACAGCTGGCTAGTCAGGCCCTTGCATCACACCTAAACTGAGCACTGCAGGGGCAGATCCTGGAGATGACTCAGACCTCTGCCCCCAGAAATCCCCAAGGGGCAGGAGCACAGCCCCCCTCCCAGTGGGGAGCCCCAGAGCTCACTGTAGAGCACAGGAATAGGAGGTTGTAGAGACACTCTCAGGCCACCGAGAGCCCCTCCAGCACTCAGGGCCTCCCTGGGGCCCAGCCCAGCACCAAGCTCACAGCTCCAGCTGCTTACCGGCTCGCTGGGCCCAAATCCCCCTCCCCTGCTTCCTAGCAAGGTGGCCAAAGCTGCGGCCCTTGGTTTGCTCGTCTGTAAAATGGGGACAGCCACGGCCCCTCCTGCAGGGCTGCCATGGGAAGGAAAGAAGTTCTCACAATAAGCCCTTAGCTGCCTCCTGGCAGGGAGCAAACACGCCCCTTGTGCTGAGCTCATTGTTAAAGAAAGAAATAAACAGACATCAAAAAGGAAAGAGTCCGGTGACAGGAGGGGATGTTTCGGAGGGAAGAAAAATCATCGAACCTGGCCAGTCAAAAGCCAAGTTTCTTCCTCAAGAAAAGCAGAAGTTGCCTTCATTGGCATTCTCACCAGGCTGAGGCAGGCGCCAGCTCTCAGCCCCTGTCCCGGAACAGAGCCTGCTGCCAGGCGGAGGCTGCACCCCAAAAGCCGGGCCCCTGAAGGTCTGGATGTTTCATTTCCGCTCTGCTCAGAGTCCCCTAGAGCCCAAATTCTATCCCAGGCGCAACCCTGTGCACGTCACCCACCCTGCAAAATCCCAAGGGCAGCCGCACCTGAGACAGATTCCTTAGTCTGAGAGAGGACACACCCACCGCCCACCCCCACGGCCTTGAAGGGCGTCCTCGAATGCAGGAGGCGCACGATAAATGCAGGGGTGACTGGGGGAGGGTTCCAGTGGGTGGCCACCCGGCCAGTGCTGGGTCAGCTGCCCATCCCGTCACAGGACCCCTCAGGGTCAAGGCGACCTCAGGAAGACTGGCCATAGGAACATGGCGAGGCCACGTCCCCGGGCCACGGGCAGCTGGCTTTGCTGACGTGGGGTGGGCAGCTGGCCACCACCCAGTGAGTGGGCAGGAGTCTCGGCCAGAGTGGGCGCTGGAATGGGGCTGGAGGAAGATTCTAAAAGCAGGGAGGGTACTGGAAGAAAATGAACTCTGCTTTGGGTCATCTGTGGACCCCAGGAAGGTCCTGCCATGGCCTTGTGTGCACAGAAAGCTGGGAGCCTCTGTGTCCACATAGTGAGGGTGCCCCAGCTGGATGCGCCTTCTGGACAGTGGGGATACAGGAGCCTCCCACTCGGCTTCTGTCATGACTTGCTCCCTGGCTGCTCTTCAGTAGCTGGGCACATGTCCAGCACCCTCTGTCTCTGGGCACTGCACATCCTAGCCACAGTCTCACCCCAACCCCTCCCTTAGTTCCTCCCTTGGCTAGGGGCCAGCAACACAAGGCCCGGCTGCCTAGCTTAGCCTAAACGTGACCTCCCTGGATGGGCAACAGCTGTGGCCCCGGAGCAGCTCCTCCTCCTGTAGGTCTGCTGCAGGTCCCCCACTGGCCTGGCCCTGGTGAGGGTGATCCCAGACCTGGCTGAAGGTCAGCAGATGCCCAGCCCTGCGGAGGCCTCCCCCGGCAAGGGGCTGTGCCCTGCAGCTGCAGCTTTCCTTAAGCAGCGCTGTCTCCACGGCACCCTCCACCCTGGGCCTTCGTCTCCAGGAAACGCCACTGAGCTAGCTGCTCACAAAGGGCAAATCGTGGACCAACAGACCACGCGGGAGTAGACAGCTGAATGGGACACTTTATTTCAGCAGGTGAAGCAGCGCCTGTGCAAACAAGGTGCAGAGCACCAAGGGGGCATTTCAGGGAGCGCCTGGGCTGGAGGACACGGTGGGTGTGCTCCTGGCAGCTGGAGCTACAAAGCGAGTCTGTTGTCTCTCCCACCACAGAGCCTGCCCAGAGGGAGGTCCCAGCCCACAGAGCCAGGGAGCAGTCTCACGCCCAGCACCGCGGGCCATAGAACAGGCTCCGGGGATGGAGCTGGGCCACCTTCGCTGGGTCCTGGAAGTCAGGAACAAGAGCAGCATTCACCGAGGACAGGGCGTCCTGCAGAGAATTCCCCTGCCGTGAGTCATCTCATCCTTGAGCCCGTCCTGGGGAGGAGGCACCATTGTTCTCCCGATTTCGGAAGTGAAGAGGCTGAGGCCATGGGAGGATTCACCTCGGCCAGGGTGTGCAGGAGAAGTGCATCAGTCTGCTGTTGTGTCGGTAACACCGCATAACAAGTCGAGCTGCAGTTACTTATCCCCGCGCAGTGTCGGAGCCAGCTGGTCTAGGCTTATTGGCCCTTCTGGGCTGCGCTCGGGGCTGAGGTTGGGCCCAGAACCTCTCCCCAGGTCTCTCACCCTCCAGGGCCCGGCAGCCTTACCTGGGGTGTGTTTTTTTTATGGTGACAGCAGAAGCCAAGCCCAGCCTGCTAGAAATCCATTATTGATCCACTTTTGATCCAGAGCAGAGTGTGCCGGTGTCCTTGGGGGGTGGAGGGGGAAGGGACCAGGTGCTTGCTGAACAATAATTCAAGCACTCATCGTGGTCTCGAGACAGAGGGAACGGAACCCAGCCCCCAGCAGCAGTGGTGAGGGCCGTGGAGGCTCTGACCCAGGTCAGCCTCTTCTGCTGTGCTCCCAGCTCCTCCCAGACCTCACAGCACTCCCAGGCACCCCAGGAGGGGCCCCTCCCAGAGCTCTGCCCTGAGCAAGAAGATGCCTCCTAAGGAGCAGGGAGGCGGGTGCCACACAGGAACCCCGGGTGCCATCCCTCTGTCAACATCCAGGGCTGAGAGGGCTAGGAGCCCTGCCTGGGCTGCAGAGCGAGCTCCCCAGCCCCCAGGCAGCAGTGACCTCGGCACTCCTTCCCTGCCAGGCCCCTCACTGCCCACCAAAGTGGGGATGCAGGGGCACAGTGGGGGCCTTGATTCTTGGCCAAGGAGACCCCACCCCTGCCCAACGTGGGCCTGGTGGGTGATGCCTTCCCTGGGGTGGGCCCTGAGGCCTCCTGATCTACATCCTGGCCTCCTCAGGAGTGGCCACTGCTTCCCTCTTGACGACCAAAAAGCCACATCTGCGGCAGAACTCAGGAAGAGAAGAGCACTGAGACTCACTCAGGAGGAGACGAGCACTGAGACTCACTCAGGAGGAGCACTGAGACTCAGGAAGAGAC
>NW_012116910.1:1304908-1311405 GCF_000951035.1 Colobus angolensis palliatus
CTCACTCAGGAAGAGAAGAGCACTAAGACTCAGGAGGAGCAATGAGACTCACTCTGGAAGAGGCGAGCACTGAGACTCACTCAGGAGGAGCACTAAGACTCAATCAGGAAGAGAAGGGCACTGAGACTCACTCAGGAGGAGCACTGAGACTCACTCAGGAGGAACACTGAGACTCAGGAAGAGAAGAGCACTGAGACTCACTCAGGAAGAGACGAGCACTGAGAGGAGGAGCACGGAGACTCAGGAAGAGATGAGCACTGAGACTCACTCAGGAGGAGCACTGAGACTCACTCAGGAAGAGAAGTGCACTGAGACTCAGGGGGAGCACTGAGACTCGGGAAGAGAAGTGCACTGAGACTCACCCAGGAGGAGCACTGAGACTCACTTAGGGGGAGCACTGAGACTCACTCAGGAAGTGAAGAGCACTAAGACTCAAGAGGAGCACTGAGACTCAAGATGTGGACCTTCCAGGAGCCACAGCCCAGGCTGGCTCATCTCAGCATCTTGTCGAATAGAATGTATTTCCATTCATGTGCCTTTTAAAAACTAATAGACTTTGGCTGCGCTCACGCCTGTCATCCCAGCACTGTGGGAGGCCGAGGTAGGCAGATCACTTGAGGTCAGGAGTTTAAGACCAGCCTGAACAACATGGTGAAACCCCGTCTCTACTAAAAATACAAAAAGTAGTCAACCGCGGTGGCACGCACCTGTAATCCCAGCTACTCAGGAGGCTGAGGCAGGAGAATCGCTTGAACCTGGGAGGTGGAGGTTGCAGCGAGCAGAGATCGTGCCACTGCACTCCAGCCTGGGTTACAGAGTGAGACTACATCTCAAAAGCAAACAGACAAACAAACAAACAACCTAATAGGCTTTAGAGCAGTTTCAGTATTGCTGAAAAGTTAATGGAAAGTACACAGTTCCCACATACCTTCTCCCCACCCCATGAACAAACTGATTATCATGCAACGTCTGCTGGGGTTGACGAGCCAGCACTGACGTGCTGTGATGAGCCCAAGTCCATCCACCCCTGCTGGGTCCACTGAGCTCTAATCTAACTTTTCACTCCCTTTTGAACCTGCCTGGCTAGCAGCCCCCAAGGCCACTGAGGGGGCACGGCTAGGGCTGGGAGGCACAGCCAGGGGGAGGGAGGGGCGGTGGGAGAGGCCGGGAAGACTGTCCCCTGTGTCTGCACAGGCACCTCCCGCACGGCCAGGCCTGGACTGCAGATGTTCTCTGGGCCTTCCCTGGAACACCACAGCCAAGCTGGAAAATCTAGCCGAAAAAGGCCACTCAAGGAACAACCAGAACATTTCATCTGAAGGGGCTGGACCTCACCCCACAGCACCAGGACACGCCAGGCGCCTGATGCCCTCTTTCTCCTGGGCCTGCACCAGGAGACAGACGCTGCATTCCTCACTGAGGCGACTCAGGTTCTTCTAAACTCTGGGGTTGGCAGCAGGTGTCCTCCTAAAACCCAAGTCCACGGGAGCCTCCAGGTATGAGGACATCTAGGAATTGTTGTCTGTGGGGGAGAGAGGGAGCTGGGGTTTTATCACGTGCCCGGGAGCCTGTGAATGCGGATAGATGAAGCCTCTGATGACCGGCAGTTTGTTCAAAATAATACAGGTGGGGAAGGGAGTGGATTAGGGATGGAGCCGCGGGCGTTTGCGCAGGACACCCCCCTCACACAGGTTCAGATGCTGGGATGAGGCCCTGGGAAAGGAAACTGCCCAGGCCCCTTCCCGGGACCCCCGGCCGCACAGGCCTCCCCAGTTTCTGGAGCACTGGGCCTGATGCCCCCGCTACATTTTCCTTCCGCTAGCCTCGCGGTGGCCAGGAGTGGGCTTTCCTGCCTCTGCGTGACCAGCAGGCCTGGGCACACGGCTGTCTCTGGCCCGTGGCATGCGACCACAATGACCACAGCCCAGCCACACAGGGAACACCTCTGCAGGCTTCTGTGGGGGACCTGGATGTGCGTCTCCTGCAGCCTGGTGCCCTCAGCAGCAGCTCCAGGCCCTTTGCTGGCTGGGGTGGGGTTGAGGAGCCCTCCCTGACTGAAGGCAAGGCCGGGCTGCTCTGGGATGACCGTGAGATACGGTTCAGGAAGCTGGGGCGACCCGCGCCTGGACCAGCTCCCCATCTGGGATGGGGGCGTCTGCCGTCTCCTCGCCACACATTGCTCCTATATCAACACAGCTTCACCTGTGGAGGGGACACATGGGAGGCTTCTCTGAGTGTCACCGGTTGGGAGCACAGGCAGAGAGAATGCGGGCAGGGACCGGGCCATGCCGCTGGCAGCGGAGCTTACACACAGGAGTCCACAGCTGGGCTGGCTGGCAGGCACCGGGATGGGCAGGCACAGGAGTTGTCCCGTCCCCACACTCTAACGCCCACCGCCCGGCCTTCCCAGGAGGCCACTCTTGGAGGCCGTCGCCCCCACCCGGGAGAGAACCCTGGCATACAGCAGAACCTGTGGACGCCTGTGGGGAGTATCAGGGACTGCTCCAGGGGCCAGAGAGGACCAGTATCACCCTGGTGACGGGCAGTGTGGCTGTGGCGCTCCCTGCCTGCTCTCCTACCACCCTTCAGCAGCTCCTCTCCAAAGTCAGCCCCTCCAGGGCCCGGTGGCAGGGTAGGGGGGAGGAGGCGTCCCATCATCCAACGTCCGGTTCAGTAAATGGTGGGGAGAAAGGGTCAAAAACATCCTGTCTCCTGCCTCTTGCCTCCACCCATATCTCTCTCTCTCTCTCTCTCTCTCTCCCCCTCTTCCTGTCTCTGTCTCTCCCTCCATCTCTGTCTCTTTTCCTCTCTCTGTCTCTGTCTTTCTGTCTCTATCACTCGCCCTGTCTCTTCTATCTCTCTGTTTTTCTCCCTCCCTCTCTGCCTCTCCCTTCCTCTCTCTGTCTCTCCCTCCCTCTCTGTCTCCATCTTTCTCTGCCTCTATCACTCTCCCTGTCTGTCTTCCTCCCTCTCTGTCTCTCTCTCCCTCCCTCTCTTTGTCTCTCTCTTTCTCTGTCTCTGTCTCTGCTCCCCACTGCACTCCCATCCCTCCTCACTCCCAAAGGCTCTCCCATTCCCTGGTCACCTACCTTCTTGAGGCTCCCCCAGGAAGGCCTCCAGGTCTGTGATGAGACCCCAGGGATGTGACAACAGGTGGGAGTGAAGTCGTGGGAGCCCAGGTGCGGGTGACCCCTGGAGGTGATCCCTGGGTCCCTCTGACCTGACTGTGGAATGAAGGCCGGGGAGTGGGGAGGTGGGGGTTGCTGCATGGGGCCTCTGACCTGGCTGCGGAATGAAGGCGGGGGTGCCTGCATGAGGCCAGACCACCCACCTGGCCCTCGCAGTCGGCCCCCCACAGAACTTGCAGCGTAAGTGGCAAGTCTTACTGTTTGCAGATCAGACCTCAATTTTGCAAACTGACAATTGAAAAAATTAGGAGCTATAAATAGGTTGTTAGTCAAAGAGATTAAAGTTGTCATTACAGACAGTGGAAAACAATAACACCGAGAGGCCACGGCTGTTTTCAGGGGAAACTGCATAAGCTTCACTGTTTTCTTTATTTAGCAAGATAAACAAAAAGCACAAAAAGCATGAAGGAGTACTCAGATCAAGAGGGAGGAAGAACCGTCTTGAAAGAAAGTGATAGAAGCAGAATTTAGGACCTGGAGAGGAGGATAAAGCAGGAACAGCGGTGAGCCTGTGCTCAGCCTCCCGGTGTCTGCGGCCGTCTCCCCAGCGAGGGACGTGCGTGGCCGGTGCACCTCTCCCCTGTCCTCAGCCCTTGTCCCTCTCCCCATCCACTGCTCAACACGGAGAACTTACAGGAGCCAGGCTGCATTTTTCTGTCTTTAATGTTTCATAAAAGAACCTGGATTCTTACATCCTTTCTCTCCTGTGGAGGCGTCAGATGATCAGAGCCGGTTGGGCCTCCTGTGTCTCCAGTCCTGTCTTCGGGAGACATTCATCACGGTCCTCCCGGGACACATGCAGCTGCTGTCCATGGGAGGCCAAGGGGGCAGTGGCCGCAGTGAGCCCCATCGCCCAGGCTGACTCAGCATGGCTAGAGGCTTCTAAGGGGCTCCAGGACCTCCCAAATTTCTGGAGCAGCCTCGAGCCCAGGGACAGGGTGGGCAGAGGGTGTGGCTGAATGGCAGAGATTGCGGCATTTGGAAATGAAAGCTGGAGACAGGCTGCCCTTGGGGCAGGAGTCTGGAGGAGCTCTCACTTGAGGAACCTGAACAGGGGAAGCAGAAGGCGGGAAGGTGAGATAATCTGAGCTGTGGGACCTCCTTCCTCCTCAAGTCCATCCCAAGCTGCCTCTGGGTCTCAAGGGAGGCATCCAGGGTTGGCCTCATGAGGCAGGGCAAGAGGTAGCCTCCAACTTCCCGGCCGGCACAGTGCTTCCTGGAGACACCAGAACCACCCTCACGTGGGTCCAGGCTAGACATGCAGCTCCACCAGCAACACAGCCCTGGATATCGCCCTGGAATTTGTAGGAAACTCACGTGGGTTCAGGCCAGACACACAGCTGTACCAGCAACACAGCCCTGGCTATTACCCTGGAATTTCTAGGAAATTCCAAAACAAGAACAAAGGGGTGAAAAGAAAACAGAAGAAGTAAAAACAACGAAAAAGGACAAAGATATTACTTACAGGTTAGAAAAAATTCCTTGCAGGCTGGGTTTGGTAGCTCACGCCTGTAATCCCAGCACTTTGGGAGGCCGAAATCACTTGAGGTCAGGAGTTCGAGACAAGCCTGGCCAACATGGCAAAACCCCGTCTCTACTAAAATACAAAAATTAGCTGGGCGTGGTGGTTCGCACCTGTAATCTCAGCTACTCGGGAGGCTGAGGCAGGCAAATTGCTTGAACCTGGGAGTCGGAGGTTTCAGTGAGCTGAGATCGCACCACTGCACTCCAGCCTGGGTGACAGAGCAAGACTTAGTCTCCAAAACAAAACAAAACAAAACAAAACAAAACAAAACAAAATTCCTTGCAAAATGCAAGAAGTTGAACTGGAAATGTATTTGAATAACAGGATTTAGAGTTCTGTGAGGTAGAAGATTACAAAAGAAACACACAAGAGCAAAAGGTGTTTGGTTCAGTTTTTACATGTCAGTCCAGTAGTGACAAGAATGTGAATACACACATAAATTAATGGAAAAAATGTGCAGGACCTAGGTGCAAAGATTTGACACCATAAAGATGCCAGTTCTCAGCAAACTTATTTATACATTTAGTGACTTTTCAACCAAATCAGAAATGTATTTGGGGAGAAACTTCCAAAAGATTCAAAAGTTCATCTTGGAAAAAGGTGTGGGCAGGTAGGAACAGGTGTGAGAAGGTTGAGCAGGTGGGAACAGGTGTGGACAGATGTGAACAGGTGTGAGCCAGTGTGAGCAGGTGGTGTGCGGGTGGGAGCAGGTGTTAGTAGGTGTGAGCAGGCTGGAACAGGTGTGGACAGATGTATGCAGGTGTGAGCCAATGTGGGCAGGTGTGAGCAGATGAGAACAGGTGTGAGCAGGTGTGGGCAGGTGGCACAGGGATGAGTAGGTGTGAGCAGGCTGGAACAGGTGTGGACGGATGTGAGCCAGTGTGGGGAGGTGTGGGCAGGCATACATGCAGGTGCTATATGAGTGGAGGTGGGGTGATGGCGAGAGGGTGTGTTGAAGAAAGGAGTTCTTATCCTCTCTGGTCTTTCCACCGGTGCTAGATGTGCCCTTGAGACCCAGCCTCTGGTGATTTCTCATCCACAGCACCACAAACATGGGTGGGGCACGTTTCTCAGCCTTCTGCACGTGAAGGTGTGGCTGCAGGACTGAGTTCTGGCTAACAGAATAAGCAAAGGTGCTATGTGCACTCCTAGGCTGTGCTCTGCAAAGGGGTGGCTAGCTACCTTTCCTGTGTCCTCACACTACTGCTGGGATTCAGATGTGGTGGCTGGACCAGCAGCAGCCACGGCGGATGAGGAGGGTAGAGTATGACTGAAGGCAGCACAGCTGACCACTTGCTCCCTGTAAGTCACTGTCTGGATGTCACCTGAGGCCCTCCTCACACCTGGGAGCTCTTGTCTTTTTTTTTTTTTTTTTCCTTTTTGTGGAGAACGGGGTCTCGCTGTATTACCCAGGCAGGTCTCGAACTCCTGAGCTCAAGCTTTCCTCCCGCCTCTGCCTCCCTGAGAGCTGGGATTACAGGCGTGGGCCACCGCGCCCGGCTACACCTGGGAGCTCTTACCCTTGCCTCCCTCTAGAACATACACTTCACAGAGGCAGGGATTCCCTTCTGTCATCTGCAGGGCCTGGCACAGGTCAGCGTTCATAAATATTTGTTGAATCTGTGAATACATACTGTAAAGTGCTCAATACTTTCACGCAAGATGGTGGTAACAGCGTTATTAGAAGGGAGGAAAGAGCCAGTTGCAGAATTTGTGCAGCTACAGCGGTTGCAGGAATCCCCCTGAAGAGCAGGCGGGCTCTCCCAAGACTTTCAGGGTCCGGG
>NW_012116910.1:1316955-1320027 GCF_000951035.1 Colobus angolensis palliatus
CGCTCTGGGACCTGGGCCGGTTCCCTGCGGGAGTCCCGCCCTGTCCGCGGCCTGCAGGTGGCACCGAGTCGGGGCAGGGGCCAGGGGGGACGCCGTCCGCGGGGATGGACCGACAGGTCCCGGGGCGACCTCTAAACTCGCCGTTTCTGCGGCTGCAGAGTCCCTGCCGGGTCACCTCGTGGGGAACGCGAGGACCAGGCCGGAAAGGGGGCCCTGTTCCCGCCCAGGGCTGCCTCTCTCAGGACCACTGCGGGTCCCTGAGGCCTTGGGCGGGGCTGTGGTTTGATTGTTTATAGCGCCGAAGGGTCGCAGGGGTCTGGCCCGGAAGATCTGGGAAGCACTGGGGGCCCGTCCCTGCGGGGAGCAGAGCCCTGTGCTCCTGACCACTCACTGCACACACGCGGGCCCCGAAGCGGGCGGGGTGGGGAGGGGGAAGGGGAAGGCAGAGGACCCAGAGCCAAGTCGGCTTCCAGTGGGCTGAGGAGGGCCCTGCCTCGGATCATGGAGTGTCCTGCCAGCCTTGGCCACACAGAGGCCACCAGGCCTGGACCCTGGCTTGGGCTTAAAGCTCATGGCCCTGAGGACAGATGTCGCTGAGCCGTCACTCTCGCGTGGGACCTGGGTGCCCCGAGGGTCTGTCTGTTGTTCCCGCCTGACAAGGCAGGGCTGAGCTGCTCTGAACACCTGTGGTTGCTGCTATGTCTCACCCTGTGAGGGGGCTGGGGATGAGACAGGTCCCAGGCAGAAGGGTCTCCAACGGGCCCTGGGGGACCCAGCTCAGCGTGTGGGGGCTGTGCGTGTCTGTGTCGCCTGTTCATGCATGTCACACATGTGACAGTCCATAGCGAGGGCAGGCTTTACACGCGATGGCCCAGAGGAGCGAGCATCTCAGGCTCCTCAACTGGTCGCTGAGCTGGCCTCCTGCAGCACTGCCGGGAACCATGTGAGTGTCCATGCCTGTGTGTGTGTGTGTCCGTATGTGTGTCTATGTGTGTGGTGTGTGTATATGTCTATGGGTGTGATGTGTGTATATGTGTGTATGGCATATGGGGTGTGTGTATATTATAATGTGTGGTGTGTGTCTCTGTCTAGGTGTGTGGTGCGTAGTACGTGTGTGTGTGTGTGTGTGTGTGTGTGTGTGTGCGTGCGTCTGTGTTGCAGACACCAGTTCTCCAGGACTGCATGCATTGGTACAGGGGTGTGTGGGAGCTGCCGTCTGTGTCTCAACTGGATTCAGCTCAGTGCCCTAGATAGGTTGTGGACACACACGTTTTGGAGACAAAGTTAGGGTTAGGGGTTAGGGGTTAGGGATTTGGGGTTAGAGGTTAGGGTTAGGGTTAGGGGTTAGGGGTTGGGATTAGAGGTTAGAGGTTAGGGTTAGGCGTCAGGGATTAGGGATTTGGGGTTAGAGGTTAGGGTTAGGGTTAGGGGTTAGGGGTTGGGATTAGAGGTTAGGGTTTGGGATTTGGGGTTAGGGGTTAGGGATTAGGGATTTGGGGTTAGAGGTTAGGGTTAGGGGTTAGGGTTTGGGATTAGAGGTTAGAGGTTAGGGTTAGGGGTTAGGGTTAGGGCTTAGGGGTTAGAGGTTAGGGTTAGGGTTAGGGACACGTGTGTGGAGACGAGGTGGGTGGGACACCTGCCCTTCTGGGTGGCAGCTGTGGCTCTCAGGTCCAGCCCTGTGCTTCTCCTGACTCCTGAGTCATTTCTTGTATTCTAGGGTCATGCCGTGCAATATCTGACACAGGATGCTGTGGTCTCCTCCCTAAAGGAATTCTCTGTCTTCAAACAGCTGCTGTGTGGCATCCCCAGATGTGCACAAAGGTTTCTCTCTAATTCTGAAGTCAGCCTACTCACCAGGGTGCATGTTCCTTTTGATTTTCTCTGTGGAGGCCAGCAAAGGAGCTGGTGATTCTGCAGGTTGCCAGTTAGTATGAACTAGAGCACCAAGTCAGGGCTGCAGGGTTCTCGGGCATCCTCAGGCCTCGTTTGTTCTGGGGGAAATGGTTTGACAACACGGCTTGTGGCAATAGGGGTTTCCCCATGGGCACTGCTCATGGCGTGGGCTGTTCCTCGGCTCTGTAGTGCCAGGGCCACAGCACCCCAGGCATGGACAGGGTCCTGAGTTGGGCTGACCCTACTGGTCTCCTCCACACCTCATTCCCCTTTCTAGGGAGCCTCAGTCTCTCCCCCTGGTGCCCAGCACACTGGTCCATGGACCCCTTAGAGGCCCCTGAGGAAAGCATGGGGGGGCAGGTGCAGGTCTGAACTCATCTGTCCTTCCTGCTTGGGCTGTGAATGTTTGCACATTTATGTTGGAGTGGAGGGAGCTATTGCCTTAATCTTGGATGGAGCAGGTGAGAGACCCTGTTTAGGCCTAGCATTCCCCCACCCACCTCATCTCCTCTTGGGAGCGGGTGTTCGGAGGCTGGGCTGGAAGGCCCAGGGGCTGGGCAAGCCTGTCCCTTCTCCCACGTCAGCACCTGGGGGTAGAGACCCTGTGCCCGCAGCTGTGTGGCTGCCTGGCTGCCGTGGACAGCTGGGCTCCAGTCCTGTGGGGGTTAGAGGAGGATGGCTCCCGCCAACGATCAGCTGAATGATTTTGTGTCGTGCCCACTACATATGAACAGAAGACCTATTATTTAACACTGCCATTAAGACAATGTAAACTAAGTTTAAAAAAGCAAACAAAGATTTTATTGGCATGCCTTGGGCGCCACAGGAATTGCATGCCAGGCAGGCCATTTGTCCTGGGCTGACCTTCCCTTGCAGATGTGTGGCCCGGTGATCAGATGAACTTTCTAATCCTCCAGAGACAGGTCCTCTCTGCTCACAGGCCCCAGGGATAAGCCAGTAATCCCCGCAGGCCTCCCCTGTCTCTGTCATACCTCAGTTTTCAATGCAGGAGTCCAGACCGACTTTGTACTCACTTGACTTTGCTGTGAATGGCTGGGGTGTGTCGGTGCTTAGGCAGTGTGTGTGGGGTCTCCCTTCTCTAAGGGGGTCGCCCTTCTCTAGCTTGGGGTCTCCCTTCTCTAAGGGGGTCGCCCTTCTCTAGCTTGGGGTCTCCCTTCT
>NW_012116910.1:1320077-1330015 GCF_000951035.1 Colobus angolensis palliatus
CTTCTCTAAGGGGGTCGCCCTTCTCTAGCTTGGGGTCTCCCTTCTCTAAGGGGGTCGCCCTTCTCTAGCTTGGGGTCTCCCTTCTCTAAGGGGGTTGCCCTTCTCTAGCTTGGGGGGTCTCCCTTACTGGGGAGGTCTCCCTTCTCTAGGGGGTGGGTCCCTTCTCTCTGCCACGGGATGTAAACATGCCACTGGGATCCTCGCCCTGCACTGGCACCCCCCCTCGGTCCTGCTGGGTGAGCCCGCAGGTGCAGGCAGGTCCGACAGGGGCTCTCCGGCTGTGTTTTTGCATCGAGGAGGGTGGTGCCACTTCCTGCTCAGCAGGGAGCAGCCTTCTACACCCAATTGGTGGCCGGCCTTGGAGTCAGCCTTGCAGGCATGACTGCCCCCTGCACGCTGTGGCATCTTCTGTGGGCACAGGGGTGGGTGGCCGGGTGCGCAGGGCAGAGGAGAGATGAGCTGGGGAACACCAGACAATCACACAGCCTCCTAGTCCCACGGGAGGTGGGATGGGATGGAGGTGATGGGGCTGGCCATGTCACGAAGCAGAGGAGAGGGAAGGGGAGGTGAAGCAGGGAACATGAAGCAATGGCAGAGCCCCTTGGCCCTGTGGGAAGGTCCAGCTGGGCGGTGATAGGGCCATTTCACAGATGGTTCCAGAGGCTCCAGAAGGTGGACATGGCTTCCCCAGTGAAGGGGTGCTGATGGCAGCCCCCTTGTAGCTCCCTTTGTGGAACAGTTTCAGTGGGGTCCCAGATCCAGCTATCAGAACATGGCAGGATCCGTCACCTGGCGTGCCCCCAGACCTGGAAGGGATGAGGAAAGGTAGGTCCCCAGCCTGCAAGGAGAGCTGTGTGCAGGAAGCTGCCCAGAGGACAGGACGTTCAGGGAGGTCCAAGTGGCTCAAGGCCACAGCCGACGGGGAGCACAAGCTATGCGCCCCTCACCACCCACCCCCTGCCTCCCCCCTGGGCTGTGCTGAACCTGCTCTAGAGGATGGGGCAGGCTGGAACTCAGGGTCCCTCAGCCCGTCGGACCCTTCCTCTGGTACCGGTTGGCCCTGGTGGTTTTCATCCCTGGCACTGGGACACAGACCAGTTCTGAGTCCCTGATTAGAGGGTTGGGCCTTTTGTTCCCTGCAGCTGTTGTTATGGCTGGCGGGGCCATCAGAGCCCTACAGACGCTCATAATTATACCGGGAGGGATGTGTGCAGCCCAGACCACTCTGGGAGGCTAAAGGAACCCTTCTCCAAGTGCTGGGGCTGGCATAGGCCGGGCCCCTTGCAGAGACTCCAGCTTGGCAAGGGCAGCCCACTGACATCTTCAGTGAGATGTGTGCCGAGGCCGGGCTGAGGTTTCTTTGTGTATCTGTGTGTCTCTGTGTGTGAGTGGATGTCTGCGCCTCTGTGGAGCATATGGGGTTTTTGCCGCTTAAGGAGAAGCTGAAGAGTTCCTCGCCTGAGCCTTGGAAACTGCTCTGGCTGGGAAGCAGCACTCACAGTAGAAGGCGCCTTTGCAAGCCTGAGCTTTGTGAGCTGGGATCCTGGGGACCTGGAACAGGAGGAGGCTGAGACCTGTCCTTGGGTACCGCCCACGGGCGCAGACCCTGCCGGGCACAGCAGTGAGGGTTCTGGCCCCGCCATCTCCGTCTAGCTCCCAAGGCCACCCTCCCCATCCGTGGACCCAGGAGAGCGGGCTGCCCCCTCAGCCATTGCCCTCTGTTGGGGGAAAGCCTCAGGAAAATCCCATGTCCTCAGCTGGCTCCATGCTCTCCTTGTCGGGAAAACCAGCAGCTGGGGGCTGCTTCTGCCTGCCCTCCTGGGCCGCTCAGAAACACGGTGTGCAGAGCCCAGGCGGAGGCCACCGGCTCTGGTGTCTGAAAACCCGCCGGCCCCACTGGGCAGACTCTGTTTTCTTTTTGCTTAAATATTTCATGGAGCTCGGCCCTCGTGTTAATCCATGAGCTGCCTCTAGTTATCTGTGGAGGACAAGTTTGCGTTTTGTCACTTTGCTCTTAAAGAAGTCTCGACTTAGTGATTTTAATTTTGGCTTTAAAAGAAAATGCTTGAACATATGCCCGTCCTTTCTCTTCTTTAGTGTTTAATTTGGCTTCTTTTTCCACTGGAGGGGGCATGGGTTTTGAGACACCAGCTCCATGTATACACCAGAATTTTCTTTAAATAAAGACTTGACCATCTGGAAGAGAGCCCGCAGCTCAGCTGCGTGGGGCACGAGTTGGGGTCCTCACTGTGGGCTGGGCCTTTGGGCCTTGGTGCAGGGCCCCACTCAGGTGCCTCCTCTGTTCCTCTGGGTGAGGCCTGTGCCCTGGAAATGAGGGATGGGATTAGGGGGCAGGTGTGTGTGCATGGATGTCGGCTCCTGCGTGGCTCTGTCGGGATGGGGGAGGGGTAGGGAAAACTACAAGCACAGGCCAAAAAAATGCAAACACACATCAGAGGACACACACAGAGCGGAGCAGCTCCCGGGATGGGAGACAGCGTTTGCAAAGCATAGAGCTGATGAGGGTTCACACCCAGAGGATGCTAAGAACTCCTACAACTCAACAGCAACAACAGACAATACACTCTTATAAAAATGGGAAAAGGGCTTGAATAGCTATTTCTCTTTTTTATTGTTATTGTTTTTTTCTTTGAGATGGAGTTTCGCTCTTGTTGCCCAGGCTGGAATGCAATGGCACGATCTCGGCTCACCACAACCTCCGCCTCCCAGATTCAAGCGATTCTCCTGCCTCAGCCTCCCGAGCAGCTGGAATTGCAGGCATGCACCACCATGCCCAGCTAATTTTTTGTATTGTGAGTGGAGATGGGGATTCACCACGTTGGCCAGGCTGGTCTCGAACTCCTGACACTAGGTGATCCACCCGCCTTGGCCTCCCAAAGTGCTGGGATTACAGATGTGAACCACTGTGCCCAGCTTGAATAGCCATTTCTCCAAAAAGATATACAAATGATCAATAAGCACATGGAGAGATGCTTCACATCCTAATCACCCTAATCACTAGAGAAATGCAAATCAACACCAATAGTTGTGAAGACACTGCTTCACAACTATTTGAATGCCTCTTATTTTTATTTTTATTTATTTGTTTTTGAGAGGGAGTTTTTCTCTGTTGCCAGGCTGGAGTGCAGTGGCACCATCTCAGCTCACTACAACCTCCACCTCCCGGGTTCAAGTGATTCTCCTGCCTCAGCCTCCTGAGAAGCTGGGATTACAGGCACCCGCCACCGTGCCTGGCTAATTTTTGTATTTTTAGTAGAGATGGGGTTTCGCCATGTTGGCCAGGCTGGCCTCAAACTCCTGACCTCAAGTGATCTGCCCACTTCAGCCTCCCAAAGTGCTGGGATGACAGGCGTGGGCCACTGCACCCGACCAGGCTCTTATTTTTAGAATGGAAAATACCATGTTGGTGAGGATGTTACAAGTGGGGACCCTTGTGTGGTGCTCATGGGAATGTAAAGTGGCTGGCTGGAAAACAGATGTCAGAAGTTCATACAGTAGCATCGTGGGATCCACAGTCCCTTTCTGGGTGTGGCATCGTGGGATCCACGGTCCCCCTTCTGGGTGTGGCATCATGGGATCCACGGTCCCCTTTCTGGGTGTGGTATCACAGGATTCACAGTCCCTGTTCTGGATGTACAGGCTCAGAGAGACATTTGCACACCCATGTTCCTGGCAGCATCATTCACGGTAGGCACAGGCAGAAGCTACCCAGGTATCTGTGGATGGATGAATGGATTCATAAAATGTGACATGTACTTTTAAACAAAGATTATAGGCAGATGTCATTTTGGATGGAGCTCCTGCACTAGGCCCCAACACATCGCTCCATTTTGGTTTGGCCTAAATGCTAAATGGCGTCATCAAACTGAAGCTTTAAGGAAGTAGATAGATCCCAAAGCTGACCAGTTTTCCCTGAAAACAGGAGACTCCAGTCTGCCTGGTCAGTGTACTAAGGAAGTCCCTCTGCTTTAACCCTTACAACAAGGAACCTGAGAGAACCCGATGTCAACTGTCAGCCTTTCTCCTGCTCCGTGTCCCTGCACCCGCTTTACAAAACCCACTGTTGGCCGTTGCACCCGCTTTACAAAACCCACTGTTGGTCATTGCCCAGGGGGAGCTCTCATTCCTCGATTGAGGCTGCCCTATTCGTGAATCGAGAATAAAAGCCAATTTGATCTGCAGCTAAATCTGTTATAATTTTGTGTAACATTTTAATACTACATGTAGTGGAATATTATTTAGCCTTAAAAATTATCAACAAAAAAATCTAAACTCTGTAAAATATGTAAAGAAGTTTATTCTGAGCCAATGTGAGTGACCATGGCCCAGAAAACAGCTTCAGGAGGGCCTGAGAACCCATGCCTGAGGCGGTTACAGTTTGGTATTATACATTTCAGGGAGAGAGAAGTTACAGGCGAAGCCAGGCTAGGTGTAATTCCAGCTCTTTGGGAGGCTGAAGCAGGGGGACTGTTTCCCTACAGGAGTTCAAGACCACCCTGGGCAACACAGCAAGATCCCGTCTCTACAAAAAAATTTTCTAAAAATTAGCCAGGTGTGGTGGTGTATATACATGGTGCCACCTGCTTGGGAAGCTGAGGCTTGAGTCTGGGAGGTCAAGGCCACAATGAGCTGTGATTGTGACACTTCTGTCAGCCTGGGTGACAGAGCGAGACCCTGTCTCAAAAAGTAATTAATTAATTTAATTAAATAAAGAAGTTACAGGTAAAGACATAAATCAGTACATGGAAGGTATACATTGAGGGACATCTTGAAGGGGAGCAGGGGGATTTAAACTTTTTCTGATCGGCATTTGGTTGAAAGAGTTAAGCTGTAGACGTGAAGGCTTGCAGTGGGTGGAAATAAACGCTTGGGTTCAGCTGAGGGACTGTGGAGGCCAAGGTGCTGGTGATGTAGAAGCCTCCAGGAGGCGCTCCAGAGAGGACAGAGGGCAGGCAGGGCCTTCGAATGTGTGGGGACTCCTGGTGGGTCTTTCCCGGGTGTGGGACCCTCAGCAGGTCTCTCCGGGTGTGGGACCCTCAGCGGGTCTCTCCGGGTGTGGGACCCTCGGCGGGTCTCTCAGGGTGGGGAGACCCTCGGTGGGTCTCTCCAGGCGGGGTACCCTCAGCGGGTCTCTCTGGGTGGGGGACCCTCGGCGGGTCTCTTAGGGCGGGGGACCCTCCGCGGGTCTGGATTTGGGGTCTTACAGCCAGCCACAGAGTCTGTTCTGCTGTCTTCGGATCTGTATTTTGGAGTTAGTGTCCGTCAGCTGCACCTCAACTCCTAAAGGTTGGGGGGAAGGGACTGTGACGAGGCGAGTCCCTCCTCTCTCCTATCACGGCAGGAATTTAGTTTTTCCGGTTGCCCTGGATCTCCTTGTCCAAGAGGGGTGCTCTGTTCACTAGGCTGGGGGATTTTGTTTTTAGTTTACAGAAGAAAGGAAATTCAGACCCACACTCCCACATGGATGGAGGCTGAGGACATTGTGTGAATGAAATAAGCCTGTCGACGAAAAGAGCAAAAGTCTGTGAAATATTTGAAGAGATAGATTCTGAACCACATAGAGTGACCATGCAGTGACACAGCCTCGGGAGGTGGGCAGGTGCAGCTGGGCCTTAGACATTTCAGGGGGACATGAGACATCCATCAAATACATTTAAGATATACATTGGTCAGGTCCAGAAAGGCGGGACGGCTCCAAGTGGGGCTTCCAGGTCAGAGGTAGATTTAAAAATGTTCTGATTGGCAATTGATTGGAAGTTATTATCAGTAGAAAGGAATGTCAGGGTTAGGATAAGGGGTTGTGGAGACCAAGGTTTCATCATGCAGATGAAGCCTCCAGGGAGTAGGCTCCAGAGAGAAGAGATTGTATGGTAAGTGTTTCTTACCAGACTGAAGGTCTGTGTTGATGTTAGTGCTGGTCGGCTTTTCCTAAATTCCGAAAGGGAGGAGGGCAGCATGAGGCATGGCCGACGACCGCTTCCTGTCGTGGACTGAGCCAGTCTTTCAGGTTAATGTTGGGGTGTCCTGGCCCAGAGGAGCAGTCCATTCAGACGGTTGGGGAAGAGCCTTAGAATTTTATTTTTGGTTTACACCGCAGAGATGGCTTTGAACACCTCTCGGCAGGCCACCACTGCTCCCACCCCCATGCAGGCATCCCAGCCTTCATTCCATGGCCAGGTCAGAGGGATCCAGGCCTGGAGGTCCATGGTCACCAGCCTGGGCGGTCACCCTCAAGGTCACCAGCATCTGGGCTCTCACAACTTTACTCCAAAAGCCCACCTGCTGGCAGATCCCTGGGGTCTGGAGACCCTCCCAGAGGAGCCTCAAGAAGGTGGGTGAACAGGGAATGGCCCCTCCTGCTGGGAGTGGGATCCAGGAAGAGCCTTTGGGAGTGAGGAGGGATGGGGCAGCCAGACACAGAAAGGTCAATCCTGAAGGAGAACACTTGCAGGCAGAGCCTGGAGTTGTCAAATTCTGGGAGATGGAGGCAGAACAGGGGTGCCAGGGGCTGGGGGAGGGGAATGGGAGTCAGTTTAATGGGTGCAGAGCTGCAGCTTTGCAAGAGGAAGTTCTGGAGAAGGATGGCGGTGATGACTTTACAGCATTGTGACTGCATTTAATGGCACTGAACTGCTCACCCAAAAATGGTTAAAATGGTAAAATGTTATGTGTATTTTATCACAATACAAAAAATAGCAAAAAGAAAATGCAAGCAGAAAGTAGGGGCCTAGAGAAAGACTAAATTCTCCCCCACCCCCAGCCCCTTCCTTCTGCAGAGGACAGAGGTGCCTGATCCTGGCCTCTAGTTTTCTGAGAGGAGGCCGGTTTGATTAAATCAATTCACACCTAGGCAGGCTCTCCGGGGAGGGGTCCTGTTTCATCTAAATTACTCTCTGCAGGGTGCTATTTCAGGCCTCTTGGAAGAGATATTTTTGTCCAGGGACCTTCCTGTTTCAAATAACATCCTTTGTGAGCCCTTCCTGACTGGTCCTGGAAAGGTCAGGGAAGGGGCTGGCAGCCTCTGATTTCCTGTGGGCAGATTCCAGGAAGGGGCAGCAAGCCTGGCCCTAGGCAGCCTGCAGCCTCCGATGGCTCCTCGGTGCTCCAAGAGCACGCACCTGGCCGCAGTTACCCCGCTGGGCACTCAGGGCTTCTGCAGGGGCACCTCAGCTGGGAATTACGGGGAGGGTTGACCACCCCAGCAGCTGTGTCCCCACAGGGAGAGGGGTCTGCAGAACCGGCCGTCATTTGCTGCACAGACCGTGTGATGGACGTGGGTCCTCGCTGGTCTTCCAGGCCCATTGGCAGCAGCCCCTGCCTGGCCCTTGCGGCCACTCACTGTCCTCTCTCCAGAGACCCCACACCCAAGTGTGAGGGCTGAGTTCTCAGCGCAGGTTCCCTTTGAAGAAGGGGTGATCCCTGGGCCCCCTGCGGCCTCCAGCTGCTGTCCCACACGGGCTCTCTCCAGCCCTCCAGGCCCCTCCTGGCTGTGCTGGCAGAACGTGCTCATTCTCCAGCCCCTGCCCGGTCAGTCCAGTGGTGCCGGCTGCTGCTGCATCTTCCTCCCTGGCATGCAGCAAACTTCACATTTTGCCTCAGGACATTCCAAGTCAGCCATGGGAAACTGAACACTGGTTTAAAGACACGTTGGTATCATCCCTGCTTTCTGCCACTCGGAGGCCTGTGTATGCATGGCCAGGATGGCAGCAGCACCTGCTTACTCAGATGGGCATTTCAGCAGACCTGGAACTCAGAGACGCACCTGGTTCCAGTCTTTGCTTCCTTGCCTATAATTTTCTCACACGTCCCCACCGCAGCCTGGTGATCTGTGGGTCTGGAAGTGGATGCAGGTGTTAATGGAAAAATATCTGTACTCAATTGTAAAGTGTGATGTGGTCTGCTGGTTTGAGGGGTCATTTTCAAGGCAGGTGCCCACCGGGCTGCCTGCCTCATCATCACACCGTCACCCAGCGTGACCTCACTGCGCCCTCCACCCAGCGTGACCCAGAGCTGAGGGCTCCTCCCATTCCACAGTTGAATTCCTGTCCCCAAACTGTCACGATGATGCTGGGACTAAAACAGGTGGGTGGGGGCGGTAGCGGCGGCCTGGGAGCGACTGTTTTAAAGTTGGAGTGAAAACTCTGACTCTCCAGGATCTCGCTCAAAGGCGCCACTCCTTGTCGGAACTGCCCTGATTGCCCTGGCAGAGCAAGGCCCTGGCGTGGAGCCCGGGACGTGGGCCCCTGCCTTGTGGGAGCTTGGGCACAGAGTAAGCCCCGGACACCGTCCTCTCCCACCACCCCGTGCTGCGTAGGCCAACTTCCCCTCCCCGAGGTTGGCGGGTGCGTCCAGGTCCCCTCCCCAGGGTTGGTGGGTGTGACCCTCCCTGCAGGGCTGTTCCCCCCCTGCCCATTTCTTGACTCTGGGCTGCAATCTTAGAACACGCTGGTGACAGCCACCAAGCCAGCCAGGGGCAAGAGGGCAGGGTGCCCAGCACCAGGGTGCTCAGGAGGCCAGGCTGCCCAGCACCAGGGTGTCCAGGAGGCCAGGGTGCCCAGCACTCTGCCTGACCATGTCTACTGGCCCCGGTGCAGCCGCAGGTTTGCTGGTTGGTACTGAGGAAGGTGCTTGAAGAGGGGACCAGGCAGGGTCACACGCCTGAAGCTCAGCAGCGGGTGCCGGCCCTCTGGGTGGAGAAGCAGCGCCAGGACACAGGGAGAACCCTGGGAAGGCCCATGGAGGCACACGCAGGACACAGACAGGTGCCGACTGAGTCGTGCCCCTGAAATTCGCAGCTGAGGCCTCAGCCCCCACGGGACTGTATCTGGAGCTAGGATCTTGAGGGAGGGATTTAAGGTTAAATGAGGTTGTGAGGAGGGCCCTGACCCGACAGGACGATAGGACGTGTCCGTGTAAGAAGAGAAAGCGACGCCAGGGATGCGTGTGTGCAGAGGAGCGGCGGTGGGAGGACACGGGAGAAGTCGCCGTCTGCAGGCCACTAAGAGGCCTCAGGAGAAACTGCCCATCGGCCCCTTGGTCTTGGACTTCCAGCCGCCGGCTGTGAGGGAACAATTTCTGGTGTTGAAGCCCCTGCCCGAGGCGCTTTGTTACAATTGCCGGAGCCAGCGAGGCCGGCCTTACACTTGCCCCTTATCCGAGAGGACTGGCAGCAGCGCTGCGGGAGGGTGGCGGGATGTCGGGAAGCTCGGGTCTTGGGAAATGCCACCTTCCGTGGGTGATCCTTGAGCTGCAGCTTCTGACCCTGCGGATGGAGGGGCGTGCCGCCCGTGAGGCTGTGCTGGGGCCCTCAGGGACGGAAGGCCCTGGGTCACAGATGGAGCCGTAAGCTCTGTGGTGCCCGGCGCGGGAACAAGCCGCCTTTGGCCGCCTCTCGGCCTCTGTTACCGCGAATACCAGGGCCCAAGGCCCAGCACCCTCCCGGGGTGGAGAATCGGCCAGGAAAGTCCATTTCCTCTTCTGCTGACCTACTCCTCCTTACCTCCCTGAGTTCTGAGCACGTTGCCCGAAGGACAGGGGCTCTGAGTGAGTTTGGGATGTGGAGGGGAGGGGCGCATATGGGGAGGCAGCTAATGGTCACCGGTATTCTAGGGGGAAGATGTGGGGAGGGCCGTGAGCAGCTCCTGCCTGGAGTTCCGGGCAGCGGTTCAGCAAGAGGGGAGAGGGACAGAGAGAGACACAGACACAGAGACAGAGAGACAGGGAGACAGAGACAGTGAGAGAGACACAGAGACAGAGACAGAGAGAGACACAGATACAGAGAGAGAGAGACACAGAGACAGAGAGAGACACAGAGACACAGACAGAGACACAGAGACAGAGACAGATACAGAGAGACACAGAGACAGAGAGACAGGGAGACAGAGACAGCGAGAGAGAGAGACAGCGAGAGAGAGACA
>NW_012116910.1:1330620-1353078 GCF_000951035.1 Colobus angolensis palliatus
GAGGGGGTGAGTTTTCTTCCTCCTGATTATGGGGGCACCAGGGCTTATAGGGCTGGGCTGCCCCTGCCCTGTGGAGCATCTGGGCTGTGTATAGAGGGGCCCTGTCCGGGGCCCAGAGGTGCTGCCAGCGGTGGCCGGGTGAACTGACTGTGGCCCAGTGCAGCTCCCGGGAGGGGAGCAGCCACCCTGATGCCACCTGCCCTGCCGCTAGCACCAGAAGGAAAGGTGGAGACCGGGAAGCACTGGGAAGTCCTGCAGGGCTGCAGGGAAGGTGGGGGTATCTCCAAGCAACAGCCACAGTTGGCGGCTGGGAGTGCTTCAGACTCCACATGACCAGATCTGATCCTGCGAGCAGCACCCATGATAATGGTGACTTGGATAAAATGAAAGTTCACTTCTCCTTCACTAAGCATTTTGTTCTGAATTTGTTCATCCGTCGATCTGTCCTGGTGAACCCTCTTGTCTCTGTCTGAGTGTCCAGTGGCCTCTCTGCACCAATGGAGCTATTCCTTGTCCACGCCGTCCCATGCAGCACCACCGGCCACACGTGGCTATCAGCACTTGAGCTGTGGCTGCTGTGGCTGAGGACCTGGATTCTTCATTTAAAAAAAAAATGTTAACTTAAATCTAAACTTCGGTGACCACACAAGCTTAGTGGCTGCTGTCCCAGTGAGGTCTGGGTGCTGAGGACACAGCAGGAAAGACAGTCCCCAGGGAGCCTTCATCCCAGGAGGGACAGAAAATGAGCTGGGGGAGAGCACAGAGCGGGAGGCAGGGATGGCTGTGGTGCTGTGGTGGCTGTGGTACCTGTGGCAGCTGTGTTGCCCGTGGTGGCAGGGACAGCTGTGGCGCCCATGGTGGCTGTAGTGTCTGTGGCGGCTGTGGTACCCATGATGGCTGTGGTGCCCATGGCGGCTGTGGTGCCCGTGGCAACTGTGGTGCCTGTGGTGGCAGGGAAGGCTGGGACAGCAGAGTTACAGGCTCAGTGACATCTCTCCATTGGGACTGGGAGAGGACTGGGGGTCCTACTGCCCAGCACTTGAGAATGTGATGGTATTGGGAGGGAGGTGTTTGCAGAAGTCATCAAGTGACAGCTCACAGGGGCGGGTCCTAATTCAACATGACGGGTGTCCTTATTGAAAGGGGGAGTTTGGACACAGAAATAGACACTCACAGAGCAGGGATGATGCAGAGACACAGGGAGAGGCTGGGGCGTGTGAGCCAAGGAGAGGCTGGAACCGGAGCCCCCCACAGCTCAGGGGAGCAGCCCAGCCACACACTGGCCTAGGACTTCAGGCCTGAAGCCGCGAGACGCGTCCGTGGTGTGGGTGGTGTGCGCAGCCTGGCTGCACTCATTTCCACGGCGGCCCGAGCGGATTGATGTAAACTCCCTGTGTCCACCCTCCCCCTCAGCCTGGCTGCTCTGAACTGGCCCAGGCCCAGCTTGGCCACCTTGGCCACAGCTCTGCCTCACCCTGAGCCTCCCAAGGGGATCCCCCCGGAACATTCTCCCATGGTGTGGTCCCCATGAAGCCACTCTGAGCTGTCATGCGGGTGCAGTGACCACATCCCTCCCCAGCTAGTGCTTGTCGACGGCCCTCTTGGGTGAATCTCCCTCCCCTGCACCCCCTCCGCCAGCCACCTGAGCCCTCCCTGGGGCCCTGGACTCCTCCCTCGCGCCTCTGGTTGCCTGGTGACCGGAGCTTTCTTGTCCCCTGGAGTAGAGAGTGCGGAGCCAGCGGTGCGAGCTCCTGAGCACGCGGAGTTCCGGGGTTGCTGGGCACGCTGGCGCCGTCCCGAACCCCATCTCCCTGTTCACAGAATGACACCTCCCTCCAGGGCCAGCTGTGGGGAGGGGAAGCCAGCAGGGAGCACCCCCTTGCTGGAGCTGTACCTGTTTTCTCCTCCCCTGCTTGCCAGTGTCTTCCGGACCCAGGGGTGGGAAGGGAACGGAGGGAGATGGAGACACAGGTGTGGCCGTGTGTGCAGACTGGTGGTCAGGATTCATCTGAGAGGCTGTGGGGACCACGCGACTCATCGTCTGGGATGTGCTGGCTGCGCAGGGCCGCCTTCCTCAGGAGAGGGATCTGCCTCGGTTCCCATGGGGCCCTGCTCCCTGCACCCAGGTGGGCCGGAACTACAGAGTCCCACATCCCGCAGCTGTTGGTACGAGGTGAGGCTTCTGCCTTCCGTGGACACAGACCCTCTCACACGTGTTCCCGCCCAGCATGCTGTGCTGCAGGTTTCTACACCCCTTCAAATCCAGCCTGGGCCAGGGAATGCTGAGGAGTTTACCCAAACCTGGACCCAGATGCAGCCAAACTCAGGCCCCCACAGCCAGCCGGTGATGGGAAACGGCGTTTCTGGGGGACCTTCTGAGGGCAGGACGGCGCCTTTGGGGTGCTGGTGGAGGACAAGGCTGTGGTGCCTGGTCGTTAACCTCGGAGCATGTGATGCCCTGAGACCTGGGATGCCCCGGGAGACAGGGGTGCAGGACGGGTATGTCCTGACACCTTCCAGCATGTCCCGGCGTGGTCTGCATCTGCATCTTGACACTTCTTGGGATCAGAGCCCTGAGGCCCATGCATCCGGAAACGCCATTTGGAGATGCGGAAAATCCTTTTGACTCACAAAATCTGCCTTCGTCTCAGCAAGCGTCCCAGAACCGTGGGGACGCAGCGGCCCTAGAATGGGAAGTGGAGCTCGGGAACCTTCAGAATTACTCACCTTCCCCAAAGACACGGGGCCTGCCAGGAGGAGGGGCGTGGGTCATAAAAGTGGGCCATGGCTACCCCAGGGTCAAACAAGCTCGCCATGTGCACTCGGGGAAGGCGGGCTGTGCAGATGCCCGCAGAGGAGCACGGGGGCCACTCTGCCTCCTGTTTACCAGCGCCCGCACCCGCTGGGGCCACTGCCTAAACAGTTCTCCAGGCAACCTCGGCTCCAGGTTCCAGCATGTGGCACCTTTGCTGCTGTGCAGACGCCATCCCCTCAGATGAAGCTAGCAAGGCCCAGGCAGTGTCAACTGCCCCAGCTCCCAGAACCGCATCTGTCAGGCTGAGCCCCCGCTTGGTTGAGGGCCCAGGGCCCTCGTGAGGATGTAGCTGAGCTCCAGTTGCATTTACCTGGAGTGGTTCCTGCCTTCCAGGGGCTGCTCCCCACCAGGGCTGGGCTTGGTTGCAGGCACTGGGACTGCACATCCTGGGGAGATGCTACCAGTGAAGGTCCCCCCCAGGATCCCAGCCGGCTGCCATGGAGGCCACGGGCTCACACTTTCCCCCTTCCTGCTGCCTGCAGATCGTGAGGACTCAGCAGCACCCAGTGGGCCACGCCCATGGGGATGAGGAGGGAGCCCAGCTGTGGGGACCATCGGAGGCTTCCAAAGTGCACCTGCTGCCACCCACAGGCCCCCCTAAGCTTGGGTGAGGGGCCATCCCTGCAGCTACTTCGCAGTCAGGACTTCAGCTTGCTCTCCTTTCAGAGGCCTGGTGGTGGGTGCAGGTCCACAGGCTTCTGGCCAGTGCCCTGGAGTCAAGTATCCCCAGCCCACCTCAGGGCACATGTTTTAGGACCCAGCACGTGTTAGGGACCTGGTAGAAAGCCGCGTGCTGCAGATGAACAGACACCCTGAGTCTCCCGCTGTGCACACAGGGCTGTGTCGGGCAGTGGGGCTTGGCTTCCTGGGCCTCTCTCTGGAGCCCAAGTCCTTCTGAGTTTGGACCTTGATCCTGTTTTGGTTTCAAGGTTTGTAGTAAGCTAAATGGTGGCCTCCAGAGAGCTACATCTATGTCCTGATTCCTGGAATCCGAGAATATGACCTTATTTGGAAAAGAATCTCTGCATGTGGGGTAAAGTTAAAGATCTCCAGCTGAAGTCGCCCCAGTTTATCTGAGCGGGCTCTAAACCCACTGGCAAGTCAGAGACAGATGAGAAGAGAGGCACGCAGAGGAGGCCCCCTGAGGTTGAGAGGTGAAGCGGGCTGGGCTTCTGGGTGGGGTGGGGACTTGGAAAACTTTTCTGTCTAGCTAAAGGATTGTAAACACACCAATCAGCGCTCTGTGTGTAGCTAAAGGTTTGTAAATGCACCAATCAGCACTCTGTAAAAACAGACCAATCAGCACTCTGTAAAATGAACCAATCCGTGCTCTGTAAAATGGACCAATCAACAGGATGTGGGCGGGGACAAATAAGGGAATAAAAGCTGGCCAACCCTCGCCACCCTGAAGTGGGCAGGCTGGAGATTGGGGTTGAGCTTGTGTGCTGTGGAAGCTTGGTTTTTTTTTTCTTCACTTTTTGCAATAAATCTTGCTGCTGCTCACTTTTTGGGTCTATGTCACCTTTAAGAGCTGTAAGACTCACTGCAAAGGTCTGGGGCTTTATTCTTGAAGTCAGCCTAGACCAATGAACCTACTGGAAGGAACCAGCTCTGGACACAGCCTGACCACTCCTGAGAAGAGGAGCGGCGGGTGCCGGCAGCTATCCCTGCTTCAGGGTCACTCAGGAACCAGGAGCCCGGCAACCAGCCCGACAAGAGAGACTGCTCCTTCTGCCACGGCCCGCGGGACCCCCTGGGGTGTCTTCCGCAGCACTGGTGTGGACGCCCTGATTCTTTCTCAGTGCACCAGGCCCCGGGGAGCCGGTGCCGGGGGAGGGGCTGATCCGGGTGCCTGTGCTGGCTCCTCCGACGTCAGCCAGACCGGGTTCTGATGACGCACCTGGGTGAGCAGGGAGGGCCTGACCTGCAGAAGCCACATCCAGGATGAGGAGCCCTGGGCCGGAACCGTCCAGATGTGTGGCCTGAGGACAGCTGTGTGAAGCCCTGGGGCAGGCCCTGCTTACCAAGTTCAGGATGAGATTGTGGACCTGAGTGGGGACCACCTGGAGGGGACCAGGGTCATTCCGCGCCTGTTACAGGGAGGGGTTGGATGTCCAGGCAGGCTGAGGAGCGGGAAGGTGCAGTCGGGGCTGAAGGCTGTCCCCTAGCAGTGGGGACCCTCTGGGGCTGGGTGGGGTGTATTTGACGTCCCTGGCGGGTGCCAAGCTGTAAGGAAACAAGGTGGGGAGACAGGCAGGCAGGGATGGAGTCCTGGCTTTCTGGGCCAAGGTTCGTTGTTGTTCGTGGTCTGATCCTTGTCCTTCGAGTTCCTTGGTTTCTTGGGGCACAGACGGGTGGGGCTACACAGGGAGTGGCTCCGGATCGTTCCTGGCCTCCAGTGCTCTGGGAGGAGGGCACAGGTGGCCCCCCCTGTGACTGGGGTATGAATCCTTGGAGTAGAGGCAGAGTGAGCTTGAGGGGGTGAGAACCAGGGGCTGCAGTGGCCTCACTGTGGCTGGGTGGGGCTCTGTGCACCCAGCTCTGGGCTGGGAAGCACTTGCTGTAGGCACGCGTGTGTCTGCATGTGTGTGCTGGTCCTGGTGTTGGTGTGAGCACGTGTCTGTGTCCTGGTGGTGAGTACATCTGTGTGTCCTGGTGTTGGTGTATGTGCACGTGTGCGTGTTCTGGTGTTGGGGGTGTGTGCACATGTCTGTGTATCCTGGTGTTAGTGTCTGAGCACACGTGTGCCTGCGTGTCCTGGTGTCGGTGTGTGAGCACGCGTGTGCCTGCATGTCCTGGTGTCGGTGTGTGAGCACACGTGTGCCTGCGTGTCCTGGTGTCGGTGTGTGAGCACGCGTGTGCCTGCGTGTCCTGGTGTCGGTGTGTGAGCACGCGTGTGCCTGCGTGTCCTGGTGTCGGTGTGTGAGCACACGTGTGCCTGTGTGTCCTGGTGTTGGTGTGTGAGCACGTGTGTGCCTGTGTGTCCTGGTGTTGGTGTGTGAGCACGTCTGTGTCAGTCAAGTCGTATGTCTTGGTGGGTGTCAGGAGTCGTGATTTCTCAGAGCTGGGTCGGAAGGACAGTGGAGTGTTTCCCTCTGTTGCACGGATGGTTCCTTGGGAGGACAAAGCTGCACAGCAGTGCCTGCGGGAGCGGAGATGGCCTCGAGTCTCCCTCATCCTGTGGCCTCTCCACAGGCTCCTCCTCCACGGGCTCTGAATCTTCCCATCAGCAGCTGTTTGCTCAAACACGGGATTCCCAGCATGGATCAAGGGGCCATGTGCATCCGTGTCCTCTGGGCCCGAGCCAGGCCTGGAGAGGGTGTGCTGCTTACCCCCACACCCCGCAGGGCCGACGAGGCCACCATTTCTGTGGGGAACTTACAGGATGGGCAGGGAGGGTGTGAGGGAAACGCGGACGGTGTGGTCCAAGCTGGCACTGTGTGTCAAACTCATGAAAATATTTTTGGAAAACCCACCAGCTGTGAAACTGCACTCCTCTGAAAGAGACCCGGTGTGTTCCTGCCCTTACCAGGGCGAGGCACTTAGGCAGAGCCTTCTGCAAACCCCGAATGGGACGTCTGTCTTTCCAGGAATGTCGTCACACTGTCACCACTCATGCACGCACCTGAAGCCACATGTGGCGTCATTTTGCACATGTTCACCCTTACAGAAACGGCGCTGGGGGTAAGCACCGCCCTAGACTTGTTCTGGGGCTCCCTCTGGCCACTTCAGCCCTGGGACCGGCATCATGTTACCTCCATGGCCACCCTGGATCCCAGGGCAGCAGGGCTGGGGGCGAGGGCCGCAGGTCACATCACCCACAGGTGAGCGCACCTGGGCTGGAGCCAGAATGTTTAGTGTTGAGGCATTTGTCCAAGGCCCTGGTCTAGTGTTGAGGCATTTGTCCAAGGCCCTGGAAACGGGTCTAGTGTTGAGGCATTTGTCCAAGGCCATGGAAACGGACGGAGCATGGTAGTTGTGTGTGGTTGACTTCCTGGGTCCCAGGAACTCCCTTTGCCTGTTGAGTCAAAATCTCACAGGCTCAGCTGCAAATGCACCTTTTTGGTTTCCTTACTAGGAAGGTTCTGGCTGGCCCCACAGTCTCTCCAGATGTCTCTGCTTTCATTTTCCATCATTTCCATCATTTTCCGTCCATCCCCATCTTACAGATGAGCAAACCACGGCTTAGGAAGGTCAGTGTCTTGTTTGAGATGGAGTCTTGCCCTGTCACCCAGGCTGGGGTGCAGTGGTGAGATCTCAGCTCACTGCAACCTCCTCCTCCCAGGTTCAAGTAATTCTCCTACCTCAGCTTCCTGAGTTGCTGTGATTACAGGCACCCACCATACACCCGACTAATTTTTGTATTTTTAGTAGAGACAGGGTTTCACCGTGTTGGCCAGGCTGGTCTTAATCTCCTGACCTCAGGTGATCCGCCCCCTTCGGCCTCCCAAAATGCTGGGATTACAGGTGTGAGCCACCGCACCTAGCCGAGGAAGGTCAGTGTCTTACCAAGGTCAGCCTAGGTGGTGTCAGGGCTCTGGGCTGAAGTTAGCAAGCATCCTGAAGTCCCACTCACTGGTGCACCTGAGCCTCAACTGTGAGCAGAGGGGAGCAGAAGCTTTCAAAGGCAGGCAGGAATCCCCCCACCGGGCAGCAAGCAGCTGGGCCAGCTCATCTTCCCCCTGAGGTGACTGAAGCCGCGGGGTCGAGGCTGCATTAGGAGCTCTGGTGACTCCGCTGGTAGGGACTGAATTTAGATCTGACGGTGCCTGCTAAAGCGCCAGGGGTGTGCAGTGTCGGGGAGGGGGTGCCAGCGCTGCCTGTGAGTGTCCCAGGGCCCCACTCCCCCAGCCGACCTCCTGACCTCTCCCTGCTGGTGCTGTGCAGGTGTCCAGCTTGAGTTCCCTTTATTATGGCAAACATACACATTCTGCAACATTTATGACTTTTACCACTTTGAAGTGTACAGTTCTGAGGCATTCAGCACATCCACGCTGCTGTGCGGCCATCCCTGCCGCCCATCTACTCTCTGCCCAACAGACCGCTGTCCCCATCACTCACTCCCCTCCCTCCCCAGCCTGCACAGCCGTCTACACTGCGTCTCTGGATCCAGCACCTCTGGGGACCTCCTAGGCGTGGGAGCGTACAGTCTTTGTCCTTCATGACTGGCTGATTTCACTGAACGTCCTCAGCTGTCATCACACTGCTGCGTGTGTCAGAATGTCCTTTTCTTTGAGATGAAGTCTCACTCTGTCACCCAGCCTGGAGTGCAGTGGCACAATCTCAGCTCACAGCATCCTCCACCTCCCGGGTTCAAGTGATTCTCCTGCCTCAGCCTCCTGAGTAGCTGGGGTTACAGGCGCCCGCCACCACACCCAGCTAATTTTTGTATTTTTGGTAGAGACAGGGTTTCACCATGTTGGCCAGGCTGGTCTGGAACTCCTGGTAATCTGCCCACCTCAGCCTCCCAAAATGCCGGGGTTACAAGGGTAAGCCACCGCACCCGGCCATGCCCTTTTTTAAGGCTGAACGATATCCTGCTGTGTGGACAGACTCGTTCTGTTCATGGCTTTATCTGCTCACCACCTCTCGGGCTGACTCTGCCACCTCTCTGTTGTGGGTAGTGCAGCTGTAATCACGGGTGTGCAAATACCGGTTCGAGTCCCTACTTTCAGTTCTTTCTAGCACATGCAGAAGTGAAATTGCTGGGTGGGAGGGTAATTCGATTAACTTTTTCAGGGTCTGCCTCTCTCTTTTCTGTGTTGACTGTCCCAGGTTACACTCCAGCAGCAGAAGGGGCCGAATACTTTCACACCCTTGCAGTCTTCATTTTCCCGTGTTTTGATAGTAACCATCTTCATGGGTGTTCAAGGTTTTTCTTTTTTTTCTTTTTTTTTTTTTTTTGAGACGGAGTCTCGCTCTGTCGCCCGGACTGGAGTACAGTGGCCAGATCTCAGCTCACTGCAAGCTCCGCCTCCCGGGTTCACGCCATTCTCCTGCCTCAGCCTCCCGAGTAGCTGGGACTACAGGCGCCCGCCACCTCGCCCGGCTAGTTTTTTTGCATTTTTTTTAGTAGAGACGAGGTTTCACCGTGTTAGCCAGGATGGTCTCGATCTCCTGACCTCGTGATCCGCCCGTCTCGGCCTCCCAAAGTGCTGGGATTACAGGCTTGAGCCACCGCGCCCGGCCGTTTTTTCTAAACGGAATTTTGCTCTTGTTGCGGAGGCTGAAGTGAAATGGCGTGATCTCAGCTCACTACAATCTCTGCCTCCCAGGTTCAAGTGATTCTCCTACCTCAGCCTCTCCAGTAGCTGGGATTATAGGCATAAGCCACCACGCCTGGCTGATTTTTGTATTTTTAGTAGAGACGGGGTTCCACCATGTTGGCCAAGCTGGTCTCGAACTCCTGACCTCAGGTGATCTGCCCACTTTGGCCTCCCAAAGTACTGGGATTACAGTCGTGAGCCACCTCTCCCAGCCAAGTTTTTTAACTTACTAGAAACACATAGCTGTCCCAGAATTGTAGAGCTGGAGCTGGGAGAGTCACCCAGTTCTCCCACAACAGGAGAATTGGCTTTTCAAGGGGAGGCTGGGCTTGTTCTACACTCTGGCTGTCTGGGCTGGGTCTGGGGTGGTCGAGGGGGTCTGGCTGGGCTGAGCAGGCTTGTGGGTACCATCCAGCCCTGTCTCTCCACGGTGCGCGTGCCAGGAAGTTCAGGGAGGAAGGCCGAGCAGCGGTTAGAACAAGAGCCCACTCCCACCTCCAGCTGCAGCTCCATACAGCCCTGTCTGCTGTTGCTGCCTCAGTTGGTCAGGGAAATAACTTGGCTCCCCTGGATTACTCCGAAAGTTATTTACAGGGTCTGAGAACCCCGGGGGGTTCCTGAGCTGCCCCTAACCTCAGCCTCTGAGATTCAGCATCAGATGTTCATATCCTGAAACTCCACACATAAAGCTGATGAAGTTCTCGCCAAGGGGCACACGTCCAGCCTCCCATCTCTGATGGTGCTTTGGGGGTGATCCCAGCAATCACGCCGGCCAGCAAGCGTCCAGCAGCAGCCACAGGGCCTACGAGTATTTGGGGTTGTTCTCTCCACCCATAGTCAACCCCAGACAGCGCTGTGTGGGGTCCCCCTCGCCTCTCTTGCCTTAAGTCTTGTTGATGAAAAGAACAGGTGCCTCATGGCACTGACCCCACCTCGTCCAGCCCTCTCCCCCAGGACCAGCAGGCAGGGTTCCCAGGGAGCCATGTGCATTTGAATATCCTCCACTCTGGGAGGAGGTGGGGCTGGCGGGATTCAAGCTCAGGTCTGAAGATCCTGAGGAGGTTGGGGGGTTGCGGGGAGCTCTTGCCCACATGCGCAGCCCCCAACCACCAGCCCAGCGCAGGGGCACCTGGTTAAATTTGTTTCAAATTAACACAAATAATTCTTAGTAGAAGCAGCTGGGTGTGGTGGCTTATGTCTGTAATCTCAGCAGTTTGGGAAGCCAAGCCTGGCAGATTGCTTGAAGTTGGGAGTTCGAGACCATCCTGGCCAACGTGGTGAAACCCTGTCTACAAAAATTAGCCGGGCGTGGTGACGCACACCTGTAATCCCAGCTACTCGGGAGGCTGAGGCAGGAGAATCGCTTGAACCCAGGAGGCAGAGGTTGCAGTGAGCCGAGATTGCGCCACTGCACTCCAGCCTAGATGACAGAGCGAGACTCTGTCTCAGAGAGAAATAAATTCTTAGTAGAAGCAATATTTGGGCCACACTACATCAAAATAAAATTCATCATGTATCTGAAATTTGCGGTGGGCCGAGGGCCTGTGTCTTCTCCGGCAGCCCCGGCCAGGTCCTTTGGCCGTGGTGGGAGCTGGTACTGGAATGGTCCAGAAGGCAAGGGGTCCTCGTGCGCCAGGGAAGCCTGGAAGGGAAGGGACAGAAAACAGCCTGGGTTTTAGTTCAAAAAAGAAAAGAGGCCGGGTGCGGTGGCTCAAGCCTGTAATCCCAGCACTCTGGGAGGCCGAGACGGGTGGATCACGAGGTCAGGAGATCGAGACCATCCTGGCTAACACAGTGAAACCCTGTCTCTACTAAAAATACAAAAATCTAGCCGGGCGAGGTGGCGGGCGCCTGTAGTCCCAGCTACTCGGGAGGCTGGGGCAGGAGAATGGTGTAAACCCGGGAGGCGGAGCTTGCAGTGAGCTGAGATCCGGCCACTGCACTCCAGCCTGGGCAGCAGAGCGAGACTCCGTCTCAAAAAAAAAAAAAAAAGAAAAGAAAAGAGCTGTTACCAGAAAGGGGCCCCAATCCAGATGACCCCCAAGAGAAGGTTCTTGGACCTCACAAGAAAGAATTGGAGGCGAGTCCACAGAGTAAAGCAAGTTTATTAAAGTGAAGGGATGAAGAATGGCTGCCCGACCAAGGATGCTGTTACTTCTTGATCATGCGCTGAACAAGGGGTGGATTATTCATGAATTTTCCAGGAAAGGGGTGCGCAATTCCCAGAACTGTGGGCTTCTCCCCTTTTTAGGCCTTAGAGGGTAGCTTCCCGATGTTGCTGTGGCCTCTGTAAACTGCCATCATGCTGGTAGGAGTGTCTCTTAGATGCTAATGCATTCTAATCAGCGTGTAATGAGCAGTGAGGGCGACCAGAGGTCACTTGCATGCCACCTTGGTTTGGTGGGTACTGGGTATTGGACGGCGTCCTGACCACAACCTGTTTTATCAATAAGGTCTTAGTGACCTGCCTTTTGTGCCGACGTCCCGTCTCACCCCATGACTGAGAATCCTGAAGCTCCTGGGACTGCAGCACAGCAGGTCTCAGCCTCCTCAGATCCAGCCCCTGCTGAAGATGGAGTCACTCTGGTTCAAACACCCCTGACGGAACCAGGGGCAGTGAACTGTGCCGTGTACACAGCCAGGGTGCCGGGCCCCACCTGGGAATCTGCTTCTGGGGGGCATCGCCCCACGTCCCAGGAGGATCAGCTTACTCACTGAGCCCTTCTGCGGCACAGGCCACAAAGGGAGCCCCTTTCCCGTGTCCTGGACGAGGGTCTGGGAACCCTCCCCAGACAAGCCATTGCTGGGCAAGGCTCTGGGGCTTGGCCTGACTCAGGGTCTCAGTCCCAGCAGCCATTCCAGGGTAGATTCTGGGGGGCTCAAGGGGGACAGCCCTAGCCCCTGGTTAGGGACCCGGAGAAGTGAGGTGAGGCCCCCAACACTGGGCAGGAGAGGTGGTCCCGGCAGGTTGCCTGGAGCACACCCTCTGGGGAGGTCCTCAGGGCTTGTGTTCACCACCAGGGCCAGGGCCTGCTTCCAACAGCATGGCGGACGTGCGGGACTGTGCGCCCCAGGTGCTAGGATTGTGTAGAATCCTGAGTTTCTGGAACCATCTGCCTGTTGCATCAACACCGGCTCCTTCCCCCATGCCCTTCAGCTGCTGCTGAGGTGGAGGTGCCCCAAGGAGGGGCCCAGGAATCCCCCTGTGCCAGTGGTGCCAGGCCCCAGCCTCCGGGTGACTATCGGCACGGAGCAGGACAGCCAGGAGGGACTGTGTCCCTGCACAGCCCTGTGGGTCCCAGCATGTCCCCACGTGTCCCCTTGCGATCCGGGACGTCCCTGTGAGTCCCTGTGTGTCTCTGCGAATACGGGCGCTGAGCTCTGAGTCTCTGTTTTGCTTTGATTCAGGCCTCCATCCCCCAGTCTGGGCCTTGCTCCTGCCCCCAGCCCTCACCCTGAAAACACCGCCCCCTCCCTGACCTCCCAGGGGGCCCCCGGCGGCCCTCAGACCACCCTCTGAGGTGAGGTTCCGTCAGGGACCCCCGGGCTGCTCCAATGCTGTCCCCAGGGCTCACTCCCTGAGCTGCCTCCCTGCTCAGACTGGCCCAGCCACTCCCCTTGGCCGGAAGGAGACCGCATGGGCCGTGCTGAGCTCAGCCTCCTCCTCTGCCCGCTTCTGCCACCCTCCGCCGACCTGCATGTGCTGGGTTTCCCTGGCAGGGGCTCCGTGCACCTGTCCAGGTATGTCTGCTGGAAGCTCCCACTGCTCCCTCCGGGCAGGCACAGGTACACCTGCAGGCCCAGGGAAGAATGCAGCACGCCCTCCCTCCCTGCTGCCCCCGCCCTGGCTAAGGAGGTGAGGGGACCCGCGTGCGCAGCCGCCCTGGCTAAGGAGGTGAGGGGACCCGCGTGCGCAGCCGTGGGCAGGGCTGTGGGAGGCCCCAGTGGCCTCTCCTGGGGTGGGGTGGGGGCGGGCTTTCACTCAGCCTCTCTCCCTCCCACAGTTCAAGCGCCGGGAGGGCCACGTCTTTGCTCCCCGCCCAGATGCAGATGCAGGTGCACCCTGGGTCCTCCCGTCCTCGCTGGGCGTCGAGCCCAGACAGGAGGTGCCTGCCCAGGTCCCTTTTCCTGAGAGTGCCGCCTCCCAGCCAGCCTTGCCTGGTAGGGTCCTACAGGTTAGGACTGAAGCGAGTGCTGCGGCTTCTGGAAGATTCTGGAGGGTCCTGGGCTGCCCAGGAGGCCACTTGATGGGAGCAGTGGAAAAGGGGCCCCCACAGTTAAGACTCCTGTAACCAAACGGGTGCAATTCTGGGTGATTTTCCGCAGATTTTCTGAACCACATCCAGAGGTAAAGTTATGGAGGTGGTATCAAAGCTTCTTGGGTATTTAAACTTCCTCTTTCAGGGGAAAATGCAGAGATAGCTTTGGCTGCCCCACCTGGCGAGGGCATCCCTTGAGCTCTGACCCTGACCCACAGGCTCCTCACCTGGGAGTCAGGTGACAGCTTCACGCCCAGGACACAATGGGCTGTAAGGTTTCCAGCTCTGACGGCAGCAGGGCGTTCTTTTCCTCTTGAATCACCAGGTTTCGGGTCAGCGGTGTCAAGAGCCCGGCTCCAAGGTGCCTCTGCTGGGATGTAATCTCAGCTGGGATCTTTTCTTCCTGCTTAATCATGTCCAGAAATTACATCCCACCAGGGTGACCGCTGTGACTTTCTCTGTGAAACAGTGGGTGCCCCGGGTGTTCTCGTGTTCATCCACGTGAGGGCTTTGGAAACCTTGCCAGGGATGCCTGAGCAAGTGCGTCTCTCGGGGGCTGGCCAGTGCCCCAGCTGGGCTCCTGGAGCCACCCTCCACCCTGTCTCCCAGGACGCTGTGGTTTCCCTGGTCCTGGTCCTGGACGTCACAGGAAGGCTGAGGGGGCCAGGAGGGGAGGGCACCTGGTTGTGTTCCTTACGCCAGGGGAAGCCCGGAACTTTCTCTGGCCCTCGTGGGCCTGGGGTCCCCTGGGACACTCCTGGTGGCCCTGTGACCACCTCCTTGCCTTGGGTAGCTGCTGAGGCTCTGTGAGACTGGACCTTGGAGGTGGGGGTGTTAGCTGAACGTCCTGCCCACCTCAGACTTTCACTTGGAGCCAGGAGGCATTGCTCCCTGCAGCAGCTCAGCCCTTGGGAATGGACAGAGGGGCCGGCAGCAGTGGCCGCTGGCTGAGGGAGGCCTCTTGGAGGGGTGTCCTCGTGTGTCAAGGAGAGATGTGGCTGCCCCCCGGTGAAGCAGGCCCTGGGCAGCAGCTGTGACCGAGGCTTGAGGAGAGGCGCTTCTAGAGGCCATCATACTTGGGATCCCAGGGGTACCCCCAAGCCTTGCAGGGGGTGGCGGGGTATGCTTGGCCATCAGGGAAAGCTGAAAGCAGAACTCAGCAGAAGGTGTGTTTGACGCGCGTGGGGATGGAGCACGTGGCAGGGAGCGGCGTGACTGAGGGTTCAGCTTGTGTGGGTGGATGGTGGGAGTGGGTCTGGTTTCTGCGTGTGTGCACACATACGTGTGTGTGCAAACATGTGATCCGTCCTAGGAAAAGGCTGGGAGCCTCGTAGAGACCAGGCAGACTTGGGGCCACTCCCATTGGTGTGCACGCATGCACACACACACATACATGCACACACATGCACACATGCTCTGCTGCAGTCTGTCAGGACTGGTAGTCACAGGGCAGACCCGATGCCCATGGGCCACCAGGTCTGTACCAGTCTCACTGGCCACCGCACCTGCTGAGCCTGTTGTTTATCAAATATTTACTGAGCCCCAGCGGTCTCCGTGTGTTGGGGCTGGGCGGCACTTTTCCTCCCTATGAGAAGACGAATTCTAGAACCTTCCGTCGAGCCTGTTGTTTATCAAATATTTACTGAGCCCCAGCGGTCTCGGTGTGTTGGGGCTGGGCGGCACTTTTCCTCCCTATGAGAAGACGAATTCTAGAACCTTCCATCAACCACATGAGGAAGGAAACCCCTGTTGGAGGCTCCACCTGTACCGAGGTGTGCTCCAAGGTCCCTGGGTCCGTGTGAGATGTCCCGTCCTGCCTCCATGCATCGCCGGTGGCTTTTGTTAGTCTTGAGTCCGGCTTCACCTCCTGGAGCGAGGCCACCAGTTTCCGCTGGGCCTGACTGCCCCATGAGAGCTCCAGTCCTGGGATTGGGTTCTTGTGCTACAGATCAGCGGGAGTTTACCTGGCAGCTGGGATCCAGCAACCCTGATCCCACCGGAGCTGGCGCGGACTTCCCGCCAGGTTGAGACCACAGGTGCAGGGGAGGGGGCGGGGTGGTTCCTCAAGCACCCACCTCCCAGCCACGCCCACTCCCGGCCTTCCTTAAGGACGCACGAGATCTGTTTCCTAAGTGAACTTGCTCCAGTGCATGGCGTGAGAAGCTAAATGACACACATCCTACATTCACCGGTTCTGGAATAACCAGAGATCACGCGCCTGTCACCACCTCCCAGATGAAAACCAGGACGTCGCAGCCCTAAAGAATCCGAGCCACTCTTGGGACACTTTCCTGGGGTGTGGGCATCTCATCATGCTTTATCTTCCCTTCCTTGGTGACAAGTGCTAATTTGATAACAGGAGTTGTGCAAGATTACTTCTTTTTAAAAATTCCCTGGAAGACTTCAATGTAACTGGTATTATTTCTTCCTTCAGTGTTTAGAGGAGTTTACCAGTGAGTCTGTGTGACCCTGAAGGTTTTATGTGGAGAAGGGGGGCAAGGTTAAATGAAGGATTTAATGTCTTCATGAGACATAGTACTATTCAGAGCTTCTGTTTCTTTTTGTATGGATTTTGGTAGGTTTTGTTCCCCAGAGAATTTGTCTATTTTATCTCCATTTATAAGATCATTATGACAGAGTTATTTGTGGTATTTTTATATCCATCAGTTTCCTCGGACTGCTGTGATTACCACACACTGTGGCTTCACAGATATGCCTTCTCTCTCAGCGGTGGAGTAAGGAAATCTGAAGTCCAGGTGTGGGCAAGGCTGCACACCCTCCGGAGGTTCTAAAAGAGGGTCCTTCCTGCCCCTTCCAGCTTCAGTGGCTCCAGGCATCCCTGGGTCTGTGGCCCCATCGCCCCAGCCTCTCCCTGTGTCTCTGTGGCCTCAAACCTCTCCATATAAGGACCTCAGTCGGCCGGGCGCGGTGGCTCACACCTGTAATCCCAGCACTTTGGGAGGCCGAGGCTGGTGGATCACGAAGTCAAGAGATCGAGCCCATCGTGGCTAACACGGTGAAACCTCGTCTCTACTAAAAATTCAAAAATTAGCTGGGCGAGGTGGAGCGTGCCTGTAGTCCCAGCTACCTGGGAGGCTGAGGCGGGAGAATCACTTGAACCCGGGAGGCGGAGGTTGCAGTGAGCCGAGATCGTGCTACTACACTCCAGCCTGGTGACAAAGTGAGACTCCATCTCAAAAAAAAAACATCAGTCACTGGATTGAGAGCCCACCTTACTCCAGGATGACCTCATCTTCACGATGCGATCCCATCTGCAAGGACCTACCACCCAGTCAGGGCCATTCACGGGTACCCGTGTTAGAACTTCAACATATCCTTCTGGGGGAGCCCAGCTCCACCCACTCCACTATCTTTATACTTTTGCAGGATCTACAGTGGTGACTCTTCCCTTAAGCACAGTTTCAGCTGCATCTTATGATTTCTATAGGTTGTATTTTCACTATAATTTAGTTCAACAGGAAGCCAAATACCGCATGTTCTCACTTACAAGTGGGAGCTAAACGGTGAGAACCCGTGGACACGTAGAGGAGAACAACACACCTGGGGCCCACGTGAAGGCAGAGGGTGGGAGGAGGGAGAGGATCAGAAAGATAACTAATGGGCACTGGGTTTAACCCCTGGGTGATGAAATAATCTGTACAACAAACCCCCATGACACAAATTTATCCATGTAATAAACGTGCATATGTACCCCTGAAACTTAAAAGTTACAAAACAAAACAAAAACAAATCAGAAGAGAAAAACTAAACACTTCAAAATGTTTTAAAAAGTGAGTAACATCTCGGCCGGGCGCGGTGGCTCAAGCCTGTAATCCCAGCACTTTGGGAGGCCGAGACGGGCAGATCACGAGGTCAGGAGATCGAGACCATCCTGGCTAACACAGTGAAACCCCGTCTCTACTGAAAAATACAAAAAACTAGCCGGGCGAGGTGGCGGGCACCTGTAGTCCCAGCTACTCCGGAGGCTGAGGCAGGAGAATGGCGTAAACCCGGGAGGCGGAGCTTGCAGTGAGCTGAGATCCGGCCACTGCACTCCAGCCCGGGCGACAGAGCGAGACTCCGTCTCAAAAAAATATAAAAAAAAAAAGAATAAAAAATTTTAAAAAAAACATTTTCTCATTCCAGTCGTGGCTCACTCTTCAGCACGCGGGTTTCTCGATGTGCTGCAGTTTCCCAGGCCCTGGGGGAATTTTCCGTTATCTTTCCGCGGCTGCTCTGTGCTGCGTTCCCAGCTGTCAGAGCTCCTCTCTCAATCCTGTGGTGCGGAGTACAGGCCGGGCAGCGGTCGGGTACATTTCCACATAACTCACCATTAGCTCAGTCTTGCTCATCTGTTGTTCAAATCTTCTTTAGCTCCAGGGATTTGTTTTACCAGCGACGGGGCGAGCGCTATCTTGAAATCTCTCGCTGTTCCCTGGAGCGGTGTCTGCTTCTCCTCCACCTCTCTGGTTTTTGCTGAAGTGGGGCCGTCATCAGGGCATGAGATTCGAGGCCTGGTCTGCCACCTCGGTTCTCCGGTTAGTGCAAGCATGGGTGTCTTTTCTCTTGACCATTTCGGATTAAACACTTTTTTTATTACTCCGTTTTCCCCCTGTGTTCGCTTGCTAGCTGTGTGTTCTGCTGTTCTCACGGTCATTGCCCCAGCGTCTGCCCTGCACAGACGCCCTTGACGGTCCAGGTCCACTGCGGTCAGGGACTCCAGGGCCTCCCTCCCCCGTGCTGGACACTGAGTGTTTGATGCATCCAGCACCGCAAGGCTCTTCATCTGCCCCGCCAGTCCGTGTTCTCTGAGCTCTGGATTTCAGTGTTACCACCAGGAACCATTTTCCGTCCACTTGGGATAAATCCTCACAGTTGTCATTTATCTGGAAATGTCTTGATTTTGCCTTGGTTTTTGAAGGTAGTGTTTGCTGGCGCAGAGGTCGAGGCTGCAGCTGTTTCTCTGTACTTTGGAAGCACCCTCCCTCCCACGGCCTTCTGTCCTCTGTGTTTTCTCTGACCACTGCACGCAGCTACTCCCTCATGGCCAGGTGCTGGAGCTGCAAATCTTTTTGGTTTTTGTTTTTTAAATGTGCATTCCTTTTCTCCTCGAAAGCACAGTGAGGGATTAGGTGGTCTTTAAAATACTTTTCTCTTGGCTTGTGGGCGCTGATCTCTGTGCTGAAGATCTCTGGCTTGTGAAGTGTGTCCCTTAGGATGGATCTAGCTGTTGCTAGTTGTTGGGGCAGAGTGACCTGCTGTCAGCTGTGGGTTTTGCATCGCGAGGTCCATGGAGGTTGCTGTCCTTCAAAAGCAATCAAAACTTATTTTTTAAATGTGTTTTTAACTTATCACCCTGAGAAAATAGAAATTAAAGACTTGCAGTATTTGTACAGATAAGTCATTCTCCGTTGAAAGCGATGAATTTAGCAGCGTATTAGCCAGACTGTTCTCGTGATGTAAGCCAAATATTTAAGGTTTCAATGAGGCAATTAGACCAAGCGAGTTATCTCAGAAACTTAATCAAACATGTTTCCTCTTCTCTCTTCTCTTAATGAAACAAACGAAGAAAGTCAAGAAAGAGAGGTGGATTTGGATTCAGTTTGCCAAGCAAAATCTGAAGCTTAAACCTTGAGGATATGCTGCACCAGTTTGCAACACTGTTTGATGGAGGCCCCGAGTCCCGGCTCCTTGGCCGACACACACAACGTGTGTCCTCCAAGACCAGGACACTCAGAGAAGTTGACCGTGGCCCCCGGCCCCTTGGCGGGGAACGTCCACTCCTGTGCGACAGTCTCTGGCCGGCCTCGTTGCCTTGCTGAGCGGCTGCCCCTCAGTGGGCCGGGGGCCAGGCTGGGCAGCTTTGTTCATTTATCTGGGGGCCTTTGGCAGGGGGGAGGCTGGACAGCTTAACTCGTTTATCTGGGGGTTCTTTTGCCAGGAACCCCAGATGTGGGCTCTCATGCGCCTCCAGGAGCTGGTGGTGTTACCCAGCAGGGCTGTGCTTGCAGGTGCTGGGATCCAAGGGTTCAAGGGCCCAGGAGTGGACCCCTCCCCTCCTTGGAACCGTGGTCCCTGTGCCCACTCCTGCTCTGCACACCCAGTATGCCTCTCTGTGTGGCTCCCGGAACCCACTTCCTCAGAGGGAAAGTGAACTCAGGGCAAGCCACTGCCTCCCTGGGGCCTCACAGAGTGACCTTGGGCACAGGCCACCCAAGACCTTATCCGAACCAAGTGTAAAAATAGGACAGAAATCACTGCCGGGAGCCAGAACGTGCCCTGCTTATCTTGGGCAGTGGCAGCGGCTCAGCCAGAACGATTAGGAGGTATTTTTGGCCAGATGATGCTGGCGTAGCCACCCCGGGTAACAGGACAGAGGAGCATCGGCAGAAGGTCAGGCCCCGCACCCCCAGGCAGCCACGGCGACGCCCCCAGTTCCTCCCAGAGGGCTCGTGCGTGCGCACATGGGGTGCTTCACACATTTTACACATTTTCATTTTTACTTAGATATATACCTTTGAAGGTGTTACCCAGCACTCTACATAGGGGGAATAGCAGCTCTCGTGCCCATCCGTGCATGAGTGGGTGAACAAAACGTGGCCCACCCACGCAGTGGACACTTGACAGCCGAGAAAAGGAAGGAGATGCTGGCACGGGTTACGGCACGCAGGAGCTGTGTGGACGTCGTGCCGCAGGGCCCTGTCAGATCCCCTCCTGGGAAGTCCCTGGAGTTCCCAGATCTGTAGGGACCAAACGCAGAATGGCAGGTGCCAGGCTGGGGAGAGGCCTTCAGTTTGGGAGGACTCTGGAGACCATCAGTGAAGGCGGACGCACAGCTGTGGGAATGTGTCTCTTCCGTTGGACACTTAAAGATGGTGAAAATGGCAATTTTACATATTATTTTACTACAATTAAATGGATTTTCTTAGAAAAAGGAAAAAGCAAAGTTAAAACTAATACACGTTTTTACCAGTTATCTGAGCTGGTGTTGAGAACCCAAGCCCCTTGAGGTGCCAAGTGCAGTGGCAGGGGCTGTGCCGGGCAGCCAGAATGTTCATTCCCCCACTGCCGGGATGCTGGTGAGATTCTGACACCCCCAGATCCCGCCTGTGGAATGCATTGTGCGGGGAGGTGCAGCGGCTGTGAGCATCCGGCCAGCACCCTGTGGTGTCCCCGGCACACTGCCGATGGCCAGCGTCCCCGGGCGAGGTGGCGTCTGCGCGTGCTCCTCCATGTTAGTTCGTCTTGGCCCTCTCGTCCAAAAGCTCAGCGAGACGCCCGCACACCTCCCACAGCCCTGAAGAAGCCACTAGAACCAGCCTTGGTACCTGCACGGCTGCGGGGCCAGGGCATTTGATGTTATGAGCACCGTTGTTTGCCGTTGTCTGGGTCCCCCACACTCCCTGATTTTTCATCGGCTCCATTATGCCGTCGTCTGGGTCCCCCACACTCCCTGATTTTTCATCGGCTCCATTAGAAGTGGGTGAGACCAGGCCCTCTGCGGCCTGTGTCAGGTCCAGGTTTTCTCCTTCCTCCTGGACTCATTTGGATTTCCTGGCAGCAGGCATCTCCCAGTCTAGAGAGACCTTTCACGCCCAAGGACAGCTTCATCGGCCTTCACATTTGGCCAACAGCGCATCTGTGTCTGGCGAGGGTGTGGGTCTGGGTCACGCCTGTTTTTGGTGAATCCCTGGCGCTGCTGTCAGAAAGACTCTTCTGCCAGGTCTGCATGGCTGCCAGGCCTGCCCACGACGTTCTCAGATTGCACTGACACGTTTCCCAGCGTGGGGTTTTCTTATCTCTCTGTTCCAGGGGCTGAGGCCCGTGGACTCTCCATCACGTAACCACCCAGTGGGTTCGCCTTGCCCGCTGCCCAGACAGAGCTGATTGATCAAGACAGGGGAATTACAGTGGAGAAAGAGTGATTCACGCTGAGCCGGCTGTGCGGAGACCGGAATTTTATCATCACTGAAATCAGTCTCCCTGCGCATTCAGGATCAGGTTGTTGTTGTTGTTGTTGATTTTTGAGACGGAGTCTCGCTCCGTCGCCCAGGCTGGAGTACAGTGGCCCGATCTCGGCTCATTGCAAGCTCCGCTTCCCGGGTTCACGCCATTCTCCTGCCTCAGCCTCCCGAGTAGCTGGGACTATAGGAGCCCGCCACCATGCCTGGCTAACTTTTTGTATTTTTAGTACAGATGGCGTTTCACCGTGTTAGCCAGGATGGTTTTGACCTCCTGATCCACCCACCTCGGCCTCCCAAGGTGCTGGGATTACAGACGTGAGCCACACGCGCCCGGCTGGGATCCGTGTTTAAGGACAGCTTAGTGGGTGGGGAAGCCAGTGAGCCAGGAGTGCTGATTGGTCAGGTCAGAGATGAACTCACAGGGAACCGAAGCTGTCCTTCTGCGCTGACTCAGTTCCTGGTGGGGTCACAAGATCAGATGAGCCAGTCTATTAATCTGGGTGGTGCCAGCTGATCCATCTAGTGCAACAAGGGTCTGCAAAACATCTCAAGCATTGATTCTAGGAGCAGTTTAGGGAGGGTCAGAATCTTGTAGCCTCCAGCTGCGTGACTCCCAAACCACAGTTTCTTTAATCTTGCGGCTAATTTGTCAATCCTACAAAGGCAGCCAAGTCCTCAGGCAAGAAGGAGGTTTATTTTAACTGTAAACGAAGTTCCTCCCAAAGTTAGTTCAGCCTACGCCCAGGAAGAAATAAGGACAGCTTGGAGGTTAGGACGAAGATGGAGTCAGGTGGGATCACTTCCACCAACGGTGATAATTTTGCAGACTTGCTTTCACTAGTTGCTCCGTTGCACCGTCTCGGGCTGGCAGAAACCCCTTCCCTGGCTGCCTCCCCATTGAAGGCTGCGCCCCCACCCCTGCAGACCAGGCCCAGCTCACCCCAGCCTGCTCAGCAGCCCCTCACAGCACGGCCCCCACCAGCCTGCTCAGCAGCCCCTCACAGCACGGCCCCCACCAGCCTCCTGGCCCATCCCTGTGGCTCTGGGGTTTGAGCAGGACCTGGCCCATCCCTGTGGCTCTGGGGTTTGAGCAGGACCCTCTGCGGCTCTGAGACAGAGCCAGCAGATCCCTGATCTCACGCTGTTGCCGGGGT
>NW_012116910.1:1353128-1357694 GCF_000951035.1 Colobus angolensis palliatus
CCAGCTCACCCCAGCCTGCTCAGCAGCCCCTCACAGCACGGCCCCCACCAGCCTGCTCAGCAGCCCCTCACAGCACGGCGCCCACCAGCCTCCTGGCCCATCCCTGTGGCTCTGGGGTTTGAGCAGGACCCTCTGCGGCTCTGAGACAGAGCCAGCAGATCCCTGATCTCACGCTGTTGCCGGGGTTGGGGGCGTCATTGACGAGGGCTGGCCTCGTCCTCCATACCCAGTTCTTTATGACGTCTGAGAGAGGATTGGCCACACCATGTCCTGGACTCTGCTTCCCTTTCTCAAGGGCTGTGTGTCTGCCAGGTTGGGAGGTTCTGAGCCCATCTGGACCCTGGCACGGCCTTTCCCCCTGAGCTGACAGCAAACATTTGCCCACGGTTTACTGGAAAGAAGTCACCTGTGGAGCAGGAACGAGAGCTGGCAGGGGGCGGATGGGCTTCTGGGCAGCTTGGACTTCAGAGGAGATGCGAACCTTCCCTGTGTCCACAGCTCGCAGGCGTCCGTGTGAGATTCTGAGTAACATTATGTGAGTAACACTTTGAGAGAAGGAAAGCCGCACACATGGTCTAAAAATCCCGGAGCCTCCTGAGTGAGGGGCAGAGTGTGTCGGCCTTGTCCACGGAATCTTCCAGAGGGAACTTGAGTGAAGACTTGGTGTCCGTGAATTACAGGACTGAGAGCTTTGTCGCTCAAGCTTGACCTTCTGTTGGCGTCACTTATAGTCTCGGACACAGATGGTCTCAGAGGAGCTCTGTGCGGGGGGAGGCCCCGTCTGTTCCCAGATTCAGCTCCATGGGATGTGCCCCTGCCCAGCAGGCATAGGACCCGGGAGGCTCAGGACTCAGGCCCCATGTACCTGGCCACTGTGCAGACAGGCTCGCCAGCACCAGCTGAGCCAGGCCCACCATCCACCAGGCCCAGGGGCCCCACCCTGAGCAAGCCAGGAGTGCAGAGGGTGGGGGCAGCTTGTGGTGCCTGCCTGGGAAGAACCAGGCATCGTTTGCAGAACCCTTGGGACAGGGCTGCATCTTCAGGGGAGATGCGGCCGTGGGCCTGGGGCTGTGGCTGGGGTCTTCTGTCATCCCTATCTACCACAGCCCCCTTCAAGCCCCCACAGGTGGTGGTGGATGTGGGGCTTTAGGGCCACCCTGGCCATGGGCAGAATTCTCAGCCCTGGTGGGACTCCTGGGCAGGGAGAGTGCAGGTCCCACAGGTGGCTGGAGCCTCTGCTTCCTCCGCTGGTATCCACACACCCCACTCTGCCAGGAGAGGTTCAACACACTTAAAAAAAAAAAAAGTTTTGTTTTTTAAAAATAACTTTAGCCTTGGGTAACTGGGGCCTCCCTTCCCTCTCCCCTGCCCGCTTCCCCTTCACCCTTCTCCTGCTTCTGCTTTCTCCCTTCTCTTCTACTCTGCCCTACTCCCTCTCTCCCCCTACTCACCATGGGTGCCAGGCCAACAGGCAAGCACCTGGGTGGGTGCCCAGCCCTGCCAGACAAAAGGCGGGTGGCTTTCTGGTGAGAAGGAGTGTGGGGCCTCCAGGGCCAGCCTCCTCCAGGTGTCCCCTTCCCTGGATACAGAGCTCTCCACGGACGCTCTGCCCGCTGACCCCACCTGCATCCTTCAGCCCTGGAGGTGCGCCTTGCCTGGTACCCAACAGCAGGTTCCCAGCCCAAAAAGATGCAGATAGCACACCAGGAGATGAGTCCCCCACCCTAACAGGAAAGCAGAAGTGGACTGGGGGTACCCGTGGACCTGGGGAGAAGCTCCGTGTGCAGAGGCACACAGACACCTGGAGGCAGCCTGCACCTGGTGAGAGCCCTCCCAGGCCACAGCCCTGATTCCAAGCCATGGGCACAAGCAGCCTCTTGACTTGGAAGCTGGCATTGAGTGTCCATCCTAATCAATTAGAAACTCCACGCCAGGGTGGCAGGCAGCAGGGACTGTTCCGAGAATCTACAAACAGAATATAACCACCATGGGCCACCTCCTGCACTAAATCCTAGGGTTTCCCTGGCTGTGTCCTGCACGCGGCCAAGAGGCCATCTCAGACGACCAGGCTCACATCATAAGGACGTGAGATTGCCTTTGAAGAGGCTCCGCTGGGCAAAGCTGGACACCAATGCTTGGAAAGGGCACTAATGGTGATCAACTGAGACCCACCAACGTGTTTCATCAGCGATGTATAAATACACTTGGGAGATCGTCAGGAACCAATTCACTATCGTGAAAACCAACAAGTGAGGGAGAGGCACCGTTGCCCTGCCTTTCCTATGGGCACCATTATCCGGACAGCCAGACGGACAGGATGAGCCTCTCCCTCCAGCGAATTCCTGACGAAGCCACCAGGCACTGGAAAATCACTGTTTTGCTCCATGAATCTGCCAATTCAGACATCAAGCACCAATGACTGCTGGCGGAGGGGCTACCACCAGACAGCGCGTGGCTCCCTCTGAGAGCAAGCCCCTGGTCTTGCCTGGCGACTGGACCCAGATCCCAGCAGTCCCCTGGCTCCAGATGCCCACTTTCAGGAGACACAGAGGCCTGCACCAAAAGATGCAACTCCAACCCAGGTCTTGGGCACCTCCACATGTCCGAGGGCCGGTTCCTACAACAGGTGCCATGCACAGAAAAGGACAGAGGGTTGGAGGTGGGTGGGAAGAGAGCACTGAAAGTCAGACAATGCACATTTAACCCAGGGCTGCAGTGTGGGAGGACATACATGGGTATGGAAACCCACAGAGCGAAGGAAAGAGCCACCAGGCCCCTAGGGATGGGCTACTGACGAGATGGGAGGGGCCTGCAGCGGCTTCTGGGCTCTGGCAAGGTTCTCTGTCTTGACCCACGGGTGCTTCCAGGGTGCTGATCTCTGTCATGACTCACCTAATTAGAATGCAAAAGGCAGACCTCACCCCCCACCCCAGGCCTCCCGTAAGTAAGATCTAAGATTTAAACAAGAGGGAGCTTCAGCCATGGCCCGTGGTCCTAGTTAAGATTTTGTAATTACTGAGAAGACCACCCTCGGAGCTACCGCAGGACCCTAAACTCCTGGGCCTCGGTTTCCTCCTCTGTAAAATGAAGCTGATGAGTTCTGAGTCCGGGAGCTGGCCCTGGCCACAGACCCTCCAAACCAGCTCCTCTGAAGGTCCACAGCCAGTGTGTGGCGGGCAGCCGTCCCCGCAGTCCAGGGGTGTGAAACAGAACTTGTACGTGCGACGGGAGCCCTGCACATCTGTTGCTCCTGCTGGCATCACTTGGGGAGGCCTCGTGCCCACCCTGAGCTCTGTCTAACCCTCAGGAATAGCGCTGAGTGGCGACCAGGGTTGAATGTGCAGAAGCCCCTGTCAGGGTGACTGAAGAGAGGGTTTACCCAGCACCCTAAGTGTGAACCCTATAATTGACCCCATTGAGCACTTCTGTTCCCACCCCCTGAATCTTTTCAGCAAAGCCAGCCCTCCTCGTGAGGTTGCCTGGGGCCAGCCCTCCTCGTGAGGATACCCAGGGCCAGCCCTCCTCATGAGGATGCCTGGGAACCATTTTATCTTCTGGGGAGGTGATTTCCCACCTTCCATCCCGCTGACCCAGGGAGGCCGCTGACCTAGCACCACCCACAGCCCTGAGCTCCCTTTGGTGGGAGGTGGGGTGAGAGTGTGGACCAGGCACAGCTCCAGACACCCAGGCCAGAGGTACCGCCACCTCTGCAGAGGGCTGGTGCTGGATGGGGGACATTCCAGGAGGGGCCCAGGCCTCCAGCTTCTGCCCAGAAGAGCCCATGGGGCAAAGGGTAGAACCCTGGACCATCCCAGGGCATGACTGGCTTTACTGGAAATGGCTGGAGAGGTTGGGCTTGCATTCCTTGATCCCACAGAGCCCTGTGATCCCACAGCCCGGAGGCCATCACTCTCCTCCAGCTGCCTTTTAGGATTAGACAGGCATGCTGCTAAAACATGGCCAGGCCATGCCCATTTTCCATGTGACAAGAGGCTGTGGCCATGTTTGCCCACACCACCTGTGTTTCTGCTTTGTTGTTGTACAGCAGTTGTGGGTGATTACGAATAAAGGCTGATTCATTGCACCTGTGTGCCATAGCATTTTAGCCCAGTTCCCCATTGACGGACATCTGATTGTTCCGTTTTTCATGAGTCATTTGTTGAGAAATGTGCCAGGTGCTGGCTGGTGGTATCCTGGTGTACACCTGGCAGGTTCTGGAACTCCACCTTCCCTGCACCACCCTGTGAGCTTCTGGAACATTTCCCAAGGAGGGGAGGGAGGGTTCCAGGGCAGGGGCCGCAGGGCACTCCTGGGGTAGGTGTGGAGGAGACTGGGGTCTTTGTGGGTGGTATCTGTCATGGAGGGGGACACTCCCTCTACTGGGTTAGGTCCCTAACCTGGAGCTGGACCAAGCTCCAGAGGACCCCATCCCCAGGCTATCCAAGACTCCTTCCACGGGAGATGCCTTCGCAGCCAGGCTGGGCTAGCCAGGAGCCAGGCTAGGAGCCCAGGGTCTGAGCGGGTGTTGACAGCCAGGAGTGGGTGGGGGGAGTGTGGGAGGTGGGT
>NW_012116910.1:1358904-1370334 GCF_000951035.1 Colobus angolensis palliatus
CCGAGCCGGCCCGTCCTGCCCCCGCCTGACCCTGGAGGAGCCGCCCACCCCCCAGCGGCGGAACAGGAAGGACTGCGCCCTGGCTGGGGAGTGGGAGGCTGCCGGGGCCTTGCTCAGGCCTCGTCCTCCCAGTTCCGCGAATCTGGAGGTTTCTAGCACTTTCACTTTCTCCGGGGGTTGGGGATGGGACTGGGGAGAGAATCCCCCAGCCCTGTTCCCTCCATCCTGGCTCCAAATCCCAGTTGCTCCCGGGATCTCAGCCCCATCTGGAAACCGGAGGCTGTTAGGCCCTTCCATCCAGAGTCTCTGAGAAGGTGACGGGACTCAGTCCAGCCCCCACCCCGCGTGCTGGCCATGCCCACATGTGCCCGGGTCTCATGCAGTGGGTGGCAGCCTCCGTGTTCCCTGGCAGTGGAAGGAAGGAAGGTGAGGTCTGTCCAGGGACAAGTTCGGGGTCAGACCCCAGATCCTTCCTAACCCACCATCCGGGGCAGGAAAGGCCAGACACCCCCTCCAGGCAGTTTAGGAACCCAGGGACGAGTGGGGACCCACCGTGAAGGCACCCACCGAGGCAGGTGAAGAGTGGTCTCAGCTTCCTCTGCACAGAGGCCAGCCCAGATCTTGGAACTGGTCAGGCTGGACACCAGGCTCAACACCAGGTGAAGTGCTAAGCAGGGTCCATGAGTGTCCAAGCCCCTTCTCTCCAGTCATCACTGCTGAGGCAGGAAGCACCAAGGAGGGTGGGCCCTGGCCTGGTCTTTCTGTGTGAGCTTTATAGCAATGCCCCCGAAACACACTCAGAAGGAATCTTCCCGCCTGGCCGGCCCCTTCTCAAGGCTGATCAGGTTCACTTTTGTCTCTAGACTGTACGTGTCATTTGCTTTTAAGCCAGAGGGAATTTTGTGCTTGTTTGTTTTCTTGTTTCTTCTACTCTCAAGGCTGTCGAGTGGTGGGAGGCAGTGGCCCTGCTGGCGCACTCAGGTCCTGCTACAGGCGTGTCAGGAGGCTCCCTGGCCCTTCATGAAATCGGAAACAGGAGGGCACGGGCCAGGTGTGGGCTTCCGGACTTCCGGACACTCTTGAAGGTGGCCCTGTGGTGTGAGCTGAACTTGGGAGATTTCTCTGAACTGGCAGAGAACTTGCACCTGGGACTTTTGTGCTGGCCACGCTTCCTCTTCCACAGCAAGGGCCCGACGCCCAGCCACTGCCAGGCTGTAACGGGCCTGCAGCTGCCCTTGGGAATCCACTTGATCACATCCTGATCTTCAGCCCACAGAGGTGTGGCGAGGGGTCCCGTGATGGGCACAGAGCCTGGGGAAGGAGGCACAACCTTTGCTTTTTGGTGGCAGTGGTGGTGGTCGGGGGCGGGGGTCCTGCAGCAGCCAGAGCCGCTCCCAAAGGCCTGCTGCATGGGGTCCACGCCACAAGGTCACAGACCAGGTCCAAACCTGTCCAGCCACGGAAGTTACCAGCACCCAAGCTCTTCCTGACTCCATTGCCGTTCCCCTGAATGGTCCATGGAGGTACCATAGGGGTACTTCTGGGCTGGCGCCTGGGTGACGGTGAAGCAAGTTTGGGGGGCCTGGTGGGTTGCTCCTAGACACTGCTGGGTGGGCGTGGAGAGGGCGTCCTGAGCCACCCCAGCTTGAGCGGGGAACTCGGTGTCCTGAGCCCGGGTTGGGGGTTCTGGGGGAGGAGGGGTAAATGCTGCTGCCCAGGCTGCCTGGCTCGACCCAGAACCCAGCAAGGCCGTGTCTGCCCAGCCTGGCCTCAGGGGCCTCCTGTCCCCGACCCCTGCAGCTTCCCTGCTGCCTCGGCGGAGCCTCTGCAGGAGGCACCCAGTTCCCAGGATGGGCAGTGTGCCCTCAGCACTTCTTCGGACACAGCTTTTATTCCTGGTTTTATTTTTATGTGAAATGCCTCGTCTTGAAGTGAGAAGGATGTGTTAGCCCTCAGTTTCTCAGTGGGGTGATTTTTCGAGTAAGAGGTGGGAGGACACTGCTGGGGGCCGGCTGTGTCTTGAGTAGGAGGTGGGGGGACACTGCTGGGGGCCGGCTGCGTCTTGTCCGACTTCTGGGTGGGTTGGGTTTTATAACTGACTTGAGGAGCCCACTCTTCCTCCGTGACTACATCAGGGTAGACTCGCTCCTTCCCAGGTTGTACTGATGCGTCTAGGGGTGTCGGGACACAGGAGACCGTGGGAGGGGTGGGGAGGGAGGGCTGGCCGGTGCCCTGGCCTGTCTGGAAGGTGCAGTGTGCAGAGCCTCCGGCCACCCACCCTCTAGGAGGGACCTTCCACATGTCTGGGGCTCCGTGGGCTGGGAGAGGGTGGGTCCTTCCTGCCTGGCACCCCCAAGTCTCCCACCCTCAGCTGGGGCTCTTCTGGGTTTGCCGGGAGCTGCTTCCTGGCTCGGGCGCCATTTCCCTCTTTGGGTTCCGTTTCTGAGATTTTCCACTGTGGCTGAGCTCGTGTCGGTTGTCTGGGTCGGTCTTGCCTCCCTCTGCCCCTGGCCGCTGACAGAGGCCTGGTCGCACGGTCAGCGGCCTGCCTGTCCCTCCTGCTCCAACTACCTCCGGTGTCTGTGTTGGGAGTGCCCTCCTGAAATCTTAGGACAAGAGCTGCCACTTCCCGTCCCTACTCAGAAGGCCGTCCTGGGCCATCCTTGCCTGTTGGGCGCTGGGTGCCATGCTCTGCACTGCCCTTGGGAACGGCGAGATGGTGCACGCCGGCTGCACTGATCTGGGGTCCCCTTTGGGGATGCAGGGACTTGGGGGATCATGCATTACATAGGGGGACCATGCACAGAGCGTCCGGGTTCTGTCCTTGTGAGTAGGGACGGACGGACAGCTCTCGTTGTCCCCAGATTTCAGGAGGGCGCTCCCGACACAGACACGGGGAGGCAGTTGGAGCAGGAGGTGGCAGGCAGGCCGTTGACCCTGTGGCTGTGCCTGGGAACCCCCGCAGCAGCTGGGCTCCACCTTGCAGGTATGGACGGTCACGGATACGTGGTGGGCAGGCAGGGAGGCTACGAGACATGCATTTCGCGTATCAGCTTCCCTTTTAAAACCAAAGGAAACAAAAGATACACAGGAAGGCGGTGGCTGCTGGGCATCTAGGCTGGGGCCTGTGCTTCCTCGTGCGCCTGACATACTCCCAGGCTGTCTCCAGGAAAGAGGCCCTCCTTAGCAGGCATGCGGTAAAGCGTGGTGCTTTCGGTCAGCTGGCTGGGCGCATGTGTGCAGGCACCTGTGTGCCTTGTGAGTGTGCAGGTGTATCCGTGTGTGAGTCATGTGCTTGCACCATGTATGTGTGCGCATGCATGTACACACGTGTGCACACGAGTGCACTGTGCTCTTGCACAGCTGTGTGCTGTGGGCATGCTCATGTGTGTGTGCGTGCGTGTGTGTGTGTGCGTGTGTGCGTGCGTGCGTGTGTGCGTGTGCGTGTGTGTGCACGTGCGTGTGTGCGTGTATGTGTGTGTTTGCGTGCCGTGACAGGTAGACAGGGACTGGGGCTTCCTCCGCAGCAGAGGATCACATGGCATTGGGTGTCCCTCTGGATATGCGTTCCTTTCCCCTGGGCCGGGCCCGTCGGTGAGTGGTCAGCAGCTCCCCGTCTTGGTGTGGCCTTGTGTTCAGGTCTGAGCCTGATCCTGGGCCTCTGATCATTTGAGGAGACCTTTGCCTCGTGGATTTGGTTTCCTCTTTTGCAAAGCTCCCCAGGCCTCTCGGAGTGGACGAGGCCAGCGGATTCCACAGTGGTTTTCTGTCTCGTGTTGGACACCAGATCCCCTCCTTAGAGTGGGTGGCTTTCTCAGTGCCTCTCCTGTGGTCTGGATGGCCGTTGGGAAGGCGGTGCCAAGAGGAGGGCCAGGTGCTCAGGCCTGGTGCAGGGGGCTGGTCGGGGCTGAAGCCACACAGGCTTGCTGGGGATCGGTGAATGTCGGAGACTTGCCAGGCGGGCTGGAGTCAGGCAGAGGCACCTGAGGGACCCTGAGGGTGAGTTGGGGGCTGTCCTCCCCTCATGCCTGGCAGGAGTGAAGTCACCTCTGTCAGGGTCTCTGCCCCTTGGACGTGGGGCCACGTCCTACAGAGCTCCTTGGACCTGACCCAGGGATCCCCGGATGGCCCAGGCTCCTGCCTGGGGGATGGGTGGCCTTTGTAAATCACAGAAAGCGACCTAGGTGGGCCTCAATCACTTGAGAGGTTTATTTGCCAAAGTTAAGGATGTGCGTAGCACAGAACCACGGGAAACTTCTGTGGTCCGGGCTTTTCGTCTCAAAGAAGGCTGGGAACTTGAATATTCAGAGGGTAAAGCGTGCATATTAGGGGAAGAAAGAAAGAGAAAGAAGAGGGAGGGCAGATAAGAGGCAGGCAGCGTTTGATCAGCGTTCACTGGACCCGTGTGTCACACGTGGGGTAGAGGAGGAACCCCTCACGCCTCACACTCAGTGAACCTGCACATTTACCTACGACACAGTCACTACAGGGTGGGCAAAGGGCTCAGGGTGCGTTTGCCTGTGGCGAGCAGAGCATCGCCTCCTGGTTCTGTCCTTGGTCCCGCACCGTGAGGATGAGCTGTCGTTTCCACGGTCAGGGTGCGTTTTGTTGCAACTGCTTTAGCGTAAGGATCCTGTGGGCCCAAAAATGTGAGGGAGGCGTGTAGCTTCCTACACAGGAAGAAAACGGAAGGCAGGTTACGTGACCCGTTTCCCAGCGTGACTCTTGCCTGTGGCTTAGTGGGTTTTGTCCTGAGATCCTGTTTTCCTTCCATACCTTGGACCAGCGAGCCGTCCCAGGGCTGCCGTCCTTGGGCACTGCAGACAGACCCTGACGTGGCACCGCTGGGCACAGCACTGGGAGTGGAGGTCAGCTCAGGGGGACATCCCAGCCATGAAGGGCACGAGTGGAGCTGACACGCCAATGATCGATTGCCTCTGTGGGGCTGGCCGGCTGCCCGGAGGGCTCTCCTGTTATATCCTTGTTGAAATATGAATTTTCTTTTTTTTTTTTTCTTTTTTGAGACAGAGTCTTGCTCTGTCACCCAGGCTGGAGTGCAGTGGCACAAGCTCAGCTCATTATAATCTCTGCCTCCCAGGTTCAAGCAGTTCTCGTGCCTCAGCCTTCCGAGTAGCTGGGACCACAGGCGTGCCCTAGCACACCTGGCTGAGTTTTATATTTTCAGTGGAGATGGGGTTTTGCCATGTTGGCCAAGCTGGTCTTGAACTCCTGGCCTCTAGTAGTTTGCCCACTTCAACCTCCCAGAGCACTGGGACTACAGGAGTGAGCCACCGTATCTGGCCGGAATATGAATTTTCTAAGCTGTGCCTTAGACCGAGTTCTGGAGGGCAAAGTTTGATGTTTGATGTTAAGTATTAACCACAGTTCCTGTCTGGGTGCTTTTGATTTCAACCAGCTCCCTCAGCTGAGTGTTTCTGGGGGTGGCTCCCAGAGTCATTTTGTGACGGCCGCGTGGTGGGTGGGGCAGGAGTCCCTGGGTGCTGGGGAGTGTGAAACCCGCCGGGGCCTTGAGTGGCAGACTGCTCCCTGTGGGGCCTGGGATCCCTGTGGAGCCTGGCGGGGGTGGGTGTGGACGGCGTTCAAAAGTGGACCAGCTGGTCTTCAGGGCACTGGGCTGGGCTGGGGGCGTCTGGGGCCTGGTGAACAGATGACTGGGGGCCCTCCTGGTAACTGACACGGGGGCCTGGTCTTCTTTGGTCTTCTTTGGTCTTCCTTCTCAGAGGCTGGGGAAGTGCTGCCCAGGGACAAGGGCAGAGCACAAAGGGTTAATACCTTTCCTTTGTGAAGAAGAGGGAAACTCCCTTTTGGGGGCAGAGGCCTGTTCCGTGCAGATAAACCTCTGGCTTCCACGGAGCAGCCTGAACGATGAGCTGCCTGGCTGGCCATGCTGTCCAGGCCCCTGCCTCTTCCCTTGTTCGTGGCCACTGACTCCCCAAGGGTCCTGGAGCCTCTGGCCGGGAGTGCCGGGGAACAGGCCTACAGCAGGGTCCCCTGTGGCTGGTGGGTGACTGCAGGACCTCATCCCTGCGGGGAGGGGTGTGTGCTGCTGTTGCCGAGGTCTCAGGGTCTGAGGTGCTTGCGGCCCTGGGCTGTGACGCTGGCCCCCGTCCTGCCAGCCCGTGCCTATTTCCGCTCTCTCCTTGGGCGGTTTCTTTTTGAGGACGCCGTTGTGGGGAGGAGAGTGCTGTTTCTGAATCACGTGTGAATCAAGGGTGCTTTGTTTCCTGTGTTCTGGGGTTTTCTCGGGCAGCACCCCACACGCACCCCCCGGTGGGCCGCTGAGAAAGGGAGGAGGTTGTGCCTGGAGATGGGGAGGCTGGTGGAGGCATCGCCATCTCAGAGGGGATCAGGTCAGCTTCTCCCTGCAGAAACTACCCATGAAGGCACTTCCCAGGCCTGGATCGGGATGGGTCAGGGGTCTGACACGCAGACTCTCGCTGCCTCTCTGGCTGGAGGGGCTGCCCTTCCTCTTGCCGGGGCCCTTGTGTGTCTGGTCTTCGCCCTTCCATCTGCAGCCACCTCCTTCCCTCTTGGGGTGGGGACACAGCCTGGTTGGACAAGCCCAGGAAGCTGCTCCCCAAGGACCCAGCCCATCAGGATCTGCTTACCGACCACAGAGTCTGCATTCACTGTTTTGATAAGGTGTCGGAAAACTAATCTAGAGTGAAAAACAGACCAGAACTTGCCTCTGTGGCTGGGGGCTTGGCTGGGGAGGGAGCTCAGCTCTGCGGGGAGTGGTCCTGGGGTTTGGGGTGAGAGTGGGCCCTGCTCAGGCCTGTGTTGACCCCTGGAGTCAGGTTGCCATCCACTGTGCTGGTTCCAGTGGCTCTGGGAAGTTAGGGGGCTGGGGCCTGAGCTCAAGGCTGGCCATGGACAACCGCACGCAGCACGCCCGTGTGCTTGGTTGGCGTGCCTGGCTGGTGTGTCTGCCGTGGCCTGGAGCTGTCCTCGTGGTGGGGTAGCCCCGCTGGCCCTCCCAGCATTCCTGTCCATTTAGACCCCGTGCACAGGGCATGTCCACCTTGTACACGTGCATTCACGAGGAGGATGTTAAAGTGATCCTTGGACATTTGCTCCATGCCTCAGTTTCCCTTGCCAGGAGCCAGCCTGTCACGAGGGTGGCAGTGGCCATGACCTCTAGTCTCCTTGGCTCTGTCTGCAGACCTCTGGCGCCAGCAGGTCGGGCCTGGGCTTTCAGGGAGGCTCAGAGACGCCCTGGGCAGTCACTGGGGAGGGATTGAGTGGAGTGGAAATCAGAGGAGGGAAGCGCACCAGGCCAGGCCCCTCCTGGGTCCCCTCCACCCCACCAAGGGTCCCGACCGCAGCCCAGATGGAGCCTGTAACAGGAGCTGCCCTGGGAGGGCCCGGCAGGTGCGCTGGGGCCCTGCCTCTCCCGCCTTCCTTCGTCTCTGCCCCTGCAGGCTGCCTGGGCCCCGAGCCTCTGGCACTAGGGGACCCCATGGCCCCTCCATGGCTCAGACATCACTCGGGCTGCTAAGGGAGGAGGCTGGACCAGGACCAGCAAACAGCCACCTGACAGAGGGTTCGGGAAGTGAGTTCACCCGAGGCCGCCTTCCCGCAAGCAGGCGTGTCCTTTAGATGGAAGGACTGTGGTCCCAGTGTGTGCCTGTGTCCTGGGCACCCCCCCCCCATGGGTCGTGCAGTCTGGGGGCTGTAGCCCTGGGACTTTCTGCAGATATGTGTGCTACAGATATGTGTATGTGTACACGTGTGTGTGCGGGTGTTTGTGTGTGATCGTGACTGTGGTATGGGTATGCACACGTGAGTACAGGTGCATGTGCAGGTTTGCGAGGTGAATGCTGTGTGTACGGATGAGTGGGGTACCGTGTGTGCGTGTGAGTACGGGTATGGAGAGTGTCTTACGTGTGAGCATGTTTGCGTGTGCACGTGGGAGTGCCCGTGCATGCATACCCATGCACGTCCGTGTGCGTGTGTGTGTTTTGTGTGGTGTGCGTTCATGTGTGTCTGGCCGTAGCTTGCCAGGACCTTCCAGCCAGGCTTCCTTGCTCCCAGTGCCTCTTACAGTGAGCTGGGATCTCCCGGGCTCTCCTGGTTTACAGGACGCTGGCAGTGGTGTCTGCACAGACCGTTGGGAGGAGGGCTCTTCGGGAATGGGTGATGAAGGACCTGTTTTTGCCTCAGAAGGCAGCACTGCTTTAGCCAGAAACTTGTGCTGGAAGCTTCGACGCTTACCTGAAACCCCCGGGTCCCAGCCTGAACACTGGGCGGTTCTCATCCTGTGTCCCTGAGAGCCTCAGGTTCTGGATTTTAGGGCCCACGCAGCACAAACTGTGAGGGGCAGAGGGAGGGCAAGGGTCAGGGGTCATCAGCTGGCGTTCGGGTCCTGGAACCCAAACACACTGTACTTCGGTGCCTGGCGCCGTCACCAGGAGCCCGGCCTCCAGGCGGTGGTGTGGGTGGGGGAGTGCTCCTGAGTCTGCGTCTTCACAGGGAGCCCGGCCTCCAGGCGGTGGTGTGGGTGGGGGAGTGCTCCTGAGTCTGCCTCTTCACAGGGAGCCCGGCCTCCAGGCGGTGGTGTGGGTGGGGGAGTGCTCCTGAGTCTGCCTCTTCACAGGGAGCCCGGCCTCCAGGCGGTGGTGTGGGTGGGGGAGTGCTCCTGAGTCTGCCTCTTCACAGGGAGCCCGGCCTCCAGGCGGTGGTGTGGGTGGGGCGCGTTCCTGGGTCCATTCAGTTGCAGGCTGTTCGCAGAGGCTACGTGGGCTGATGCCACTGGGTCACCACGTGGGACTCATTCTGCTGCAGGTGTCCCTGTGGCTCCAGGGGAGGGTGGCCCCCTGGACCCAGGGGACACACAGAGCCGGGCCTGAGCACCTCCTGGAGTGCAGGGAGCCTGGACCTGCTTGTCCCCTGCCCCAGGCCTGGCACCTCTCTGTGTGCACAGGTCCTGTGCCACCTGCCACTGCTCTGCAGGGCTGGGGAGCTGGACAGACCACCCACGCTGGAGGGCAGGAAGGGGCAGAGGCTGCCGGACCTGACTCCAGCTTCGCAGCCCCTCCTGCCTGTCAGCTCCTTCCAGCTCTAAGAGGGCGTTCCCGGAGCCCTTTTCGGAGAATGGCTGTAAAATCCCAAAACGCAGGGGGAAGAGGGGGAGGGATGAGCCACTGAGAAAGGGAGGAGGTTGTGCCTGGAGATGGGGAGGCTAATGGAGGCATCGCGATCTCAGAGGGTATTAGGTCAGCTTCTCCCTGCAGAAACTACCCATGAAGGCACTTCCCAGGCCTGGATCGGGGTGGGTCAGGGGTCTGACACGCAGACTCTCGCTGCCTCTCTGGCTGGAGGGGCTGCCCTCTGTCTGGCCGGGACACTTGTGTGTCTGGTCTTCACTCTTCCATCTGCAGCCACCTCCTTTGCTCTTGGCGTGGGGACATAGCCTGGTTGGACAAGCCCAGGAGGCTGCTCCCCAAGGGCCCAGCCCATCAGGATCTGCTTACTGAACACAGAGTCTGCATTCACTGTGTTGATAAGGTGTCGGGAAAACTAATCTAGAGTGAAAAACAGACCAGAACTTGCTTCTGTGGCTCAGGGGCTTGGCGGGGAGGGAGCTGGGGAAGTGGTGGGAGGCTTTTGGTAGGTCTGGTGAGCAGCGACAGCCCTTTGTTAATGCTTAGCAGATAGATGTTTTCTTGCCCAGGTGGCCGCAGCCAGAGAAAACTCAGCAAAGCGGCTCCAGAGGGCCACAAGGCTGCTCAGTGTCGGGGGCTGGAGGCCGGCAGGGGCGGTGGTGGCCACTGTGTGCTGTGACATGCGTCCGTGGGGTGGATCTGTGTGTGGATAGCTGGCACCCGTGGGGCGCACAGGATGTCTGCCCACTTGCTTACCTGGGGTCGTTTCATAATAAAATTAAGAGATAGAAAAAACAAGACGAGAAAAACCTGACCTGTGGCCAGTTCTCCAGGCCAGGGCTCGACCTCGCTGCCTTCATGGCTGAGGAGGAGCGCGGCATGGGTCAGCCTGGTGTGTCTGGTTCTCCACCACCGGCTGTCGGCATTTGCTGGCTATTGGGAGGGCTCCTCCAAGGTCTCAGGGGCCCACCAGAGGCCGTGGTTCTGGGGCCTGGACCCAGGCCGGGCCTGCTGGCCAGACGCCGTCAGTCCAGGGCCTGTCTGCTTGGGGCAGGTCCTGTTGAAACCCTGGCCCCTGGGGATAGGTCAGCCCGGTGCATGGGGTTCGTGAAGACACCAGAGGAGCTGTGAGCGGAGCTGCTGCTGGAACTGCTTTAAACCTGGAGGGACGGGCGCCAGTGGCACTGGTCAAGGCCTGTCCCAGCGCAGGTAGGCAGGGCGGTCCACCCAGTGCCAGCTGCCTAGGGCTGCTCAGGGCAGGTGAGCGAGGAGGGACCTCTGGGGAGAAGGCACTGAAACAGGCTGTTTCCAGGCGTGAGGTGGGCCAAGGCTGGGGCTGTTCCCAGAGCTGGGAAGATGTTGGGATGGACGGAGCAGGAGGGCAGCGCACACAGCTGTGGGGAGTGGCCACGGATGCGCACGGGGCTCCGCTCGTGGAGGGCTCCTGGTGGGTGCTCACCGCGCAGAGCCGCACCCCTCCAGGCTCGTGTTTCGCCTCCTGTTTCCCGGTGTCCTTTTCTGTCCCAGGACACGTCCAGGATCCAACGTGACAGACACCGAGTTCCTGCACCGCCTTGGGCTCCTCTCGGCTGTGACGGTGTCTCGGACTTTCTTTTTTTGATGACGGTGGCAGTTTTGGGGAGTCCTGGTCCATTTCAGAGGACGCCCCTCAGTTGGGAGGTGTCTGGTGTTTTCTCTCGTGGTTAGCCTGTGGCGGGGTGTTTCCGGGAGGAACCGCAGAGGACAGGCGCCCTCCCTGTACGCGGCGTCTGGGCACACGCGCCAGCGGGACTGGGTGCGGTCTCCCCACGGCGCCGTCTCCTCCTCCGTGACCCATGAGTGCAGCTCACCTTCCTCTCCCCCCCCAGCCAGGCTTCTGGACCCTCGTGTGGGGTTTGGGGTCTGGTTTCGGTTCCTGCTGTTGGATCTGCAGATGGGCTTGCCTTTGGGGCCTGCCGTGCTGTGGATTCGGGGGCTGCTGTGAGACCATCCAGCCTTTGAGAGGCTGTGGAAAGATAGATGACACCAAGCGGCTGCAGGAAGCCCTGGTCCAGGCGGCCTTTACAGGGGCTTCTTTCCCGGTGACTCTGGCCGGGTCCTGTGGATTTTTAATCCTGACAGCGTGTCTGCAGAATGAAGCACCGTACAGGCCTTGACAGGCAGCGCGGACGGTACCAGCCCCTGCCGTCCTGAGGCCGCCCGAGGGTGAGGGACGTTCGTGGATGATTCACGGGCTTCATGAGCTATTTGCAACATCCGCCCGAGTCTCCTTCAAGGGGAAATTCCTGAGCGGCTGCCTCGCCTC
>NW_012116910.1:1377414-1377753 GCF_000951035.1 Colobus angolensis palliatus
TGGGCAGGCCACTGCTGTGATGTAAAATGTGAAAGGAGCAGGCCTTTACAGGGGTTTCTGTGAGGTGAGTTGAGCATTTCAGTCCTTAAATGTGGAGACAAATCAGAAATGGGTTTGTCTTCTGAGGAGGCCAGTTAGGTAGGGGTCGGTACCGTGGCTCATTCTGTGTCCTGACCGGAACCGGGATCAATCCTCTGACCTGCCGAGATGCCTGCCGTCCCCCAGAGGACATGGACCGGGTCGGGGTCCTGCCGTCCCCAGAGGAGATGGACCGGGTCGGGGCCCTGCCGTCCCCCAGAGGACATAGACCGGGTCGGGGCCCTGCCGTCCCCAGAGGAC
>NW_012116910.1:1378138-1384803 GCF_000951035.1 Colobus angolensis palliatus
GGGTCGGGGCCCTGCCGTCCCCAGAGGAGATGGACCGGGTCGGGGCCCTGCCGTCCCTCAGAGGAGATGGACCGGGTCGGGGCCCTGCCGTCCCCCAGAGGAGATGGACCGAGTCGGGGCCCTGCCGTCCCCCAGAAGACATGGACCGGGTCGGGGCCCTGCCATCCCCCAGGGGAGACGGACCAGGTCGGGGCTGGGTTGATGTCTGTTGCCCGCTCCTGCCTGAGGGCACGTGGTGTCTGGGTGCTGCTTTTTGGCTCACGGGGTGGGATTTGGCTGGGGACACTTGATCTGGGTTGTTGGGCCATCCCTTGCCCCCTCTTCACCCAGCCTGGCAGAGGCCACCTGTGCGTGGCGCCTGGGCAGGGGCACTGCCGAGGCCTGCCCTGAGGGTGAGACACTGTGGGCCGCCTGGCAAGAACCCTGCCCGTCTCACCTTCCTGCACCGCACGCCCAGTCTTTCCTGTGTGTCCGTTTGTCCTCTGAGGAGCCTTCCGGTCATCATGAACGTGCAGAATGACGAGGGAGGAGGTGCCATCCCCGGCGAGTGGCTCTATCCCCAAAACACAGGCGGGGCTCGGCCAGAGGAAAACTCGCTGCCCTTCACAGCAGCCAGGCCTGCCGATGTCCAAGTCCAGGCCAGGGGAGTGCAGAGGACGCAGCTGGGCATGCAGAGGGTTAGAGGGGGCCTGGGTGTGCAGAGGGTTAGAGGGACAGCTGGGCACACAGAAGGTTAGAGGGGCATCTGGGCGTGCAGAAGGTTAGAGGGGGCTGGGCGTACAGAGGGTTAGAAGGGGCAGCTGGGCGTGCAGAGAGTTAGAAGGGGCAGCTGGGTGGGCAGAGGGTTAGAGGTGGGGCTGGGTGTACAGAGGGTTAGAGGTGGGGCTGGGTATGCAGAAGGTTAGAGGGGGCAGCTGGGTGTGCAGAGGGTTAGAGGTGGGGCTGGGCGTGCAGAGGGTTAGGGGGGCAGCTGGATGTGCAGAGGGTTAGAGGTGGGGCTGGGTATGCAGAAGGTTAGAGGTGGGGCTGGGCATGCAGAGGGTTAGATGAGGGGGCTGGGCGTGCAGAGGGTTAGAGGGGGCAGCTGGATGTGCAGAGGGTTAGAGGGGGCATTGGATTTTTAACGAAGTCTCCTGACTGGGGTGGCATTTGAGGCCATGACGTTCCTGGGACACACTCTTGGTTCGGGTCTGACCTGGCTGTTTTAACCAGATGGAAATGTTTGTGCATCTCCCGAGTGGACACTTCCGTCCTGCTGAGAGCGCACCTGCCGTGGCCTCCACAGAGACCAAGCAACACTCTTAAGACAGCAAGGGGAGACGCGTTCTCTTCAAAGCTCGAAGGTTGTAGTCATGGTCTGAGGCTGCTTTTGGTAACAAGAACGTGCTGGTGGCTGGTAGAACATGCTCATGTGTTCAGTGCAGTCCCCACGTGGGAGGGCCAGCCTCACCCCCCTGGCATGTTCCGCCCCCCTTTTCTGTGCGTCTTTGCGTTCTGGACTCGTCGGTGCTACTTTAATAAGCAGTGAAAGGACAGACTCACGCCTCGTTGTCCCCACTCGTGGGGCTTTGTCGTGAGGTCGCTGGTGCACAGCCCTGCACAGTCGGACACACGGATCCCAGGTGTGACCCTGTGGCGGTTGCATCGTTATGTTTTCTAAGTTTAATGAATTGCTCGAGATTCATCCAACTTGAGCAAGTTGTTGCTAGTGCTTTTTTCCAACTGCGTAGGTTGCCTGTGGGGGGCTTGTGTGTGTGTGTTTTGGGGTGTCCTTGGGGCCTGATAGGTGTCGCCATCTTCCCAAGCAGGCTGTGCAGAGGAGACACCACCGTGAGCAGTGGTTGTTGCTGCTGGGAGTGTTGGAGGAGACAGGAAGGACGTCGGTCTCCTTGGTTTGAGGGAACGTGGTTCGAGTGAACATTTTTCCTACTTGAGCAGTTCGTAGAAGTTCAGATAAACAGTGGTTGCTTGCTGAACGCACACGTAGCTACATGCTAAGACCCCAACCACCAGTAAACCCGTGCTTTCCAGAAGGGATGTGGGCCGAGCAGCGGAGCCCCAAGCTGCCCTCCTGGTGGAGAAGGACAGGCAGGGCTCAGCCTCCAGAGCTGCGCACCCTTCCTGCGGGGAAGAGAAACTTGAACCCAAGCAGCTGTGACTTTGGCCAAGGTTGTCTGTGGGGTTGGCTGCGTGGGAGGGAGAACCTGAAACCCTCCAGTCTCTCCCTCCCTCACTCCTTTCCTCCCTCCCTCCCTCCTTTCCTCCGTCCCTCTCTCCTTTCTTCCTTCCCTCCCTCCCTCCAAGAACAGCCGTACCAGTCTCCTGGTCCTTCATCTTCCATTGACTCCAGAAAGACTCATCAGTCACCGCGGATCTCTCTGTAAACAGTTGGCCATTATGTCCAGAAAAAGGGCCTGAGCAGGAATCCACTGAAAACATGGAAGAGGGGAGTGGGGAAGGTCCCTGGATGGGACTCATCTTGGAAAGACACCTGTAATCCACGGAAAAGACATTTAGACATATTTTCTTAGTTGAATGTATTTGTAATTTTTCTTTTAACCTGATTTTCGTGGAACTTCAGATTTCGGAAAGGTTTGCAAGACCAGTGTGGAGAACACCCACCCGGCCTTGGCCTTCGCTGCCCAAATACCAACCTCCCGCCGTGTGGGCCGTGTCCCTGCTGCTCCCCGCCCCGCCCCGGGTCTCCGTCTGTCAGCCTGGCGTGTGTTTCTGCGCGGTTGGGGACAGCCGAGTGGTGTGTGTGTTTCCTGTGGCACGCACGTTTCTTTCAGAATCGGCAGTGCGGTCTCCGGAATCGGGGAGTTAATGATCACACACGAGATACCTTTTCCGGATCTCACCAACTGGCCCAAACACGGTCTCTAGAAAAAGAAAGTCTGAGGTCGTGCGTGCGCTTGGCCGTCTGTGTCATCTGCAGCTTCCTCTGTGTTGTCTCCCTGACGTTTCTGAGGGGTGGAGCCGCTGTTTTGTGGTGCTGGCCTCTCTGTGGTGTGTCCCGCGGTCTGGGCGCCTGCAGTCGCTCATGGTAGCACCAAGGACCTTACGCCTGAGGGCTGTGCTTTCCGCCGTGGGCACTGTACTGGGAGCATGTGCTGCCCGCCTGCCCCGGGATGGCGATGCCCTCTTTGCTGGCATGGCCAGAACCCACCACTCCTGCAGCTGGTGCCTGTCAGCCGGCCAGGGTGGCCGCCAGTGGGCTCTGGCACATCTGAAACGTACCACAGAAAATGCCCACCCTCCCCCTAGTGTTGTTTGGCGCAGCGATGAGCTCCTGGCCTGCCCCCCTCCGGCCACCTTGCATCCTACCTTGGCCGTTTCTTCTGGACCCTCAGGGTCCCACACGGTTCTGTGCAGGGCTAGGGTGGGCTGGTCAAGGATGGGCCGAGCACTCCTAGGAAGGGTCCCGGCCTGGTTGTTCCCGTTCTGGGGGGCTGGTGTGCAGTACATGGGACAGAGGGCCCTGGGGTGCACGGGTGGGTGTGGGTTTGATGCCCTTCAGCTTCTCACCGTGCCTGGCTGGGGCATGTGCATTTGCAGACCCTGTTCTCCTGGTCATGGGCGGCTGGCTCGGGAGTCCCGGGCAGGCTCTGGTGTCTGTGGGTGGCGATGGGCAGTTGGCTCGGGGGTCCCAGGCAGTCTGTGATGTCTGCAGTGGCCGTGGGCGGCTGGCTGGGGGGCTCCGGCAGGCTGTGGTCTCTGTAGTGGCCATGGGCGGCTGGTTCGGGGGTCCCGGGCAGGCTCTGGTGTCTGTGGGTGGCGATGGGCAGCTGGCTCGGGGGTGCCGGGCAGTCTGTGGTCTCTGCAGTGGCCGTGGGCGGCTGGCTGGGGGGCCCCGGCAGGCTGTGGTCTCTGCAGTGGCTGTGGGCGGCTGGCTCGGGGGTCCCGGGCAGGCTGTGGTCTCTGTAGTGGCCATGGGCGGCTGGCTCGGGGGTCCCGGGCAGGCTCTGGTGTCTGTGGGTGGCCATGGGCGGCTGGCTGGGGGGTCCCGGGCAGGCTGTGGTCTCTGCAGCGGCTGTGCTGAGGTCCTTGTGCTGCTGTGACAGTCCCTGATTCCCTGATGATTCCTGAAGGGCAGGTGATTCATGAAGACAGAAACTTCTCAGAGTTCTCGAGGCTAAAAGTCTCAGACCAAGGCCTGGGCAGGTTTGGGGTCTGGGGAGGGCCCTAGGTTCCCTGCCGTGTCCTCGCGTGGAGGGTGGGAGGGTGAGAGCGCTCTGCTGCTGAGGGCTGGACGTAGGGACTTTCATCCCTTCCATGCCTCACCACCTACTATAGACCCCACCTGCTACGGACCCTGCCTCCTAACACCGTCACATGGGCCGTTGGGCCTCAGCTCGCCAGGGAGCCTCAAGTCCTCCTTGGCCCCAACCCCCTTGCTCGTACCCTCGAGCAGCTGCTAGGATCTACCCCGTGGTTCCAAGCCCTGGGCTCAGCCCCACGGAGGGGTCACCGGCCCAGCCTTCTTGAAAGATACAGGAGTTGGGGGGCTCATTTACCTGGAGAGCCCGTGGGCGGCGTCCTCAGCAGGGAACAGTGGGAAATCCTCTGTGTCCCTCAGAAATGGCGGATTAAGTAGCAAGGCTAGGAGGTGCGGCCTTGACTTCTGAAAGTGAGAATTCTGCCCACCTTTAGCTGAATGAGAGATTTTCAGTGCCAGAGGGAGGTGCCCTTGCCCTGGGCTGAACAGCTCACTTGCTGAGGCTTTCAGAGGCTTTGTCTTAAATGATAATGTGTTGGGGGGGCTAGCGTGTGCCCTGGGGCTAGCGTGTGCCCTGGGGCTAGTGTGTGCCCTGGGACTAGCGTGCACCCTGGGAAATGCCCCTTTCTTTGGAACACAGATATGTGGAAGGAAGGGGTAGTGTCACCCTTAGCTACGGTTTGGAGGTGACAGCCGGTGGGGACCAGGGCCCACCGTGCAGGATCTGCGGTTGGCCTTCTGTGCTCGCTTTTAGTTCCTTCTAAGCTGACTCTGAACTGTTTTTCCCTCACCAGGAGATGGAAATCCAAGAGAAAACAGCCCATTCCTCAACAATGTTGAGGCGGAACAGGAGAGTTTCTTTGAAGGGAAGAACATGGCACTTTTCGAGGTAACTTATTAGAAGAAGAAGGTGCCAGGGCCGTTGCTTTGATGTGGAAAAGTAAAGGAGCCCCTGGGGGCCCCCAGGCCGGGGCCTCCCACAGGACTGGACACCACGTGGAAGGAACTGGGGCCTCCCTGTCCCAAAGGCCATGGAGGGGACCCAGTCCTGCACCTGAGCTGGAATGTGGTCCTCAACTGGTGCCTTCTGGGGTCCTTCCTGGATCGAGGGTGTTCCAGCCCCACGGGAACCCCTCAGAGCTGCTGAGTGCTGGACATCCTGGGGTCCCTGCCGTGGGTGGGTGGTCCCACTCAGTGAGGCCTGGAGCCCCGGCCTCGGACTCAGACCTGCCGCACAGGTGTCCAGGCCTCTCTGGCTGGCTTCAGACCCAGGGGCGCAGGACCGGGCAAGAGCCTGAGCTCCACAACCCGAACATGGGGAGGGAGTCCGGGGGGCCTACGGCGAGGTGAGGGCCGCCTGTGACCCATGTCCACGCTGCACAGGAGGAGATGGACAGCAACCCCATGGTGTCCTCACTGCTCAACAAGCTGGCCAACTACACCAACCTGAGCCAGGGCGTGGTGGAGCATGAGGAGGACGAGGAGAGCCGGCGGCGCGAGGCCAAGGTACTGCTGCCCTGCCCCTGCCCGCCCAGTCCCCACCCCGTGTGTCCTGGTAGGTCAGATCACACCGGCAAAGCAGTTGCTTGTCAGAAGAGTCGCCCTGAGCAATAGTGTCGTGGCCACGTCCAGCCCTTTCTTCCTGGGAGGACTCAATGGTGCCTGCCCTGCAGCTCCGGTCCAGCCCTCTTCCCTCTCCACTGTCCGGGGAAGCATGACATCCCCCACACAGCTGGGCGGCCGGGTTCCCTGTCGAGAAATGAGCTTGGGGTGTTTTGTTCGTTCTGCGGCAGTGGCCCTGTCCCCTGCTGTGGAGAGAAGTCTGAATGGTTCCGAGAGGCCGAGACGTGGCCCCTTCCAGAGGGTGCTGTGGCCTCCGTGCTCCTGGGGGCCCCCCTCCTTTTCGTTTCCTGTCCAGGACACTTAGCCTGGTAGCATTTTCCCTGCAGTTTTATTCCTTGAGGATTTGTTTCCAGGAATCCGTCCTAGGAAACGAGGGGGGTGCAGTGGGGATTCTGCAGAACGTTTTCCCTTGGGTGGTTTCTGTGGGCGACGAGGCGTGGAACCCCCTTGAGCATCCTCGGGAGGGTTCTGCCGTCCCCTGCGCAGACAGGTTGCCTGAGAACCACCCTGAGGCCTGACACCCTGAAGTGACGCTCACAGGCGAGAAAGACCCTGGACCCATGTTGGGAAAAGTCTCATGGGCAGATGAAACAAACGGTGGTGTCCTCACTGTGGCGGCGCGACAGGTGGCTCAGTTTCTTCTCAACTGCGTCTGCTTTTAAAATCTTCCAAATACGTGTGCATTGCTTTACAATCATAAGATACAAAAAACAAACAAAAAATCCACCGAAGGAAACTGTGCGGCGCAGGCCCCGCTCTGAAGCCAGGTGACGTCCTCCCCCAGTCTTGACACAAAATTGTCATTTCCCGAGTCAGCCCTGAG
>NW_012116910.1:1384853-1398223 GCF_000951035.1 Colobus angolensis palliatus
TGAGGATTTGTTTCCAGGAATCCGTCCTAGGAAACGAGGGGGGTGCAGTGGGGATTCTGCAGAACGTTTTCCCTTGGGTGGTTTCTGTGGGCGACAAGGCGTGGAACCCCCTTGAGCATCCTCGGGAGGGTTCTGCCGTCCCCTGCGCAGACAGGTTGCCTGAGAACCACCCTGAGGCCTGACGCCCTGAAGTGACGCTCACAGGCGAGAAAGACCCTGGACCCATGTTGGGAAAAGTCTCATGGGCAGATGAAACAAACGGTGGTGTCCTCACTGTGGGGGCGCGACAGGTGGCTCAGTTTCTTCTCAACTGCGTCTGCTTTTAAAATCTTCCAAATACGTGTGCATTGCTTTAGAATCATAAGATACAAAAAACAAACAAAAAATCCACTGAAGGAAACTGTGCAGCGCAGGCCCCGCTCTGAAGCCAGGTGACGTCCTCCCCCAGTCTTGACACAAAATTGTCATTTCCTGAGTCAGCCCTGAGCCTGTGCCCTGCTCCTTCGGCAGATAGCCAAGGACGTGCATTGGACTTTTAGGATGATTTTTAAATTCCCCTATTATTTTCACTAACTTTCTAACTCTAGAAATACTCTCAGGAGACCCCTATCTTCTCAGGAGGGAGGGTTTTGTGGCACCAGGTAGGGACCAGCGAGCAGGAAGGAAGGAGGTGCTGAACTGAGCGCCCACCAGGTCCAGGGAGGGTGGCCCCCCTGCTCTGACTTCCACCAAGTGGGGCGTCCCTCAGCTGGCCCCTGCCCTCCCCTGCATCTGCCTGGCCTGGGCTCTGTGCTTTGCGTCGGCGCCAGCCCTGAGCGCCTCCTGCTAGCGTCCAGTGTTCAGCTGACCTGGGTCCCACACAGCGATCGGGAAGTCAGGCCCCTGAAGATTTCTCTTTCCTTCCTTTTACCGTAAACACAGTGGAATTAATACTGCACTTCCAGGATACCTGAAGACACTTGGTTTTGTTTTTGAGAAGCGTCACTCTGGGGTTGAAGTAACCAGAGACAAGTGAGGGACGTGACCGTGTGGCCACCTCGGGATGGGGCCTGGCCTGATGAGGGCCCTCAGCCCTGGCTGTTGTCCCAGGACAGGGCAGCGGCCTCTTCGGAAGCGGCATCTCTGGACCTCTTTGTGGTTCCCCTGCTGGGCCCTTCCCGGCTGAGGGAGCCTGCGGCCACCCCGCCTATCCATAGCTCGGCCAGCCCTTGGGGTGGGGCCATCACTGCTGCACGTGGACGCTGCAGAATTGGGTGTTGCCATGCCGGGCTCAGCACTCAGCACCTTTCTGGGGTTTCATGCAGGCTGGGTGCTACCTTGAGGCCTCATGGGCTCAGGCTGGTGCTAACCCAGCAGGCCTGTTGTGTGACGATGGCAGGTTTCGGTCGGCAGTGAATCCTTCAGCTCCCTGTGGGGACTGTGGCCCGGCCCCAGGGTGGAAGGGCAGGGGCCGCCCCTCGTCCTCTTTGGCCAGGCTCAGAGGCTCGTCCGCAGCAGACCTGCTCCCATTAAAGGAGCCTTTTCAAGGGCCCAGGCGTCTCAGCCTCCCGCGCCTGAAACTGGGTCGAGTTGGGCCTTATAAGTTGCCTTTTAGGCGCGAACTGAGAGGCCAAGGCCAGCCATGCCCTTTCGTGAGGAGTCAGGATCCCCGCCTTTGGCAGAGACTGGCTTCTGACTGCCTGTCATGGGGCCGTGGGATCTGAGGCTGAGCCTGGAGGGCAGGGCCCCCTGTGTGGACGGCGTCTCTGCCTGGAGCTCTGCCTGTCGGCTCCTGTGTTAGCTGAAGCCTTGCTGTGAAGTCACAGCAACAATTGTACCCAGAGCCTTGCTCTCACCCCTGCCCTGGGTTCTCAGTTTTTTCCCATGAAAATGTCCCAAAGCCGGTTCTCCTCCATCTCCCACCACTTCTGTCGTTTGCACCAAGAACAAGGCGTACCCAGATTTGGAGGGCCCAGCAGCGGCCCCCGGCCCCGTCACCCGCTCCTCTCCAGGGCCCCCGTCACAAGCAAGTTGCTCCCCTGTTGCTCCCCACCTCGGGCTCAGGGAGCCAGGTGCATGCCCCAGGCTCTCAGAGCCAGGGCTTCCCATGCTCTGGGCTGCGCTCTTAAATGGTTTTCTCCAGGGTCCTAAAGTCAGTGGAGCCCTAGATCTCCGCCGAGCCCCGGACTCAGCCTGTCTGTGGGAGGCGTTCCGGCACAATGACCCCGGAAGCCGCCCTGTTTGCTTTTGTGTTGTGGTGCTAAGCGTGCTCTCCCTGGGAGCTGTCCATCACCTGGTCCCCTGTTCCCGTCCGGGCAGCCAGCCCCATCCCCAGGCCTGGGCTGTGTGAACCCCAGGATCGAACCCCCTCCTCAGCCTCCACACGGAGCCTGTTCTGATCTGCACTGTGGCCATTGTTCACAGGAAGTGTCTTCAAAGAAAACCTTCCCCCTTTTCCGTATTGACCTTGAGATGTTTTCCTGTTAAAACGTCACCTTGTGCTGGGGCCAGCCGTCCTCCAGGCCGAGCCATGTGCCCCTGCTCATGGCAGGAGTGGGGCTGAACAGGCAATGGGGACAGAGCTGAAACTTCTGCCCCAGCCTGGCCTGTCCCGAGCGGGAGGGGAGCTGCCTCGCAGGCGCTGACCTGCTTCTGGCTGTGCTGCTGATCCTTGCCCATGCGAGTTTCTTCAGGGCCACGGGGTGTATCCCCCTCTCTGGCACAGGTGTCTGAAGCGGGCTGCCTGCTCCATGCTGGGGCAGGCAGGGTGGCCCCAGGGTGGATATCTGAACCTTTGCTGTTATCTTGTGGTGACCCGGGCCAATGCTGAGCTGTGGATTTTATTTTTTTTTAATTTAATTTAATTTTTTTTAGCTTTATGGGCAGTAGCCGTTTCATCCCTCCGCCAGCTCTGCTTCCATTCCCAAAGTCTCAGGCTCTCCCAGGGTGTCAGGTCTGAGGCCCTGAGCCATCCAGGGAATGGAGCTGGGGGCCCTCTTGTTCTCCCTCTTGTTTTTCTCATAACTTTTCCAGCATAACGGGTTCCCCTCCGTCGGGGAGGCACAGCAGAGCAGCTGCATCTTGGTTCTCTGCCAACCATGTGGTTCTGCTCCCCTCCCCTAAGCCCCTGCCCCAGGATGGTCAGGGGTTCCAGCCCTGGGCCTCTCTCTGAGCCTCCGTCTGTTCCAGGACGGACTCCTGTCCCCTCCAGTGCCCTTCTGCCCCTTCCTGCCCCCACGGCCGCTTTACCTGCCCAGGGCCTGAGTGCAGCCTGGGGAGGGGGCTGCCTTCGGGTGTGGGGTCCGAGCTCCCGGCACACACTGTGTTCCGTCGCAGGCTCCGCGCATGGGCACCTTCATTGGCGTCTACCTGCCGTGCCTGCAGAACATCCTGGGCGTCATCCTCTTCCTGCGCCTGACGTGGATCGTGGGGGTGGCTGGTGTCCTGGAGTCCTTCCTCATCGTGGCCATGTGCTGCACCTGCGTGAGTCTCCCCGGCCAACGTGGCTGTGCCCTCAGGCGGGGGCAGCCGGACAGTAGGGCCCTCCCCAGACACCCGTGTAGAGGTTGTTCAGCACCGTCTCCTCCACGAGAGCCGGGGCAGCTGCGGGGATGAGATGCCGCAGTGGCCGGGGTTAGCGCTGGTGTGTTGATTGGCACTGGCACCTCATTTACCCGTGTCTGCGGAAAGGCATCTCGGCCAGTGGTGAGTGTTGTGGGGTGGCCTCGGGCTGAGGCTTCCAAGGGAAGGGACACCCTGTGTTTTGGTGACATCACCTCCAGTTTGGAAGGACCTTGGGTCCTTGTCATAGGAAAAGGGGTGGGAACCAGGACACTGCATGCCTGGTGCCCGGGAGCCTCTGGGTCCTGGTTTCCCAGCCACTCCATTGAGATGGAGAGCCCTGGAGTTGGGGGCTGACCTTCGGCGGGAGCCAGGCCGTAGACCCCGCCTTGGGGGTGTCGCGATGCCGCAGGCTCCTGGAAGGCTCTCCTCAGATGGCCGCCTGTGTTTCTGCAGACAATGCTGACCGCCATTTCCATGAGTGCGATCGCTACCAACGGTGTGGTGCCAGGTAAGGGGTGCCTGAGTCCTGTTAGAGGAGTCGGGGTGTTGCCGCACGGGAACTGGGAGGAGGCCGCTCCGCGAGGCAGGGCCAGGGGCTGCCTGGGGGTCACTGCCAGGCCTTCTGCGTGTTCTCCACTGGCTCCTCTGGCGTTTGAGCTGTGAGGTCACAGCTGTTTAGTTTTCTTCCCCATTTTGCTGCGTGGTGACCGTCTCTTGCCAGGGTAGGCAGTGCCCACCGGGCAGCGGGCTGGGGACAGGGAGGCACGGGCGATTCCAGTGACGCCTGTAGCCCGGCGGGTGCCATAGGCTGAGTTCTTGGAACCTGTGTCTCACGAGGGAAGGTGAAGACAAAACGCTGCCCTGACCTTGTTAATTAGCAATAAATTAATTACAATACGTAATATCTAGTGAACTGAGATGACGTTAATTAACAATAAATTAATTACAATACGTAATAACTAGTGAACTGATGATAATTAGCAATAAGTTAATTACAGTACGTAATAACTAGTGAGCTGAGATGATACTGTTAATTAGTAATTAATTACGTAAATAACTAGTAAACTGAGATGATGTTAATTAGTAATAAATTAATTACAGTACGTAATAACTGGTGAACCGAGATGATACTGTTAATGAGTAATAAATTACAACACGTAATAACTAGTGAACTGAGATGACGCCACGTCTGCTCCCTAGTGCACGTGTCCTGCGTGTGTTAACGGCCGGACTTGCTCAGCACCGGTCCTCACGCAGCTGGCCCCCACCCCCACGGGGGCATTGCGTGGTGCTCAGCGGACTTCCCCGGCCACTGGAGAGCATGAGGGCCCTCGCCGGGGGTCTCCCTCAGCAGCCAGGGCACCAGTCTCTGCTTCTCGATGACTGCATCCGTTAGGGCCCCTTCCTCATGCCACACACACACTGCTCAGAGCAGGGACAGCCGCGTTCTCCAGGCAACCCTGGGGCCGCTCCCGGCCTTCCCGTCAGCGATCGCGTGCGTGGTTCACAGTATACCGGAGAACTCCTGAACATCCTGGTTTCTCTTTTGCCTTTTTTATAAGCCAAACGTAGTGGGAGTGGGGGCTGGGGCTGCCATTGAGGTACGCAGGCCTTTTTCCTGGACCTGCTGGGGCCTTCTGCCCCTGACCTCACCTGGTCCTCACGTCCACGAGAGCACGATTGGTGCGGAATATGTGCCGAGCCTCGGGAGGGGAGCGTTTACCGTGGCAGCCGGGCGGCTTCGTGTGCTGCTTTGCGGTGGGCGGACACGCTGCCTTCGCAGAGACAGGCCCTCCTTCACTCATGAGCAGCAGCGCAGACCGCACCTCAAGTCCGCATCCAAGCGCGCCCCTGACCCGTGGCCACCTCCTGTGTCTCCGCAGCTGGCGGCTCCTACTACATGATATCGCGCTCGCTGGGACCCGAGTTCGGAGGCGCTGTCGGCCTCTGCTTCTACCTGGGCACGACGTTCGCAGGGGCCATGTATATTCTGGGGACCATCGAGATTTTTCTGGTGAGCGTGCTGCTTTGGAAGGGTTCCCCACCCTGCAGTCTGTGGCAGGACACCAAGGGGCCCTGCCTGACCCACTCTGTGGCACACACAGCACACTGAGCCATCCTGACCCCACTGCCCTGGCTGCCCCTGGGCCCTCCCTGGCGGAAGCCGTCGGGCATCGTCCACTCAGCAGCGACCTGGGTCCCCCTTGAGCACCATTGCCGCCCTCCGTGAGGGGTGCCTGGCCTGAGCTGGGTAGACGTCTGGGCTGTAGATCTGAGCCCCGCGTGGGTGCGGCCCTGCAGTCTGAGCTGTTTTAGCGACAGGGTTGGAACTCGGCTTAGAAGAAACTCTTGCCAGGATCCCAGCCCCTTCCCGGCCTGATTGATTTGGGCACTTGGCCAAGGGTTACGGAGCCCAGCACTGTACGGCCAGGTGATGTCATCACCTTCCCCAAACAGGCTCAAAGCACGCGCCACATCACCTGAGCACAGCTGAGAGCTGTGGCCTGAGTTCCTTGGTCCTCGTGGGGACAGGAACCTCCCTCTCTGGCCACTGGGCACCACCCTTCCTACTGAGCTTCTGAAACCCGCCGTCCCCGCAGGGCTTCAGAGACGCCCACCTGAGCCCCCGTCCCCAGTCTTTCTGCCCCTCCCTCCGCTGCCAGACCTGGTTCCCGGCCTCCTGGGCTCCTGCAGAGAGCCACATGGCCGAGAAGTTTCTGAAACCTTTCAGTGGGGTCGCATCCACCCCTGTCCCACCCTGAGTCGCCTGGCCACGCCCCTCGGTCTTTCCTGCCCCAGGTGCCATGGCTACAAAGACACCATGGCTGCCGCACTCCCCGGATTCCCTTTGGTGGGGACGAGTGCCGTGTCCTCCATGCCTACTGTACCCCAGTCCTGTCCTGGTCTTGAGGGAGCTGGGCAGCACCGTCTCACATCTCCGTCCCTGGAATTTGGGCGGAACAGAGGTTGCACCCAGCCGGCGTGGTCAGACCCACTGTTTGTCCAGGACGTCCAGCCGGGATGGGCCGAGCTCTCTGGGCGGCAGTCACGTTCCTCTTAGCAGGTGTTTCTTCTGAGTGTGGACCTGCGGCGGCCCTGGGTCCTGAAGTTGCTTTACTCTCAGGTGTCTGGGTGGCTCCTGGGAAACGTGCAGGCCCCTGGCTGTCCACTGCCCGTGCGCCGACCCCCGCAGGCTCCGTCCAGCACGGATGCCTCCCGATGGCCCCAGCGCCTGTTGGGAGGAGGCCCCTATGTGGCGCTGGGTGCTTGTAGGAGGGAGGGGCATTGTGGAGTTCTGTCCGGGGACGGCCTCCCAACCCGTCTTGTCCCTGCAGACGTACATCTCCCCGGGTGCGGCCATCTTCCAGGCAGAGGCTGCGGGTGGTGAGGCGGCCGCCATGCTGCACAACATGCGTGTGTATGGCACGTGCACGCTGGTGCTCATGGCCCTGGTGGTCTTCGTGGGCGTCAAGTACGTCAACAAGCTGGCGCTGGTCTTCCTGGCCTGCGTCGTGCTGTCCATCCTGGCCATCTACGCCGGCGTCATCAAGTCTGCCTTCGACCCCCCGGACATCCCGTGAGTCTTGGGGCCTCTGAGCCGTGGGTGCATCCTCCTAACTCCCTGGCCCTGTTTCAGAGTCTGTGTGTGTATGGCACGTGCACGCTGGTGCTCATGGCCCTGGTGGTCTTCGTGGGCGTCAAGTACGTCAACAAGCTGGCACTGGTCTTCCTGGCCTGCGTCGTGCTGTCCATCCTGGCCATCTACGCCGGCGTCATCAAGTCAGCCTTCGACCCCCCGGACATCCCGTGAGTCTTGGGGCCTCTGAGCCGTGGGTGCTGTGTGGGGCTGGGGCCAGGTCCCATGGGCTCTGCCCGCCTCTGGTCCACCATCCTTGACGCTGAGGTCCCCGCGAGGGGCGGGACTGGGTGTGACCGCGGCGGGAACCCCTGTGGGCTCGTTCTGAGGATTACGGGAAACCCAACCGTGAGGCGGGCCGAGGCGTCCTCGTGGCCGGGTCTGAGCATGAAGACCCTCGTCAGTGGCACAAGGGCTGGTGAGGGGCCTGGAGGGCTGGTGAGGGGTCTGGAGGGTTGGTGAGGGGTCTGGCAGGTTTCAGGGGTGGCCGGCGGCCTGAGCATGGTCAGATGGCACCGAGGGTCGTGGGCTCCCTTCTTCCTCCCAGAGGTGCTTGGAGAGGCTTTCTTGTCCTCTTGGAGGAGAAGCTGGGAGGCGGCCCAGGGTCCTGGAACATGGGAGTGGCCGCCATGGCCCTCAGGAGCAGGTCTAGGAAAGGCCAGCAGCCAAGCCCCTCGAGGTTCCCAAGTTTTCGCCGTCTCCGTGTGGAGGGAGCCCCTGAAAGAACAGCCTCATAGAGGCCTCAAAACAGAGGGAGGCAGAGCAGCCGCAACCCTGCGAGCCTGTTTTAGGGGAAACACAGCTCTGCCCTTCCCCTGGGGCACCCGTCCTGAGACCCCGATGCTGATGCCGGAAGCTGGGGCCCCGTGTAGACTGTTTTCTACACACAGGCCTGGTTTATACACCAGGGGCGGCAGTCCTGTGCGCTTGGCTGTTGGGACGTGGCAGGAGGGTGGCTTGGACTCAGGCACTGAGATTGTGACAGCGGACCGGGCCAGGACACCGCCGAGGGCCTCAGGCAGGAACGACTGCAGCGTGGCTGTGCCGGCACGGGGGGTTCGCTGGGTTCCACCTCACTGGTTTCCACTGCACAGTGGAAAACGTGTGAATTGTTTATGTCTGGAACACTTCAGTTAAGCATGTTTGGACCATGGGTGGCCGAACCATGGATGAGGGGACAGCTGTATGGTACAGCATTCCTGCTGCAGCCTGGCCCGGTCCCCAGTCCCCGGCGTGATCCGTGACCCTTGCATTCCTGCTGCAGCCTGGCTCGGGCCCAATTCCCGGCGTGATCTGTGGCCTTCCTGTCTTGGGAGGTGCAGGGTGCCAGGAGCCACTCACGGGTGACCCCACGGGTGCCCATTGGAGGAGCCGGGTGGGGCAGTAAAAGCCACTTCGGCAGCAGCACACAGCCGTGCCTCCCTGTCCCGTCCTAGGGTCTGCCTCCTGGGGAACCGCACGCTGTCTCGGCGCAGCTTTGATGCCTGCGTCAAGGCCTACGTCACCCACAACAACTCAGCCACCTCTGCACTCTGGGGCCTCTTCTGCAATGGCTCCCAGCCCAGCGCCACGTGTGACGAGTACTTCATCCAGAACAATGTCACCGAAATCCAGGGCATCCCGGGCGCGGCCAGCGGTGTCTTCCTGGGTGAGGCCTGCAGGGTTGCAGCAGGGGCTGGGGGTGGCGGCAGCAGGGGCTGGGGGTGGCGGCGGCAGGCGCTGGCCCCAGTGGACGCTGTCACCTTAGAGTCACTCTCAGGGCCCCAGTTCCTCCTGCCTGGCTGAGCCCCTCCCCAGCAGCTGCTGACGAGCCTGGGGATCCCTGTGCACACCCCTGGCAGAGCCACAGAAGCCAAACACAGTGTGGCGGGGAGACGGCCTCTGTCATGGCCAGCAAGCTGGTCTTAAAGCCATGGATTTATTTCCACCGCCACCTGGCAGTGTGTGTGGGGAACTTGCTGTGTTAGGAAGGAAGTGGTGGCTGGGCGGTGACGCCCCCTCTGTGCATCCTTCCCTGATGAGAGGCTGCCCTGGACCCGCCCCAGGGGCTTGAGAAAAAGGACCCCTGGCAGGGTAAACAAGACCTGTTCCAGAACCCTAGAGAGGAGGCCCGGGCTTTCCAGAACCCGAGACGGGAAGCCTGGGCTTTCCAGGAGTACGTTGTTCCGCACGTGAGGCTTCTCTTTAGTGCTGACCTTCCCTCCGTAGACGCAGACAGGTAGCTTTCCCAGAGGTACCGTCTCAAAAAACTTGTTTGAATTGGAGCCTGCTTGCAGCGCACAAGCTGTGACCCTTCCCCTCCGGCCACCAGTGGGACCTGCCAGGGAGTGGCCTGCCCCGTGGTGTGGGCGCTGGACGGAAGGTGCCAGAAACCCATGGGATCTTCCTTGTCCGGCAGAGAACCTGTGGAGTACGTACGCGCACGCGGGGGCGTTTGTGGAGAAGAAAGGTGTGCCCTCGGTGCCTGTGGCAGAGGAGAGCCGCGCCAGCACGCTGCCCTATGTGCTCACCGACATCGCAGCCTCCTTCACCCTCCTGGTTGGCATCTACTTCCCCTCCGTGACCGGTGAGCCCACCGCTCCGGCCGTCTCCTTCTCTTTCTTTCTCTCCCTCTCTTTTTCGCTCTGTCACCCAGGCTGGAGGGCAGTGGCGTGATCACGGCTCACTGCAGCCTCGACCTCCTAGACACAAACATTCCTCCCACCTGAGTCTCCCAAGCAGCCGGAACCCCAGGCACAGGGCACCATGCCCGGCTAATGTCTGTATTTTTTGTAGGGGGGGGTCTCCCCACGTTGCTCAGGCTGGTCTCAAACTCCTGAGCTCAAGCCATCCTCCTCCTCCCAAAGTGCTGGGATTACAGGCGTCTTGAGTCACTGCGCCCGGCCTCTGTCCATCTCTCTGTCTTTGTCATTCTGTCCTCCTGTCTCTCTCTCTCCTCCTCCCCCTTTCCCTCTCTCTCTGTGTCTCTCTCTCCCTCCCTCCCTCTCTGTGTCTCCCTCTCCCTCCCCCAATCTCTCTGTCTCTCCCTCTGTGTGTGTGTCTCTCTTTCTGTCTGTCTCTGTCTCTCTCTCTGTGTCTCTTTCTCTGTGGTTCTCTCTCTGTCTCTCTCTAGTGTGTTCCTTGCTGCCCCTGCTTATCTTGCCTGTTTGGCTCAGGGGAAGCGGCTGAGGCCTCCGCTCTGTGTCCCGATGGATTTGTAAGAAGCCTGTCTGCCGCTCTCCTGGGCAGGCCTGTGTCAGGAGAAGCTGTTGGAGGGTTGCTGAGAATACATGGCACGCTGTTAGGAGACGCCTAAGAGTGGCCTCAGTGTGAGCTCAGAGGCCAGGGACCTCGGCCCTCTGTGTCCTCCTCAAACAGTGGGCCTTGTTCCGACTGGGGTTTGGGCCCTTGGTTGTTCCCCAAGTGGTAGGGCCGGGCCCCATGCTCTCCCAGTCACACGCACACGCCCCAGCTGTCTCCACTCGGCCTTCCTATTGGAATGCCCCTGACTGGCGCTGGCTGCTTATGTGGCCTGTAACTGCCCTTCTGGTCCCTCCCACGTCGCTCCTGGACTTTATCTCAGCGCATCTCGAAGCCCTGGAGCCAGGGTCAGCCGCAGGGCCTGGTCCCAGCGCTGGTGTCTCGTGTTTACCTCGCCTCCCCTGAAGGTGGGCCCTTCTCACCGTGGAGGGGGCGATCAGCCCGGGGTCCTCTCCGTGTGCTTCCGCTCCAGCCTACCCCATCCGTCTGCTCTCAGCGCCGTGGGTGGAGGGCGTGAGGGCAGAGGCTCTGCGTGGCTCCGGGTGTCTCTGCCGTCCACGGCACCGGACTGCGCTCTGCCGCCTCCCAGGCCACCCCGAGCACGGGCGCTTCAGGCTGTGCCTTGGATGGGACTGAGCCGGGCGTCAAGTGGCCCCCACTGACCCGGCTTCCCGGAGCGCTGTGGGAGCCGATTGTGTGGAAATGCCCGCGGCTGTGGCTCCCTAGAGGAAGGTGGTGCCCGTGTGGCACTGCAGCAGGAGGGGTCACAGCATCTGCCCGCCCAGCTGGCTGGGCTCTGAGTTGTTCCAGGGTCTCATTCCAAAAGTCCTTAGGTCCTGGGGGCCTGTGAGCCATTGCTCAGCACCGTCCCTGGGCTGACCCTTGGTCGTGGGATTAACGCAGGCTCCAGAGGAGCCCTGGGTGTGGGGGCATGGGGGTCGGTGTTGGGGTCAGGCCTTGTCCTCGGGTCCAGGGGAGAGGTCAACGTGCCTGGGCCTGCGTCCCCTCAGCCGCGGTCCTGCAGCGTGGGCTGGTGGAGCTTGGACTGCAGCCTCGGGAGGAGCTCACGCTTGGGGTCTCCCCGGAGACCACCTTCCCGGCTCTCTGGGCAGAGGCCGCCATCGCATGGCCCTGACTCCTCAGATGGGTTTTGGCAGCATCTTCCATGTTCGCAGGTATCATGGCGGGTTCAAACCGGTCCGGGGACCTCAAGGATGCGCAGAAGTCCATCCCCACGGGGACCATCCTGGCCATAGTGACCACGTCTTTCATCTGTATCCTTGGAGGGGTGCAGGCGAGGGAGGTGTGGGTTCCAGCCTCTGCCTGAGGGGAGGCCCCCATGCCCTCCCCTGAGGGCTCAGTGCTGCGCCCTCGGCCACTGGCGTGTGACTTCCCGGGTTAGGCCGGGCTCTGACCACGTCATCCTCCTTGGGAGACGGGGCTGGGGCTGCCGTCAGGACCCCGGCTTCTTCGCCACTGTGGGATGCGATCGTAGATAAAACAGAAGCAGTCACCCTGCTGCGTGTGGACAGTGACGTGCAGCTGTGTGTGGTGTGTGCCACCGGCAGACTGGGCCTGTGGGGCCTCTGGCTTCTCAATCCCAAGGCTGCCTCTTTCCAGCCGAGCATCGTCCCCTCAGCGAGGTCCCCTGCCGATCCCTGGCAGTCAAGCACCAGGCCAGGTGTGTCTCCACCACCCCAGGGCCCTGTTCTGTGATGCTGGACGGAGCCCCGGGAGGGTGCGCTGAGGACACGGGGGACAGGAGGTGCCCGGGATGGGATGGGGTGCAGAATGGTCCCTGCCCAACTGGAGCCTGGGGCCAGCTGGCCAGTGCGTCTCCCCACCTACCCCACCCCCTGTACCTGAGGACCCTGCACCCGCGGACCCACCGTTCCTTGACAAGAGCTATAGATCTCTCCTGCATCGTGCTGTTTGGGGCCTGCATCGAAGGTGTGGTCTTACGAGATAAGTACGTTTCCGTCTGCAGTTTTCATGCAAAGCCTGTAGTCTAGTTGGGTTTTCCTGAGGACGAGTTCGACTTTGAAATGACATCGCCCTGGGACTTCACGGCCGTGTCCAGAGCTGCAGCCGCCCTGGTCCCAGGGTTGGGGTCCCCGTGGTCTGATGTGTGTCTCTTCCACGGGAGCCTAGACCCTGGGGAACCGTTCAGAGCCACCTCCAAGCCCTGATGCAGCTGGGGGCACAGGCCCTTCCTGGGGAGGCCACAGGGGCGTGGATGGGTGAGGCTTGGCCCTGGGAGACCCCCCAGCCCTGCTGCCAAGTGGAGAAGTAATGGGGTCCCAGGCAGGTCGTCACTGACCCTGCATCCTCATGGGACGTGCCTGTCTGGCAGCCCCAAGGCGCCGGGGATCCTGGGTGGTCCCTGACTGAAGCTGATGCCAGGCTGGGTCTTCCCTGCTCCCAAGAGCGACCCTGAGGTGAGCAGGACCCCTCCCCCGCTGAAGACCCTCCAGAGCATTCCGGCCGTGCCGGGCAGAGCCTGGGGGAGGTTTCAACCAACGGGGACTGGAGGCCAGGCCTCAGCTTTCCAAGGTGCCACTCCCACCACACCGGGCCCCTCGGTGGGAGAAGACGTTTTGTCTGATTTAGGCACGTTTCTGAAAACCGCCCGCCTGGCTGCCTGCAGGTTCGGGGAGGCCCTGCAGGGGAACCTGGTCATCGGCATGCTGGCCTGGCCCTCCCCCTGGGTCATTGTCATTGGCTCCTTCTTCTCCACCTGCGGCGCCGGCCTGCAGAGCCTCACAGGGGCACCGCGCCTGCTGCAGGCCATTGCCCGTGACGGCATCATCCCCTTCCTGCAGGTGAGCCCTGCGTCCTCGGGGGAGGTGATCCTGGAAGGTCAGGGTCAGGGCTCTGTTTCCCTGCGGGATCCTCACGGTGCCGTGTGTGGGGCGCGTGCCTGCAGCTTGGACCCCGTGGTGGTGGTTCT
>NW_012116910.1:1398383-1407043 GCF_000951035.1 Colobus angolensis palliatus
TGTGAGGGCCCACAGCCTCGGGTCCAGACGTGCCTGGTCTGCTGTCTGGCCAGAAGCCCCTGCCTGCCTGCCTGCCACTCTTTTCTCTGTGAGGCTGAGCCCGTGGGAGGTGGCGTCACCAGCCTGCAGCCAGAGTGTGTGGCTCTTCTGAGGATGGCACAGACGCCCACATTGGGTCCTGTCCGTGTGCTGTGCCCAGAGCTGCCGATTATGGCTCCTCCTGCCACTCGGGCCCAGGGGCAGCTGTGGGAAGGTTGTGGATGGCAGAGCCATCCTCTCCCTCGCCGGTCCCTCAGCAGGGTGCCGAGCCGCAGGGCCTTTGTGTGGTTGCATCTTGTCAGTCCCAGCCGGGCGCAGGGCGTGGTGTCCGGGAAGGGGATGGGCACACAGACCCCGTGGGCCTCAGCTTCTGGGAGGTGAGGGTGGCCTGATGAGAAAGGTCACCACAGGGTCTGGGGAACCGCGAGTGCCCTGGAGACGCTGGTCCTGTGTTGTGTGGTTGGGGAAACTGAGGCAGGTGGGGGGTGGGCTGAGGCCGCACAGGTTGCAGGCAAGCCCGCTGTAGACACAGCTCTGAAGGCTCCCGGGCTGCAGCCCTTTGTCAGGGCCTCTTCCCGGGCCAGCTGGGTGATGTCCTGGGGACCTACTGTGAAAGGCAGTGTCTGCTGGTCTTTGCCTTTAAGACTCATCTGGGCCGGACCTGACCAGCCTGCAGCTTCTCTCCTAAAAGGGTGATGTCATCTGCCCCACCTTCCTGCCCTTCTCCCTGCAGGTGTTTGGCCACGGGAAGGCCAACGGGGAGCCCACATGGGCGCTGTTGCTGACGGTCCTCATCTGTGAGACTGGCATCCTCATTGCCTCCCTGGACAGCGTGGCCCCGATCCTCTCCATGTGAGCTCCCGCAGGACGGGGACCTGGGGTTGGGTGTATGGGCCTGGAGCATGGGGCAGTGTGGACGGGAGGCCCTGCTCAGGACAGCAGTGAACAGGCAGGGCCAGCCGTGGGCAGTCAGGATCCTGCCAGGAAGGGAGTTGGGCCGGGGAAGGCAGGTGCACAGGCCTCCAGGCAGGCACCGGCCAGGGTCTGCCGGGGACAGTGTGGCTGAACAAATGGCTGCTGGGGAAGGGACGATGGCCCATCTCTTGATGGACCAGGTGGCCACAGGATGGCTGGGACCTGAGGGGGCCTGATTCGGAGTCAGTCTGAGTCAGCTTATGTACAGAGACATGGGGAGACAAGACGCGGGTGGGAGGGACAGTGGTAACAACGGTGGTCTCCCAGGTGGCAGTGACTGGGGGCTCGGAGGGGCCCAGCCGGCGCGTGTCAGTGGCCGGTCGTCCCTGCAGGTTCTTCCTCATGTGCTACCTGTTCGTGAACCTGGCCTGTGCCGTGCAGACCCTGCTACGTACCCCCAACTGGCGTCCACGCTTCAAGTTCTACCACTGGTGAGGCCGCTCAGCACAGGCGTCAGGAGCCCTGCAGGCTGGGACACTGGGTGCCTCTGCCACTGGGGAGGCCGCTCAGCACGGGCGTCAGGAGCCCTGCAGGCTGGGACACTGGGTGCCTCTGCAAGGCCAGCTGCCCTGGGCCTAAAGACCCCAGGCTGGTCATTGACTGTTCCTTTGCGGAATAAGCCCCTGGGCAGCTGATGAGACTGTGGCCTCTCTTTGCCTCTGCACCTGAGGAAGGCCTCTAGTTACAAGGATGCCCAGGTGTCTGTGTGCGCCTTGTACCTCCCGTGGTCAGCCGGCCCTCCCAGACTTGGGGCATATTCCATCAGGGCTGTGAGTCTTCTTAACTCCCCTCCTCGGGAATCAGGCGCTGGGTGGATGCTGCAGCCATGGTGTTGCGTGCATAGCCGAGGTGCTGTGTGCACGCTGGGAGCTGGAGCTGTGTACTGGGTCTTGGAGTAGCGGCTCCCACAGGGGCCCAGGGAGCCACGTCACCCCTCAGAGGTGGTTGCGTGCAGGCATGGTCGTCAGGCATCAGTGACTGTTTTCCTGGTGTTAACAGAGAGTTTCACTGAGGGAGGGCCAGTGTCCGTGTGGTGTCAGGCCACCCCTGAGCCACTTGTCCCGCCCCCAGGACCCTGTCCTTCCTGGGCATGAGCCTGTGCCTGGCACTGATGTTCATCTGCTCCTGGTACTATGCGCTCTCCGCCATGCTCATCGCTGGCTGCATCTACAAGTACATCGAGTACCGCGGGTAAGCGCCGTCAGCCCCCCTCACGGACCCGGTGCACAGGATTGCGGGCCCCTCTCACCCTATGCCCAGGGCAGCTCCCTAGAGGGGCCTCCCTGGGGCCCGAATGTCGTGTGCCGTCCTGGGGGCAGCTGGGAGCACGTGCAGGTGGGCTGTGCTGTGAAAGCCAGGGTTACCCTCCCGCCTCCAGCCAGGCCAAGGTGCCTCGTGGACAGTGTCTCCAGCCTGGAGCTCTTGTCTCGTGCTGTCCTCAGCAGGCGGTGAGCCCGTGGCTTACTCTTCCTGCTAATGTCTCGCGAGGTGTCCCTGGCTTGTGCCTGTACTCGCTCGGCAGCCACGGATGTCCTTCCCCGTGCCCCACGCCCACCCTCCCTCCCCCTGCACCTGCCAACTTCCTGGGGTCCAGCCACTTCCCTGTCACAGGCCTCCTGCTCCCCACCCTGCGAGGAAGGCACGTCACGCCTGCTGGACATAGACCTCATTTCCTGCATAGCCACGGCACCCTCTGACCCGATGGCTCCTGGGACGGGCTCCCTTGAGGGTAGGGGTGGGCATGGAGGCCTCCCTCCTTATCCAGGGACTTTTCCCGGGGTCCTGTTTGCCCTGACTCACCTGCCCCCAGAAGTCCCCTCTTTCCCAGGTGGGAGAGAAGCCCCCAGGCGTGTGGCTGAACAAGCCCCCCACTTCCTTTCCCGCAGTGCCGAGAAGGAGTGGGGTGACGGCATCCGCGGCCTGTCCCTGAACGCTGCCCGCTATGCCCTGCTGCGTGTGGAGCACGGGCCCCCCCACACCAAGAACTGGAGGTGAGCACCGCCCATGCCCCATGCTCCTCAGATGCACAGAAGAGCCGTTTCTGAGGTTGGCCTTTGAGTGGGGACCTTGGAGTCTCAGGGGCCTCTTACCTTCAGCCGCTTGGGCACGGTCTGGGATGTGAACACTGCCTGGTGCAGAGCGAATTGCACAGCTGGGGGCCTTGGAGCACCGGGGGTGTCCCTGCTGCAGGGTGGGGGTGTGGGGAGCCGGCCCCTCTGCCGGCACAGCCCTGGGCTTGGGGTGGGAGAGGGTGGCTCCTGCTGAAGCAAAGGCCGTCTGCAGGAAGCCTCTGCCCCTCAGGGTCTCGGTGGGGGCCTCAGGCGAGTGCCCTGGCCAGTGTCCCCTCAGGGTCTCGGTGGGGGCCTCAGGCGAGTGCCCTGGGCCAGTGTCCCCTCAGGGTCTCGGTGGGGGCCTCCGGCATGTACCCTGGGCCAGTGTCACCTCAGGGTCTGGGCGAGGGCCTCAGGCGAGTGCCCTGGGCCAGTGTCCCCTCAGGGTCTTGGCAGGGGCCTCCGGCATGTGCCCTGGGCCATTGTCTCACCTGTCCAGCATGTCACCTGCCCCACCTGTCTAACCTGCGTGTTCACCTGTCCTGCCTGGCTAGTGCCCACCTGTCCATCGGCTCTGCCTGTCCCACCTGGCTTGTGTGGCCTGTCTCACCTGTCACCTGTTCAACTTACCCCACTTGTGTCACATGTCTCCCCATCCCATCTGTGTCACCTGTCCCTTTTGTCACCTGTCCCACCTGTGTCATGTGCCCCAGCCGTCCCGCCTGCCCTGTTGATGGGCCGTGTGCAGGTGCGTGGGTGAGTGTTGCCGTGGTAACAGCCACCCCACCCCCACTGCAGGCCCCAGGTGCTGGTGATGCTGAACCTGGACGCAGAGCAGGCTGTGAAGCACCCCCGCCTGCTGTCCTTCACGTCGCAGCTGAAGGCCGGCAAGGGCCTGACCATCGTGGGCTCGGTGCTGGAGGGGACGTACCTGGACAAGCACATGGAGGCACAGCGGGCCGAGGAGGTGGGCAGGGCAGGGTCCGGGGGCCGGGCCCCTTTCCCACCCGGGCTGCACAGGAGACGCGCCCTGGTATGTCCTCATCGCGACGTGTCAACACGGTGCTGTGCATGGCGCTGCTGTGTTTCAGCCATGGTGGTGGCTTTGAGCTCGGAGCGGTGTGCTGAGGCCTGGGAGTGCCAGCCGCACCCCGGGACGCTTGGGAGGCGCTGAGGGCCGTTAGCTTTCCAAGGGCGAACCCTGGGACCGCGTCCTCCCGCCATGGGTGATCCCCGTCCAGAGCCGCAGTCATGGTTCTGCTGCAAGCTCAGTCTCGGTCTGCTGTTAGAGCTCCCTAGGGGCCGCGTAAGCGTGATGCCCGTGGGCGGCCGAATTTCTGCCCACTCAGAGCTTTGTGGGGAGGGACAGGTGAGTGCCCTGGGTGTGTACCGTGCTGCCACAGTCGGCTCCCCCAGGACATCAGGGCCTGATACTTCATGTCTTCATTTCTCTGATTTTCTTTTTTTTTTTTTTTTTGAGACAGAGTCTCGCTCTGTCGCCCAGGCTGGAGTGCAGTGGCGCGATCTCGGCTCACTACAAGCTCCGCCTCCCGGGTTTACGCCATTCTCCTGCCTCAGCCTCCCGAGTAGCTGGGACTACAGGCGCCCGCCATCTCGCCCGGCTAGTTTTTTGTATTTGTAGTAGAGACGGGGTTTCACCATGTAGACCAGGATGGTCTCGATCTCTTGACCTCGTGATCCACCCGTCTCGGCGTCCCAAAGTGCTGGGATTACAGGCTTGAGCCACCGTGCCCGGCCAATTTCTCTGATTTTCAAACTTCTCGTGGGAAGCTTCTCACTGTCCAGAACTGGAATTATGACGCTGTCAAAGCCTGTGGGTCCCGTCACTCCACTTCTGTATTTCTCCCTAAAACAGGGAGTTTCCGAGCACCCACCTGCATGATTTTCATGCCGGGGGTGCCTCGTTTCCAGGCAGGGCTGGCTGCTGCCAGCGCCTTGAGCCTCCTCCTTCCCCCTCGTGTCTGTGGGAGTCTGTGGAGCCTACACAAAGTGCCTGTTGTGGTGGTGTGTGCCCGAGGCCCTCCCATGCGGGTGCTCCCTCTGTCCTTGCTGTGGGTCGGGAGCCAGCTCCCTGCTGTCCGGCCCCCAATGGGGCCTTGTGGGTGTGTCCAGGCATCTGCAGCCGGCCCCTGCTGTCCATTTCTCTGCACAACCACAGCCGCACTGAGGCCCGTCCAGATCCAGGCCGGTTAGCCTAGGGGTGGGAATGCAGCTCAGCGGAGCTGTGGGCGTGTGGACGGTAGCAGCCTCAGGTGGCGGGACCCCTAGGGCCAGGATCCGTGGAGGTAAAAAATGGCCCCTGCCCCTCCCGCCACCTTGGCCACGTGGGCGGCCGCCCTCTCAGGCTGCTCCACAGGGCCGCTTTTCCAGGGAAGACAGGAGATGCTCTGGGCCTTCCCTTTCCCTGACAGTGGCATCATGGCTCCCCACGGGTTCAGGCGTTAGCTGCTATTGACTGTGAACCCGTGGATTTAGGTATTGTGGTTTTCGGGGGGATGTTCACAGTCCTGGTCCCCATATGTCCCTTTCCGTGTTTCCTATCCCGTGCTGGAATGCTCTTAGGAGGAATCCCGGAGTTGGAACTGCCCTGATGGTGTGGGTTCTAAGAATCCTGGCACCACCTGACCTCCCTGGAGGTGTGTGAAGGCGCATCTGTGCACATGAGGGACAGGGCCGGGATTGCAGTGACTGGGGGGATGACGGGACGGCCTGCCACACTCTGCCACAGTCATCACTGCCATGGGAAGAGCTGCCCTCACTTTCACTCTCACATCTAATGCAGCTCACAGCCAGATCCTCTCCGGCCGACAGCCCTTCGGCTGGGGGCTCTGTGGCAGCCTCAGACAGGAGCCCGCTCTCGCGATGGGAGACCGAGCCCACCCTGCCCCCGCTGCTCTCAGCGACCCTTTGGCTGTGACTTAGCTGCGTTGGTGGTGAGGGCTGGAGCCAGCTGCAGGCCCCGCCTTCCCTTGGCTGCCTCTAGGGTGCACGGCTCTGGGGAGCTGTGTTCTTCTCCATCGTGGCTATGTTAGTGTGAAATTAGAGACATATGGGCAAATCTTTTTTTTTTTTTTTAGTTTTTATTTATTTATTTTTTGAGGCAGAGTCTCGCCTGTTGCCCAGGCTGCAGTGCAATGGTGCGATCCCAGCCCACTGCAACCTCCACATGCCGAGTTCAAGCAATTCTCCTGCCTCAGCCTTCCAAGTATCTGGGATTACAGGTGCCCACCACCACGCCCGGCTCATTTTTGTACTTTTAGTAGAGACGGGGTTTCGCCACGGTGGCCAGGCTGGTCTCGAACTCCTGAGCTCAAGTGATTCGTCTGCTTTGGCCTCCCAAAGTGCTGGGATTACAGGTGTGAGCCACTGCGCCTGGCCTGAGCAAGTCTGTAAAGCATAGACTTTTCTCTAAGAAGCACGCAGCTTCGTGACTCATGCAGTCGCCAGGGAGGCTCACGCACGCCCTTGTGCTCTGTTCTGTGTGGCACTGATTGGCACGAAAGGGGTCCTAAGGCGCTGGCGTTCTTGCTCTCCACTTGTAAAGGGCCTGTTGCCCTCCGGGTTGAGGTCTGTCTGCATGGAGGCCTCTGTGGCTGCCGCGCTGGGCGGGTGCGGGGACTTGTAGTAACAGGGTCCCCCGACACAGTGCTGAGTTCCTGCCAGGCCAGGGCAGTGCCGCGTCCTCCTGAAACCCTGCAGTCCTGCAAGGTGGTTTTCCCAACGGTGAGGCCAGAGGAGAGGTGAGATCCCCAGCTCCGACTCCTCGGAGCCAGCACGTGGGGTGAACACAGCAGCCGGTCATGTGGGACGTGGCCCCCGTGACGTGGCTCCAGCACTTGGAGACCCTCAGGGCCCCTCCAGTGGCTGCGTCCAAACTTGGTTGATCCTGAACAGCGCTTTCCCTGGGCTCTGGTCTCCGGCCAGACGGGGGCCCGGGAACAGAGAGCCTGAATTGCCCTCAGAGGGGTCTGGTGGGGATGAGAAGCAGCCGCATAAAGGGACCGCTGTGCGGCCTTTGCTGAAACGGCCGTGCTTCCTGCCTTCTTCCCACGTGACCCCCGATGCAGGCGCTTCCCGGCGCCTTCCTGCCCAGGGGCCGCTGTGTCCACCCCGCAGCCTCCACCTCCAGCTGCCCTCTGCCTCGCTGGGGCCCCTGCCTCTGCTCGCTGGCTGGCGCCCCTTGGGGGTAACATGCTCAGGCCTTTCCTGACCTAAGCGAAAGTCTCAAAGAGGAGCATATCTGCTGGCCCCGCACCCTGTCCTGTCTTGCCCCAGGCAGCTGGGCAGAAGGTGGAGGTGTCTGGAGAGCGGGGTGTGGGCGAGGGGTGCCCGAGGAGGAGCGGCGCTGTGGGAGAACATTGGGTGGTGTTTTGTGTGTGAAGGGCTGGTGGAGCTCTAGGTGGGAGCCAGGGTAGGGGGTGAGGACACCAGTCAGGCTGACGTAGGGGCCACTGGAATCTCGGCAAAGGAGGCAGGTGGTGGCTCTGGTCTCCAAGTGGCCCAGGGCTGCCGTGACGGGACAGAGACCACACGGCTCACAGCAAAGGGCATCTGTTCCCTCCCAGTTCTGGAGCCCGGGAGTCTGTGATGAAGGAGACCACAGGCCACGCTGCCTCCAGTCTCCTGGGAGGACCCCCACGCCTCCTCCAGCTCCGGGGGCCCCAGGCGACCCTGGGCGCCGGTCCCTCTGCCTCTGTCCACACCTGCACAAAGCCGCCTCCTCCCAGTCTGAGCTCATCCTGCCTTCATCCTGTAAGGTCATTTGTCAGTGGCTTCAGGGCCCAACTCTGACCCAGGATGCTCTTTCAAGATCATCACTTAATTACGAGGTTCTTCAATACATCCACAGAGACAGTTTTCTCAAATAAGCTCGCATTCTCAGGTTCCCGGGGCCGGGATGTCGGTATCCTCTTTTGGGGGGTCACTGTTCAACCCACTGCAATTGCGCTCTGGGCCCTGAAATTCATATTTGATACACATGTACAGTATGTTCACCCCATCCCAGCATCTCCCGAAGTCTCAGCCCTGCACAGACCAGCTGAGTCCCAAGTCTCATGTAAATCTCGTCGCTCAGAGCTCCCAAATCTCATCCTCTAAGCATCCAAACCAGAAGCCAGTGAAATGTGGGATCTGGTCCATCCTGGACAGAGCTGCTCTGTCTGTAGATCTGTGCAAGCAAGGAAGTGGTTATCCCAGAACGCAGCAGGGGACAGTCCGGGAGAGGCATGTTTGCTCCAAAAGGGAGAATCAGGCGGGAAGGGGCCATTGGTACCACACAAGGCTGAGACCGAGCAGGGCATTCCCTGGGGTTCCGGGGCCTGAGGTTGCGTGAAGATCAGAGGGTGGAAGGCCTGTGTCCATACACTTGTGGCTTTAGTGCGTGGCAGGCCCTCGGCCACGCTTGTGCGGCCCCTGTGTGGAGTCGAGCCGCTCAGACACCCCCGGGAGGAGAATGCACACAGCGGTGACCCCCCCCGGGCCCCCCCACCACCGCCATTGCTCTTAAGGTGCTTCATCCTGGATCCCACGGCCTCTCTTTGAAGAGTTGCTAATTTGACCCGTTTTCAGGTGTTT
>NW_012116910.1:1408153-1408470 GCF_000951035.1 Colobus angolensis palliatus
CCCTCTTCGTCCCCTCAGCGTCCCTTCACTGTCCCCTCTGCATCCCCTCACTGTCCCCTCAGCTTCCCTTCACCGTCCCCTCACTGTCCCCTCGCCATCCCCTCGCTGTCCCCTCGCCGTCCGCTCGCTGTCCCCTCGCCGTCCGCTCACTGTCCCCTCGAAGTCCCCAGACCTGTGCGCTGTCAGGTCCCGACGGGCCTCGAGGCTGCCGGCCTGAGGGTGTGTGCTCTGAGGCTGTGGAAGGCTCTGGCCGGGGAGCGGCCATCTGAAAGTGTCCAGGCACTCCCTCCGCTTCTCCCAGAGCCCCGCGGGGGCTG
>NW_012116910.1:1409785-1426993 GCF_000951035.1 Colobus angolensis palliatus
GTCTCGTGTCCTCCTCGGCCCGGGACCCTGTCCAGGACCTCACGCCTCAGTGGCATTGCCATGGTGGGTGCACCTCTGAGCACCTCCCGTTTTGGGTGCTCTCCCCAGATGGGCCCAGTCCCACAGCTAGAAGCCCCACGTCAGCAGTCGGGACTGGGGGAGAAGGGCACTGGTCAGAGTGAGGCCAGGCCGCGGCCATCGCGTAGGACGGACGACAACCCCTCAGTCCGCTGCAGGCGGGGCCTGGACAGAGGCTCGTCCCGTCCTTCAAGCCTGGAGAGGACGGGGTTGATGGGCGGAGGCCTGACGTGGGAGCGCTTGCTCCCGGCCCCCAAGCATGGAGCTCTGGACCCTGGGGGTCTGGTGGGCCCCTTGTGCTGGGTAGAACCATGCTATTGCTCCCGACCAGCCCACCCGGATCCACGGCTGTGCCTTCCCCTCCGGTCCTGTTGGCGGTTCCGGGACTTTGCGGGTTTTGACCCCATGTGGATCACACCAACAACACTGGCCTTGAAGTCAGAACCCGCAAAGTCCTGGTTTCTTCTGGCTCCCGTGACCCCAGCGCATGGTTTTGCAGGCCCTCGGTGGCCTGGACTCCTGGAGGCGGGTGCTGGGAAGACATAAAGCTGGATAGAGACTTGTCATGCTGTCCCCCAGGAAGCCATCGGTGCCCCTGCAGCAGCCTGGGAGGTGCGGTCTCCCCAGCCCCCCAGCCCCTCAGCCCCCCAGCCCTGGGCATGGCAGAGGCCCCACGCGCCTGCTCCGGGTTTGTGTCTGGCTGTGAGTGAGGCCAGGCGTGGCCTCATGCCCCACCGACAACCTTCTGTGTTTCTGCGTCGGTTCCCGTGGAACTCGGTTTTTCCTCTTGCCCTGTAGGACCTTTCCTAGGTCGAGGGCCGAGGGCCTGCGTGACGCTGGGCGGTTTTCTGCCCAGTTTTGTACACTGGGCTTCGTTTGCACGTGGCTGTGTCTTCAGGGACGATGGCTGGAGTTTGTCTTGCTTGGACAAGGCTTTGCAGGTTCAAGGTTGTAGGAGTTACTATTGGTGCTAATAGTTGTATGAATAACGTTATTTCCAAGTCATAAAACCACTTAGTAAAATGGTAACAAAATGCCGCCTGAGAGAACCAGCCCTGCCAGGGGGCCAGGTGGGGTGGCCACTGGGGCCCAGAGGAAACAGGCAAAGTGAGCCCATGGCCCCTGCCGCACCCCCAGCCGCACCCCAGCACCCCCGTGGTGCCAGAGGCAGCTCACCAGCTCCTGAGCAGGGGTTGTTAACTCTGAAGTCCAGGAACCTTCAGCCCCCAGCACCCCCGATGCTCCTGGCCACATCTCTGGCAGGGCTGGTGCTGCCCACCCCGCCGTGGCCCTGGCCCCAGGTACAAGTGTCACCTGGCTGGAGAGGGGTGTGTGGGCCGCTGCCATTCAGTCTGGCATGCTGTTTGCTTTTTTTAAAAAAAATTTTTGAGACAAAGTCTCGCTCTGTCCCTGAGGCTGGAACCTCCATCTCCTGGGTTCAGGCAATTCTCCTGCCTCAGTCTCCCAAGTAGCTGGGACTACAGGTGTGCGTCAGCACACCTGGCTAATTTTTTTTTTTTGTATTTTAGTAGAGATGGGGTTTCACCATGATGGCCAGGCTGGTCTCAAACTTCTGACCTCAAGTGATCTACCCGCCTCGGCCTCCCAAAGTGTTGGGATGACCGGTGTGAGCCACTGCACCTGATCTGGTGTGCTGTTTTAAACACTGGTGCTTAACAGGCACAGCTGCTCCCAACTCCCATGAGCCGGGTGCAGCGGGTCCCGCACGGCGGGTGCAGCGGGTGAGACGCAGGGGTCCCACACGGCAGGTGCAGCGGGTGAGACGCAGGGGTCCCGCACGGCGGGTGCAGCGGGTGAGGCGCAGGGTCCCGCACAGTGGGCGCTGAGGTTGTGCTGGGGCTTCTCCATGTGTCCTGGGCGGGTTTCCCGTGGTGCCGAGCCCCCCGAGCATAGACAGTGACACCTGTGGGCGTGGATCCTGCAGCCTCATGGGGCAGTGCCTTGCCCTGAGCCGCATGTGCCGGGTTGGTTTGTGACTGCGGCCTTGTCCTCACAGCTGCCCTTGTGCCTGGTCGGAGGGTCCCAGGGAGGGACGTGAGCAGAGAGTGTGTGCAGCGTGACTGCCCATTGTCTCACACCTTCCTGGCCACTGGGCAGGGGACACATGGCCTCTCCCACCGCTCAGGGCAGCTCAGTCTCTGGGTGCCAGGGTGGTGGTGGAGGCGGTCATGGTTCTGTGCACACCGGGCTTAACTATGTGCTTGGGAACTTTCTAGGTTGAAAACGACATTTCTGCTTTCACCTACGAGAGGACACTCATGATGGAGCAGAGGTCACAGATGCTGAAGCAGATGCAGCTGTCCAAGAACGAGCGGGAGCGAGAGGTACGTGGGGGCCGTGGCCACAGAGACCAGGCTTTCTGAGAAATACAGCCGGCTTCGCTGAGTCTTTCTGGGACTCTCTTGCAGCCCAGAAGGGTCCTCCAGGGAGCATTCCTCAGGTGCTGCGTTGCAGTCTCAGTCCCTGGTCCGCGTGGAGGTGGCAGAGGCCCTGCAGGAGCGCAGGAGTGGGGTCAGAGCCAGAGCTCGTTGGAGCCTGGGCGTGCGGGTGCCTGGTTAGAGGAACGGCGGCCTGCCAGATACACGCTCATGTACAGGAAGGGACGGGGCCAAGGACCTTTGAACTTAGCTTTTCTAACTGAGCAGCGATGCAGGCGGGAGACGTGGGGACCCTCCCCAAGGGCGGTGCCCTCTGACAGGGTCAGCGGCTTCTGAGCCAGATGAGTGCCTGCATGAGCGCCCACATGAGTGCCTGCAGCTTCTTACGATGGCTGCTTCGTCTCACAGCCTGAAAGTCCGGAGCCCCTCAGCGCCCTTCCCACAGATTCTGTTCTGTCCAAGACCAAGTGGGAGGAGAGAGTGAGTGTGTGGGGAGGGAGGGAAGTGAGCTGGAGAGGAGGTGCCACCACACCCTGCCACCAACGCAGACCTGCTCAGCCTCCACACGTGGAAGCTGCCCGCCCAGCCGCAGTGGCTTTGGCTCCATGGGTACCTGTAGGCTGCTGAGAATGTCCAGGTGTATCCACCTGAGTTATGCTGGGCTGGGCCCCGTGGCCACTGTGAGACCCCAAGGGCAGGCGTTTCTGGGGTCACTTCACACCAGAGGATGGTGTGGGGGTTGCCTGGTAGCAGGATGCTCAGCTCTGTGAGGTCACGGCCTTGTGGGGTCTTTGTGGCTCCCACCAGGCTGGCATCACACGCGTGTCTGTGTCTGCAGACCAGGTGCAGGCGATGGTTTTCTGAGACTACAGTGACAGCGGCGGCAGGGACAGAGGCTTTGCCTGCCCTGGGGCCTTGGCCTCAGCAGGAACCTGCAGTACACGGGTCTGTGTATGGGGCCATATGCGCTGCCAGCCGGAATCACTAAGCAGTGACCACCGCTCTCCCCAACAGAGAAGCGCGGCTCTGCCCGCTCTCAGACCCTGGGCAGGTCAGGGTGGGCACAGATGCAGGACCCAGGGGGGACGCCCAACTTGTCTGTGGATAGAGACCCCTTCCACGGGAGCCCGGGCAGCCAGGAGTGCTGGGAGGACCCACGTCCTCTGTTTCTGTCCAGGCCAGGTCCCTGAGCTCCAGCAGGGTCGCCCTGGCGTCACAAGGGTTCAGCCCGGGTCCAGCCAGGAGCAAGAATCCACCCACGGCTTGAAGGGAAGTTCAGTGTGGAGAGTCGGCAAATGCTGACCGAGGAGGGACCGGGAGCGGGAACAGCAAGCTGGAGCTCGAAGGGCCTCTGCTGGGCCAGGGCGGGGTTGGAGGTGTCGCTGCTCTGCAGAGGCCGGGTTTTGGCTGAGCTGCTGTGCACACGCTGGCTGGGCACCCTTTAGTGCCTTACACGGTGGCCCTCAGGGCTAGGTGGGCGGCGCTGGCTCTGCCGAGAGCGGGCAGCCCTTGGGCTCAGGTTTCGCGTTGAAGGCCATGGGAAATTTAGGCCGGGCCGGGCTGTGAGGTGGCTGCAGGGCCAGCCACAGTGAGTAGAGGCCTGGGGCCTGCTGTCTGTGTCCAGAGGGGGAGGCAGCCCCAGGCCCTCCTCCGTCTGTGCCAACCTCTTCCCTTTCGGGAAGGACCGGGATCCAAGTTAAGCATGTTTATTTGGGGAGGAAGAACCTGGTCCAGTGAAATCACTCTGGGCCTTTGGCTTTTTAAAATCATCCCGGGGCTCACAGACTCCTGATGCCCCTGGGATGAGCGGCTCCCCCGGGCTGCGGCACAGACTCAGGCAGGGCTCCAGCCACGGTGGGAGAGGTGGCCATTCCGGCACGTGTGTAAATATAACCTCCAAGGTGGCACCCGTGTCTGGGAGCTCCCACTGGCCTCTCCTTCAGACTGGCCCCAACAGCAGGAGGGCGTGAAGGGTGCAGGGAGGGAGGGAGGACCCTGTGGAGGGTGTTCAACCACCAGGGACTGTGCCGTTGGTACGACCTTGCAGTCAGGGCACCACTTCCCCTTCGGCACCTACAGCGAGGGGCGGACGATGTTCTCATTTTCCTGGGATTGTTCGAAGTGACCCATGGGGCTGGCCCTGTCATTGGCCCCAGCGGTGCCCCACAGGGCCCCTGTCAGCCTGACTGGCCCCCAAATGTCCCCGGGCTGGTCAGACACAGCCTGCTTCCCTGGGACAGGGCCTGGATGCTGGCACGGCCCCACCTGCCCCGAGCCTCCCTGAGACAGGGACGCCTGCGTGCTGGTTGTGTGGGCGAGCGGGTGGTCTGGGGTGAACGTGCGTGGAGCCCCGTCAGGTGGGGAGGAGACTCTCCCAGCATGTGCCCCCTCCTGTCAGCACGGGGTCATGGGGCCTTTCTCTCCAGTTCAGGGCCAGGGCGGGACGGTGAGGGGGTGAAGATGGGAGGAGGAAGTGAGCGTTTGGTCCGGAAGCCTGGGAGGAGGGAGGCAGCCTGGGAGGAGGGAGGCAGCTGCGGGGGCAGCGCTGGGCTGGTGTTGGAAGCCAGGCTGGGTCCCGGGTAGGGGAGTTTTGAGACTGGCTGGTCTCAACGAATCCCGGGCCCACCAGGCCCAGCTGATCCACGACAGGAACACTGCGTCCCATACCGCAGCAGCGGCCAGGACCCAAGCGCCGCCTACGCCAGACAAGGTGCAGATGACCTGGACCAGGGAGAAGCTGATTGCCGAGAAGTACAGGAACAGAGACACCAGCCTGTCTGGGTTCAAAGACCTCTTCAGCATGAAGCCGTGAGTGTCCGTGCATGTGACAGGTCCTGGTAGTGCTGACCTGACAGTGAGGACAGAGTCCCTTTCCTGACCACTGAAGAGCTTCGGGGCAACCCCGCAGGCCAGTGGGCCCGTTAGAGAATAGGGAGCTGCCTGAGCGGGCAGTGAGGGGTCCTGCTGCTGCCAAGGCCGGGCGCTGAGTTCGGCCCTGTGGCCGGGCACTGAGGGATCTTTCTAGTGCTGAGGCCAGGCGCTGAGGGGTCCTTCCAGGACCTAGGCTGGGCCCCAGTGTTAACCACACAGCTGGGTGCCAAGTGGTCCTCCTGGTACCTAGGCCAGCCCCGAAGTCAGCCCTGCAGCCAGGCCTGCTCTGCTCTGCTGTGCAAGCCTCACTGCAGCAGGCAGATGAGTGTTCCGTGGAGGCAAGGCGGCGTGTGCCGGTGGGCACGGAATTCCTGGCCTTCACCCTGTGGGTAGTTCAGGCTGCCCCAGGGCCTGCCCCACGCCAAGGCTCCCACTTGTGGCCTTGGGCTGCGAACACCAGGGCTAGACAAGGTCCTTGGGGCTGTGGGTCTGGTTCTGCAGACACGGCCTCTGAGTTCCAGGGTGACAGCACCAGAGACACCTCTCGCCTGGGGTTGGAGCCAGATCCTAAAGCTGGATTCTCAGGGAGGACTGGGGGCTCCCAGGCCCTGTGGGGTGGGACGAGGCGGCGTTCTCCCGGGCAGCCGTGATGTCTGGAACAGCCCCAGTGCTCACTCCCGAAGTCAGTAACGCACTGTTGTTTTTCTCTGCTGCATAGAGAATGGGGAAACCTGTAAGTCCACTCGCTGCAACCAGGTTGCCTCCCGGGCCCGGTTGCCCTGCATGCCTGTGTGTGCGTGGCCTGTGTGTGTCTGTGTGCATGTTCCAGGCCTGTGACTGCCCTGCGCACGCTGGCCCGTGTGCATCCGAGTGTGGCCAGAGCTTACCTAGCGCTGCCGCGGCTTCCACATCAATTTCCTGTTGCCTTTGCTCCCCTCTGTTCACGGTGGCTCCAGCACACACCTGAAGCCTCTTCCTAAGTGAGGCCCAGGAACTGAGACCTGGGAGGTGGCCGAGCTGCTCCGGAGTGGAGGGGGGGCGCGTGCCTCGCGGGGCCCGTCAGTCCTTCCACGTCCTTCTAGGTCGGGTGCCAGCTGAGTTGCGTCCCCACGTGGAATGCCTTCCATGTTAAAGCCGTACACCCTGGAGACTGACCGTTCGGTCTCCAGGCGGAGAGGGTTGCAGACCAGTTCTCTGTGTGGTTGGACCCTGGGGCGGGAGCTGCCTGCGTCTGAGCTTCAGGGTGGGTGGGAGGGAGTGCCCTGGACGGACCCCCAAGCTGCTCCCTGGGAGTCCTCGACGCTGTCTCTGTCCCCTGCCTGCCCCTGCCAGTAACCGCCTGGGCCGTGTTTTCCTTGTGGGCAGGCAGTGCCTGGGGCCTGAGTGAGGAACGCCTTGGCTGAGTGGCCACACTTCCCTTTTTATCTTTAACCCTGAAATCTGAATTAATCAGACTCGAGAAACTGCAGCCGTGTGGGAGGCGTGCAGGGAACCCCTGTACTTGCTGCTCCGTTCTGTGCATCTGAAAGTGCCTTCAGAATAGCGTATTAACTAAAGCTGCAGAACGAGGACTAGATCCAGGAGTAGGGTTTGACACAGACGTGCACGCACACTCGGGGACCTGCGGTGGCACCTGTGCCTCCTCCCAGCACCAGGGCTTGCCCCTCCTGGGCCGGGGCAGGGGCAGGTCCCCACAGGCCTGTAGGGTCAGGAGAAGGTGGGCCAGAATGGACGACAAATGGGCTTTGTGTTCATGTGGGGCGTGCGTTTGGGACGGCACTGACTCTCCTGGCCCAGCAGTTCCTTGGGGTTGGGCTAGGAGAAGTCCTCAGAAGATCCAGAGGTCGGGCCCTGACCTCTTCTGGGCAGTGCAGGTGTGAGATGTGCGCAGCTTACTGTGACGTGCCCGGGAGCGCACTTAGGAGTGTCTGTGCGTTTGTGCGCGTGCTCGCGTGTACCTGTCGGCGCATCTGCAGGTGGACATGTATCTGCCTGTGTGCACGCGTTAGTATGCATGTCTGCACGTACTATGCATGTCTTACCTGTTGGTGTGTCTGCACGTGTTTGTGTGCACATTATGACTGCACGCCTGTTTGTGTGTGCATGATACTGTGTGCACGTGTTTGTGTACTAGTGTGACTGCATGCCTGTGTGTACATGTCAGTGTGTCTGCACGTATGTGTGCGTGCGTATACACATGAGCGTGCTTTTCTGTGCCTGTGTCTGCACTGGTCCTCCTTGCTGTGGCAGCCTGCATACTCCGCCAGCAGCCAAGGGGCAGGTCCCTGCTTCACCCCAGCACTCACTGGCTGTAGACATGCTGCCCTCTCCGACTGCCCTTGCCCCGGCCTGGTCTCGCTTCCTGGAGTTGCTCTTTGTCCCCAAACACACTGGTAATTGTGGTCTATCCAGAAGTCGAATTCAACGTTCCAAGTTCCTGTAACGAAAGCCCCTTGACTGTGCTGTGGACAGAGACCCCATCTGTAATTAGACCAAGCTGGAGAGGAGATGAAAGGCTTCTCCGTGTTCCTCCTGGAAATTGGTGGTTGTGATCAGGTTTATTTGGCTTAAGGGTCAAGTGGATCAAAGGGCGTGAGCCTTGACGGCATCCTTGGGGCCTCTCTGTCTGCCACCGCCCCTCTGCGTCCAGGGCACTGGTGACCTCCCCAGGGGGCCACGGTCACGACTGTGCTGACTGCAGCTGCCCGAGACCCGCTCTGACTGCAAGTCCAGACACGGGCCGGTTTTTCCAACACAGAAACGCGAGTGCTCCCCTAGGGCTGCCCTCTGCCGGCGTTTCCCAAGGTGGCTCCCTGGAACGCCAGTTCTGCTGTGGTTTCAGGGCCTGCCTAGGGAGGGGACCGTGGGGTAGAGGACGGAGGTAAGCTCTGCCCGCAGGGGCCTGAGCACTGCACAGCATGATTCTGCAGTGTCCCCAGACCTCCTTGGCTGGGGAATCTCCTGGGGGGCTGTGGCCGGGCCCAGGCCACCAGGGACGCTTTGAGACAGGGACTGGCCACGGCAGCTTCGGAGAGCAGACAGGGAGGGCTGTGGAGCAGAGCTGCGTTGTCAGTGAGGACGGAAGGCCAGGGCTGGACAGCCACACAGTGGAAGTGCTTGTCCTTTAGCCCTTGGCCAGGCAGGGGCAGGGTGGGCTGTGGGAGGGGACCCCAATAGTGGCCACTGTGAGCGCCTGTGCCTCCCGCTGAGTTCTCGGCAGACCCCGCCCCCCGGGAGCTTCAGCAGCGATGGCTGCACAGGCCGGGGGGAGCTCGGGGCCTTTCCTTCCTGAGCTTCTGGGTCCTGGACCCAGTCGTATCAGGACCCTCGGAGAGGAGGCCACGTGTGCTCAGCCTGACGGGTCTGTGCTTGGCAGCGTCTGACATGGGGTTTAGGGGCAGCGCCATGGACGTCAAGCGAAATGTGTCAGCCTGGAAGGCGTGAGGCACACGGGACACCCAGGCGGCTTCCGCTCTGTTCCGCCTGCTTCGCAGACGCGGACGCAGTTGGGAAAGCGCTTGTCGGTTGTGTCGTGCAACTAGCCCTTAGAAGCTGGGCAGCCTTAGTGTGCTGAGTTCTAGGTGCCTGGAGGCCAAAGCTTCCCGCCGCTGAGCACCCGCCCCGCTGCAGTCAGCGCCTCTCGCTCGGAGCAGCCGCCTCTGCATCCTTCAGGGTCAGAGGAGCCGCCTGATCCTGACTCACACAGCCCTTCCCAGCACGTGTAAATGCGGCTCATCAGGGCTCGGCTCAGCCTCACGTCCGGAGCGTGGGGCGCACCTGCCGCCCGCTGACCGTGCCCACCTCCCCCGCAGGGACCAGTCCAACGTCAGGCGGATGCACACGGCTGTGAAGCTCAATGGCGTCGTCCTCAACAAGTCCCAGGACGCACAGCTGGTCCTGCTCAACATGCCAGGGCCCCCCAAAAACCGGCAGGGAGACGAGAACTGTATCCTTTCCCGCAGGGTGCCTGCTGGGCGTGTGGGCATCCCCTGGCGGCTTCTCACTGAGACCTGGGATTGTGGGTGCCATGAGGCGAGCCTGGCTTCCCGCCTCTCCTTCAGCCCCAGGCCCTGGGAGCTGCGACTGGGATGCAGCGGGGCTCTGAGGCCAGAGGTGACAGGGCCAGAGTTGGGGCCAACCCTGGCATTGGTGTGGGGGAGGGAGGGCCCACCTACAGTACCAGCCCCACTGTCCCCAGGTGCTCAGGGCTGCCCCGGGGCTGGGAGGCTCCCTGTTGTGCACCTGGGACCTCCGCTGGGGGTCGGCCCCACCCTGCCCAGACCATGGTGGGAGGTGAAGAGCCCAGCTCTTGGCTTTAAGGCCCCAATTAGCTGCAGCTTTGGGAATTGGTGCTTTGTTGGGAAGGAGAACTCCGTGGTGCATCTGGGCGTATTGGCATAGACAGGGCGATGCCTGGCACATCCCTGCCAGGTTGGCACCAAGAGCCGGGGCCAGTGAGGGCATGTCCTCCACGGGTCCTGGTCAGGAGCTGTGGCCCAGGTCCCCTGTAGGCTGGGAAGGACCCAGTCCCTTGGCTGGGATTCCCTGTCAGGTGGGGTCAGCACCGTGGGCTCTGTCGCTGCCTCTGCTCATCCTTCCTGTGGCCACGGTGCTCCTTCTCTTTCCTGAGCACCGACCTCTCTCTCCCCTGCCCTGCCTCTCCGTGCCCGGGGGTCTCTCTAATCCCCACCCCTCTTCTCACCTTGGCTCTGGCTTTCACAAATCAAATCTTAGCTAACTAGGAAGAGGATAAAACCTCGCTCCCAACACGATTTCAGCTACACACGCCCAGGTGAGATCAGCTCTGGCCTTAACTCTGTTGACCACAGACATGGAGTTTCTTGAGGTTCTGACCGAGGGGCTGAACAGAGTCCTCCTGGTCAGGGGTGGCGGCCGGGAGGTGATCACCATCTACTCCTAACGCCTAACAGCATTGCCGCACGCTGGGACGGGCACGGAGGACAGCGTGGGCAGCCTGCACCTGGGCTTGGCCCGGGGAAACAGACAGCAAACACACGTGCCCCCCAGTGATGCCACCCAACCTGCCTGTGGGGCTTCCTACGGAAGTTTCTAGGCCCATCACCTGGGGCTCTCCTGTTCAGCAGCCTTAAACAACAGGCTCAACCAGCAAGGGCGCGGCTGGACAATTTCCTTGCGTCCGAGGGCAGACACTGCTGCAGGAGTGACCTGGACGTGGCCTGATCTTCTCGCAGGTCACAAGAAGCCAGTGAGCCCTCGCCTTGGTTTCTGAAAGTTCTTTTCTTGGCTGGACTTACCCAGTGGTTAGGTTGCATTTCTACCCCATCCAGAACATTCTTGGAAGAGCACCCGGAGCCGAAGCTGTCCCTGGTGATGAAGGTGAAACGTCAGCCCTGGCCGTGGCTCTGCTCAGGGCCCCGGTCACCTCCGAGTCGCTCTGTTCCTTGACTGTCTTTGTGTTTCTGCACTTCAAGGCAGTGAGGCTGGAGGACTCTGTCCCTGCCTGTGTCACCCTCGTGTGGGAGCATCTGGGCTCAGCAGGTCCACATTTCGCGAGCTGAGGCGTGGGCTGGGGCCATCTGGAAAGGGAACTCAGCTTTTTCGGAATATGGTGGATCATCTTTCGGGTGTGTGGTGAACACAGTGTGTTCGTCAGGGCCTATGCTCCAGGAAGGAGCCCCCAGTTGTGGCTCTGCCATGCCGGGCTGTGTTTGTAGCCATCCGAGTCTCCATCCACCTTCAGAAAACCAGCCACTTCTTTTCATAAGTACTGACAGGGCCCAGCCCACAGCCACCGCTGCCGACAGTGCCTCGCACAGGTGAATGCACTGAAACCCAGGGGCACACGCACACGGAATGAACACCGAGTTCCCCACACAGCCCATGACAGCCAGGACTCTCCACCCCACCCCACCCCACCCCAGGAGCACGCTTCAGCCTCTGAGCCGGCTCACACGTGCCATCCCCACCCGGGCGCTCCAGGGAAGGTGGACACGGCCCCTGCGTGGGAGGTCCTCGGGCAGCAGTGGCGCCTGGCGTCGGATCTGTCTGGCTGAGTCCTGGGCATCCCCTCCATGGCCTGTGCCTTGCATGGAGGCGGCGGCGGCGGCACTGAAGAGAGATCTTTCAAGGGCCCAGCACGCTTTGCACTTCCGCGGTGAGTTTCTGCTTTACCGGTTGTGGTGACATTTGCAGACTGCGAGCAGTGGCACCGACGTGGGCCTTCCTTTGTGTGTGGCGTATTTATTTATTTAAACACCCCAGAGAGTTGCATGGTAAGGAGGTTGTCCATAAAGAGGTTGCTTCTGTACTGGAGGCCCCAGATGGCCAGGCCTCGGGCTACGTCCGGCTTGCACGGTCTCCCGAGGGAATCAGCCCCATCAACGAAGTTCAAATTAGGGCAGAGGCTGCGCTTGTGCTTCCAGACAGCGGTTTCCGCACCAGGGCTGGCGTTGCTGTAGAGTGACGGCCGCCTAGAGCATGTCCCGGACATCAGAGTGGGGCTTAGCAGTTCCCGCAGCTTCTGCCTGCCTTGGCTAAGCGTGAGTTGAGCAGCAAAACTCTCTTCCGTGTCTGAATGGGGCCAGCAGGTCCTGCGTCCCCTGCACCCGGAGGAGAGCGGGCTAGAGGCACAGTGGCCGCTGGGTGCTGGCTCTGAATGTCGGTTGGTGGCTGGAAAACAGCCCTGTGTGCCGGATGCCTCTGAGGGCCACTCAGTCCCGCACACCAAACGGCTCGTGAGGGCTCAGCTCTGCCTCCACCCTGGGCTGCAGCCTCTGCAAGCCAGTGACAGGCAGCCTTTCTGTTACCAACTCCATGTAACCAGTAACTACGGCCATTTATAATTGACTCCGTTTCCTTTTGTAGGTTCCCTGTCTTTGTTCTTTGTATGATTTTGTTAGTAGAAAAATAAAGTCCCATGAAATCTGAGTACGTTGAAGAATCTCGAGTCTCATTCAGCATAAACGTTAGACAACTGGAGAAAATGTACTAGCCACCCCTTCTCTAGCAGGAGCGTCAGGGCTGACCAGCCACAGCCAACCAGGTGGTTGGAGAGTGACCATATGAATCAGACGAGGGCTTCCAAATCATGTCATTGGCTTGGAACTGACCTTACCCCAACTTCCTAGTGCTGTGTGTTAAAATGACCCCATCTATGTATTCATTTTTGAGACAGTCTCTGTTGCCCAGGCTGGGGTGCAGTGGCGCCATCTCAGCTCACTGGAACCTCTGCCTCCCGGGTTCAAGCTATTTTCCTGCCTCAGCCTCTCGAATAGCTGGGATCACAGGCATGCACCACCACACCCAGCTAATTTTTGTATATTAGTAGAGATGGGATTTCACCATGTTGGCCAGGCTGGTCTCGAACTCTTGACCTCAAGTGATCTGCCCGCTTCAGCCTCCTAAAGTGCTGGGATTACAGGTGTGAGCCACCGTGCCCAGTCATTTGGTTTATAATTTATATAAGGATGGAGGCACCAGAGAGTTCACCTGAGTGGGGACAGCACGTTCTAACACGCGGTGAAATGCCACCTCACGTCTATGATTGGCCACAGCCAAAACAGTGGAGAATCACGGTGAGGACGTGCAGAATCGGACCCCTCTTGCGGGGTTACAGCCACATGGGAAGGGCCTGTGGTTCCTGAAAGCGCGAGACACAGAGCTGCCCCTTCCCCGGCAGGTCCACTCCTGATGTGTGGCACGGCCTCAGGCACACAGGTTCACAGCAGCCAAACTGGATGCGGTCTGAGAACATGCTGAGTCCATGCAGGCTGTGCCTGCTGCGGGCCTCACCCAGCTAGAACCAGGAGCCAAGCTTGGAAGCCTCTTGCTCGGGAGGAAGCTGGACACGGGGTCTCACGCTGTGGGACTCCACTTAATGCGAAATGCCAGAGCGGGCCAGGCACGGAGGCAGGGCGTGCACTGACAGGTGCCGGAGGTGGGCCAAGGGAATGGGGGGAGATGGGGGATGGGGGGAGGCTGCTCATGGGGTATGGATTTCTTTTTGGGGTGAAAATGTTCTGAAATGGCTCTGGTGAAGCTTATGTGACTGAACGTGCCGGAACACTGCCTCGTGTGTGTCAAAGGGTGAATCGTGTGTGAAGCCGTTGGGCACCGTCTCCAGAGGGCCTGACACATGGTGGACAGGAAGGGACATGGCACGGGAGGGTGGCAGGTCCTGCTCTGGCTCTCAGGCCACAGGAGAGTGACTGTGAGAGCAGCGTCGTCCTCAGACCCCTGAGGGGTGAGTGCTGGCTGCACCCAGGAATCCACACCCGGGACCTGGAGCACAGAAGCAGCCAGCTGGGGGTGGGCCTGCTGTCCTGAGGGCCACGTGCTCACAAATTCCAGCAGGGAGGTTTGAGGACCCACTGATACCCACACGTCTGGGACCAGGGCCCAGTCAGAGACCCCGAGGTGTCCTCTTTCCCGGGACCCCGAAAACCAGGCTGCCTCCTTGCCTCAGTGGGTGCTTCCCAAGGAGCAAGAACTCGGCTAGAGCAGTCACCCGCTCGTTCACATGCTAACTCACCCACTCATTCCCTCGTTCCCTCACCCACTCGTTCACCCACTCATCGCACACTAATTCACTTACCTGCTCATCCACCCGTGCCCCGCCTCACCCATTCATTCACCCACTCACCACTCACTGTCACCCACCCATTCATTCGCCTACTCATGTACTCATTTACCCCTCAGCCCCTCACTCATCACTGTCATTCACAAACTCAGTCACTGTTCCATTCACTTATTCACCCATTCATTCATTTATTCCCTAACTCACCCACTCATCCTTCACCCATTCACTCACTAATTTACACCAAGTCACTCCCACTCATTCAGATACAGGCTGGTTCAGCTACAAGATCATCCAGTAGTCAAAGTCTACACTCACATAAGAAAGAACAAAGCTCTTGGTTTCTGTGACACAGGCCTCTGTCCTTGTGTCACCTCTGTCACCTGGTCTCCTGCAGCGAAGCCTTCCTGGCGCCAGCATGGTGGGGAAGACCTGGCCAAACGGCAGGTAGAGCTGCCCCAGGAGCAGGCTGTGTGCCGGGAGTCCTCGGAGGAGCCTCCACCTCTGTCTCGCCTGCAGCGATGCACGGCCTTCCTTCTGGGGACACCCACGCCCCCGACGGGTGTGACCCAGGAGCCAGAACGGGACCCGATGCCATCCTGTGCCGTGTCCCTTCCTATCCGTCACGTGCCAGGCCTGCTGGACATGGTACCCAACAGCTTCACACACACAATTCGCCCAGGCCAAGCTGCTGCAGCATAACTGACGAGACACACCAATCTTTACACGTGGGTGTTTAATGAATGACACCCATTCAGCACTGGATCACTTTCTGTGCATGTGTGTTTTCTGTAGGGTTTTTTTTTTGGAGGGGTTGTGGTTCTTGTGTTAGTCTGTTTTGCATTGCTATAAAGGAATACCTGGCACCCGGGTATTTATAAAGAAAAGAGGTTTATTTGGCTGCCCGTTGTGCAGGATGTACAAGCACGGTGCCTGCATCTGCTCAGCTTCTGGGGAGACCTCAGGAAGCTTCCACTCAAGGCAGAAGGCAAAGGAGGGGCAGGCATGTCACATGGTAAGAGCTGAAGAGAGAGGGGGAGGTGCCAGTTCCTTTAACCCAGCAGTCCCCAGCCTTCTTGGCACCAGGGACTGGTTTTGTGGAAGACAAGTTTTCCACAGACGGGGTCGGGGGATGGTTTCAGGATGAAACGTCCACTTCCGATCATCAGGCATTAGATTGTCATAAGGAGCACACAACCTAGATCCCTCGTATGCGCAGTTCACAGCAGGGTTCGAGTGCCCATGAGGACCTAATCCCCCTACTGATCTAACAGGAGGCGGAGCTCAGGCCGTCATGCTCGCTCACCACCACTCACCTCCTGCTGTGCGGCCCGTTCCTAACAGGCCACACACCGGTAGCAATCCACAGCCTGGGGGTTGGGGGCCCTTGCTCTAAAGAACCTGATCTCCCACGAACTCAGAATGAGCGCTCACTCGTCACCATGGCGAGGGCGCCAAGCCATTTGCCGGGGATCCACCTCCGTGGCTCAAACCCCTCCCACAGGCCCCACCCAACACTGCAGATCACATCTCAACATGAGACTTCGAGGGGACACACACCCAAGCCCTGTCCATTCCCCTTACCTCGTTCAGGCTCAAGTGTGGCACCCTGAGGCACCAAGGGCCCTGCTGGGTGAGGCAGGCCCCAGCAGCTGGGGTTGGCAGTGGTGTCAGCGCCTGTTTCCGGGGCTCTTTGAGCACCAGACCAGAGCAACTTTGCTCCTGTCTCGTGTTTGCTGAAGTTTCGTCTGCACTGACAGTTTTCGTTTTTAACACCAAGGTCTAGAGGCGAAGCAGGCTGAAGCGCAGGCCTGGCAGAGCCTCCCTCCTCCCCAGTCGGTTGGCTGAGCCTGGCCCAAAGGGTGTGCAGGGATCTTCAGTCGGCGATGTCACTTGGGGGGGGGGGTCTGATAGGTCCCCCGGGACTAAACAAACAAGGTCCCCTCAGCGTGAGGCCACGTGTGACATCACTGCACCCCCAGATGGAACTTCTTCGCGTGTCATCCCCAAAGCAAGTGCCACGTGAGAGATGCAGTCATCGCCAAACCGGGGGCTGCCAGGCACCAGGCCAGGCAGTGCCTCCAGGGGCTCAGAAGTGCCTGGAAATGCTGTGATGCTCTGGCCTCAGGAACCCCGAAAATCCCTCCCTGTGCTCACAGGAGACACCACTGGGCAGTCCCGAGGGGTCTGTAAACACCCAGGAGCAGGGCACATTGTCCACAGAGAAGTAGAAAATAAGCTGGCAAAGGCCGTGGCTTCTCCACAGATTCCTGTTCACACAGAGCCCAGCTTCTCTCCACTCTGGGTTCACGCAGCCTCGTGTTCCTGTTACCATGAACTGAACTTCAGGGTTTTCCTAGAGCAGTAAAATGGAAAAACAAAAAAGCCTACCGATAATTATGGAGTTGTGTGTGTGCATGTAGATTTACCGTCCTCTAAGCCGAGACGAACAGGCGCACTTCCTCCCAGAGCCCCGCGCAGGCAGCCTGCTCTCCAGGCCTTCAGCCACAGGCTGGCGGAGGGGACTGACTGACCACAGCACCGACCCTCTCTCTCTGAAAAGCTTGTTTTAATACAAGGTGTGGCATGGTACAAAATGCAGATATATTTATTAGGCCTGAAAAACATCTGTCACCAGTTGGCATCAATTTGCTTTATCCTTAAAAACAGAACAAGGAATGTAAACGCAAAACTGCTGTGCAGGCTTGCCAGATCCCGGAAAGCGCCCACACGTTCCTGTTCGGGGTAACCACGTGGACCCCTGCAGGCTGCAAGACTCAGAAATGTTGGCACGGGCCCACTGGGTCCTGGGACGTCCTTCTGGTCTGCAACCCTCTCCTGATCCTTGCAGGAGGACACACTTTTCTCCAAAGCCGACACGTCACAGAAGCCGCCCCGTGAGTGTTGGGACAGTGAATGTTCAAGTCCCCGTGTTCTGGGCCGCACCAAGCGCGAGCCTCTGCCTCTCCCCAGCATCTGTCGCCCCGGCCCTCCCCGCCTTGACTGTGTCCTGCATCCACCCGAGCTGCTGTGGCTCCGGGACCAGGGGCTACCTCCACTGCCGCATGCTGCCCTGTGGCCCCTCCTCGCTCGTCAGGGCTCCCTGTGCCCTGTGGCCCCTCCTCGCTCGTCAGGGCTCCCTGTGCCCTGTGGTCCCTCCTCGCTGGTCTGGGCTCCCCACTCTGGCACTTCTCTTTCTAGCGCTGCTGCCTTCTCCCTAGTGCAGCCGCGGATGCTCCCTGCTAAGCACAAGCTGCTTCCCCCCAGCCCTGTCCCCTCTGACTTCACGATGCACAAGCCAGG
>NW_012116910.1:1427713-1444069 GCF_000951035.1 Colobus angolensis palliatus
GGGGCCTTGAGCGGCGAGTGGCCCTCCCTGCCCTTTTGGCGGTACCGCTTGTGGCCGTAGGGTGGCGGTGGGGGCTGCGGGGGAGGCTGCGGGAGGTGGTGGCCGTCCTGAGGGGCCTGGGGGGACAGGACGGCCGGCAGGTAGTAGCTGAAGGCTTTCCCGGACTTGCTGCTGGCTGGCACCCCAGGCGGCTTCCCGGAGCCCTTGGGGGACTTGAGGAACTGCTTCTCCGGCCCCTTCGGCCGGGGCGGTGGGTCCAGGGCCCGGGCAGCAGGCTCCACGGATGGCACGTGTTCCACCAGCACCTGCGACCTGCGGTGGTGCACGGCGTGTGTGTCCGGCTCTTGGGAGCGGGACCGGGCCTGGAGGTGCGAGGCCCTGCCCTGGGGCTCCTGCTTGGCTTGTACAGGAGGGGACCCTGCGGACACAGGTCAGAGTGTGAGGCTCTGGGAGTGCAGGCCCAGGTTCCCATCTCCTCCGAAACGGTCCACGGCCCACTGGAAGAGCTGCGCCAAGTGTCCCATCTGAGGCCAGACTGTTAGCCAAGTCTGCAGTCAGACGGCCACCAGCCCTGAAGGGAAGGGGCCCAGCCACTGGGGGTGACCTGCCTGGCTCCACAGCTCCCTGCAAAGGCCGACTCCTCTAGCCCCATCCCCACTGCGTGTCCTGGGAGCGGAGCTTCTCTCCTCGCACAGCTGAGACCCTGCCTCGGGCACCATGGCAGAAAGCCAGGTTATGTCAGGGAGGGCACCCCAGGATTCACGTCCCCTAAACCCTCATTACAAAATAGATTCCAGGACCCAGGGCTTCCACCTTCACAAGGTGCAGTGCAAGCCCCATGCAGAGCATGGCCCAGGAGGCCAGCGTCGGCACACAGCACACTGAGCCCGTGACCCCGATCCAACTCCACCCCTCCTGCCCCTGGGGGCTCCTGGAGCTGGGGTTAGGAGAGGGACTCGGCTCCAGCCCTTGGGGAGTGGCCTGGGCTTTAATCCAATCTCCATGCAGGCCACACGGGGGTGCTGCTGGTCGGAAATAAATGGGTGCTGGGCAGGCTGCCAGCTGTCTATGCTGCTTGGCATCCACCTGCCTGCCTGCCATCCACACTGCCTGCCTGCCGTCCACACTGCCTGCCTGCCGTCCACTGTCTGTTGTCCACACTGCCTGCCTGCCATCCACACTGCCTGGTGTCCACACTGTCTGTTGTCCACACTGCCTCCCATCCACACTGTCTGTTGTCCACACTGCCTCCCGTCCATACTGCCTGCCATCCACACTGCCTGCTGTCCACACTGTCTGTTTTCCACACTGCCTGCCTGCCATCCACACTGCCTGGTGTCCACACTGTCTGTTGTCCACACTGCCTGCCTGCTGTCCACACTGTCTGTTGTCCACACTGCCTGCCAGCCACACTACTGGACAACCCCCTCTGCTGAGTGAGCCGGTGATTCCACCCTAAAATACTGACTTCTCACCTCAAGGCAGGGTTTTCCTGAATGCAAACCTGTCTTCCATCTCACTTTGAACCAGGTACCCCCCCTTCCATACACACACGCCTGGACCGGGCGCCTGCCTTGCTTTCGGGCAGCACCAACAGCTAGCCAGGAGGCAGTCACAACCAACAGGTAGCTGTGGAGGGACCTGGGTGCCAGGCGGGGCGGGGCAGGGTCCCCCTGCACTCAGGGCTGCAGGAAGCAGGACCTTCAATGGGAACCCACAGCCGGGGCCTCGCGCCCAGGGTGGCCTGCAGGACATACCAGGGCCGAATCTGGACGTGTAGTTCTCAATCCCGGCGAGGTCCAGGTAGTGGTTTCTGCGCTCTGTGTTCTCGTCCACGCAGTAGGGTCCCCGCTCTGAGCAGGGCTGGGGGTCAGCGCTGGGCCTCCTGCATGGAGCACAGAGAAGGGCCTGACCGCCGCACAGACTGGGCGGCGCGCCCCTGAGGATGGGGTACCTGCAGCAGGCGGCGGACGTCCGGGGTGTATCCCAACCAGCACCCACCTCCTCGCAGAGCGGGAAGAGTGGACGACTGGGCGCAGACACAGCCAAGTGCCGTCCAGAGAACAAGGTCATGGCCGCCCCCCAGAACCCTGTGATCTCCGTCCCAGGCACCAGAGCCGCAGGTGCTCTAGGGAGTGGCTCATGCTGTAGTGGCCCCTGGTCACCACTCTGGGACCACTGTAGCCACTGCACCAGCCACTGCCCAGCCACCCTCAGCCACTGCCTCAGCCACTGCCTCCTCAGCCATCCCCAGCCACCCTCAGCCACCCTTAGCCACTGCCCCAGCCACCCCCAGCCCTGTTGCTGCCAAAGCTGCTGAGTGGAGCCACAGGGAGCCACGGCAAGTCCAGGCTGAGGGTGTCAAGGCTGCTGCAACTGCTGCCCCTCAAAGCCCTCTGCTCGGACAGACTCGGGGGCCCGGCTCAGCCACGGTGCCGGATGCTGGAAGGGCCTGTGCCCCACAGAGCTGCCGGCCCAGGTGCCCCCAGCAGGTCTGACCTAGAGGACGACGCACGGCCTGTGGCCTGCGGGAAACACAGCCCCACCCTGGCACCCCAGCCCTTACCTGACGTGTGCAGACAACCTCCTGTCGGCCACCCTTGGCTCCTCTGGCAGTTCACCCTCTGTTCTGCAACGGTTGGGCTCCCGGTCTGAAAGGGGGGTCCTGCTGTCACTCACTCACTCCCTTCTTCATTCAGCACTCACTCATTCACTCATTCATTAACTCACTCATTCCCTCATTCATTAACTCACTCATTCCCTCATTCATTAACTCACTCACTCGTTCACTCATTCATTAACTCACTCATTCACTCATTCATTAACTCACTCGTTCACTCATTAACTCATTCACTCATTAACTCACTCATTCATTAACTCACTCATTCATTCATTAACTCACTCATTCACTCATTTATTAACTCACTCACTCGTTCACTCATTCATTAACTCACTCATTCACTATTCACTCATTCATTCATCTGCTTACTCACTCACCCATCCATTCACCCACTCACTCCTCCATCCACTCACTTGTCCCTCCCTGTCCCCAGCACACAACTTAGGCCCCTGCCAATGTGGGGTAGGGTCCTGTGTGTGTGCTCAGGCCTCGCTCACCCTGGCCAGCAGGAGGACCCTCCTTCCTCTTGCTGGAGGGCTCAGGGCTGACGGTTAGCTTCACACGGAGGGTCTTGCTGCTGCCCGAGGAGTGGTTGACCGAGGCATCCACGACCTCATAGATGGTGTGCATGAGGCTGGACATGTCCTGGGGCCCAGCATCGGTGTCACTGACAGAGTAGACCCCAGGCAATGCCACCCGCCCTCCCTGCCAGAAAACACACCCATCCCCTGCCCCTTCCTGCACCATCCTCGCAGCTGCCGACAGACCTCAGGGACCAACACAGGCATCTTCTCTGAGCAGCCTGGGTCTGCCTGGGAGGCCCTGTGAGTAACTCCAGTGCCCTGAGGGCAGCCCTGCAGTGTGGGAAGCACAGCCGCAGAAATGGGCGGTGCAGACTTGGCCCAGAAACACATGTGAATCAGGCCCTGGGGAGACGCAAGCCCAGCTGGCATGAGGACCTCGCAGCAGACAGGTCCCCTCCTGCCCCTTGAGGTATGGCGAGGCCAGCACAGTCCATCTGTCCCCCAGTCTGTCTACTACTGGGCCCTGTGCAGCCCTTCCTGTGGACCTGACACACACACAAGCTCACCTACCTCCCTGGTGACCTTCCCACAGTTGTCAAAGTCATAGAGCGTGAACGTCCACTCCTGGCGGTCGCCGTCCTGCACCGAGACATCGCACTGGAGTGCCTGCAGGGGGACGTGGGGGCTGGGACCTCGCCTCCTACCCACACCAACACGCCCAATTCCACAGGGGGCAGGATCTTCTGGGGCCTTTCCCGGGGGTCCCTCATGCCAGCCAGGAAAGGGGGAGCCTAGAGGGCAGCGTGGCTGGAGCCCAAGCCCTGGAACCAGCAGACCCTTTCTTGTCCATCTTCAGCCCTCCTTGGGGGGACCCAGCTTTGTGCTCCGTGACTTGGTTTCCCCACAGTGACACCCGTCTCAGCTCATGCAAGCACTCCATGTCACCCAGAAGGAGAAGAGGACACGCTGGCCGTCAAGTGTTGTCAATTCCAGAAATCTTGACTGGACACGGAGACCCCACTCCTCCCTGAGCCCTCCCGGGAAGCGGAAGCCCTGTGCTCTGCCTCCAGCAGGCGGGGAGTCGGGCTGTCCATCAAGGCAGCTTTGGCATTACTCCTGTAGTGCTAAGGGTACCAAGGCTAGGAATGCGGCTCAAGTTATTTAATGCCAGACCAGTCAGTCTTGGCCGAATTCACAGCAACATCCCGCACTCTCTGGCTCCTGCTGACTTTGGCTGCATATTCAAGTTCTGCTTCAGTGCTTTAAATGGGGTGAACTGTGGGGAAAACTGAGTGAATTACGCAGTGTCCACAGATGCCCATTTTAGGGCAACACACGCCTGTCCCTGTGCCCCCGGCCCCAGGGACGTGTTCCCGCAAGTGAGGCCGGAGAAAGACCTACATCAATGTTGAGGCGCTGCCCGCCTGGTCCTCGTGGGCCCTCGCGGTTTGCTGCCCTCTCTCCATCATCTGCGCTGAGTTGTTGTCCTGGGCGCTCGTGGCCCTCAGCTTTCTCAGCGGGGAGTGCCACTGGGGGGACAAGAGGTAGCGAAGGGGCTGGCAGAGGGGACATGGAGAATGTGGCCTGCCGTGGGGGGGCCGTCGCTACCCTCCCCTCACCGCACCATGATCCCATCCAGATGGGCCTGAGCCAAGAGCCCGATCTTGGGACCCCTGCGGAGGGGAGAGGGGCCCCATCCCAGCCAGCCACAGCCAGGTGTGCCCTCCTCTCACCAGCCCACAGTGGCTCCCAACTGCAACCACCACCTCGGGGCTGGGGGTGCAGCAGACTCCGAGGAGCACAGATAGGGGAAGACAGCCTGGGCCTCCAGGAGATGCTCCCTGTGTCATCATCAGGCCCCCCTCCCCATAGACACAGTCCCTACCACCCTCCACTCCAGAATCCTGTCACGGAGCCCACAGGCCATGCAGGCCACCTGTGCACTGAGTGTGTCAACAGGCGGCCCCTCCCCCCAGCCTCTGGGCAGGATGGATGAACAGCACTCAGGTTTCCGGGGCACAATTATTCCATTATTCTCTGGCACTTGCAAGCCGTGTCCCCAGGATAGGAGCATGGGCCTGTCCCAGCTTAGCACCTGCAGACAAGTGCGCGTCGAGCCTGAGCTGGGATGACACTCTGGGCCTGCCTTCCCATTGAGGGGGTCTGGGTGCCTCTCGGCTTCAGCAGCCATCTGAAGGTGACCCGGCTGGCTAAGGGTGGTTTTCTGGCGTTGCCTTGGTACGGGATGAAGTCTGCGAGGTTTGGGGAGGGAGGGCTGTGGGAGCTGCACTTACCCTCTAGGGGACACTGGTCCTCCCGGAAAGGCCCTTCCTTGGGGTTCCCATTGGGCAGCTCCTGCAGGAAGAACGGGGCAGTCAGTAGCCACACAGCTCAGTAGGCAGGCGGGGGAGACGGGCAGGAGCTCTGGGCGGCTGGACTGGAGCCTGACACTCGCCTCAAGCCTCCTGGGGCATCTCAATCTCTGGGTCCGGAAACACCAACCCTCTGTGCCCCACTCAGCCTCGGATTTTAGGAGGCAAAACACACAGACACTCCCCTGTTGTCAGGTTCCCCAAAGCATTTCCAGGTGGAAGACGCAGCTGCCTGGAATGACCCCTTCAGTCAGTCCTGCCCTGAGGATGCCCCTGGCCAGGGCCCCTACGCTAGATTACCCTAAATACAAGAGGAGACACACCTGCCCCTCTGCTCTGGGGACTACTTCCAGCGCTGTCCCCCCGGAGCCTGACACGAGGACTCCAGCCGCTGCCCCCACGGCTGCCCAGCACCCCGGCATGCGTCTTCTAGGGCTGCCGGCAGAGACCAGTGACAGAAAACGGGGGAAACTTCAAACACATCCCAGGGGTGTTTCTGCTGAGCCAAAGCTCACAGGGTCCTCGTGAATTATCTACAGCCTTGAGGACACGGAGAAGGAGGCAGACCGTGGTCAGGGCAGGGGCCTTGCGTGGCGGTGGAGGTGCAGCGTCCCTCAGCCCAGCACTCACCGCCCTGGAGCATTTCCTGAGAGCAGGCAGCTCTGGGGCAGGCGGGCTGCAGGAATGGGCAGCTGTGTTCCTGCTTCTGATTCCAGGTCCCTGGAGAGCCGTGGAGAGCTCGCAAGGACACAGAGCACAGAGCTGAGTCCTGCCCACCTGGATGGCCAGAGCCTGACCCTGGAGATGATTTTGGTGCCGAGTTGGTGTCTCTGTGGGTGGGTGGACACAGGACCCCAGGGCTGCCCTCATGGCCCCCACGCTTCATCCTTTCCTCCTGACCAGAGGCCACGTGCCCTTCATCCCTTCTGACCTCCTAGGGGGCTACCGGCCCCGCTGGGGTCTCTGGGGTTCCTGGAGTCTAGTCCGGGCAGGAGGCTGAGAAAGGTCACCCTCGAGGGCACCTGGACCTCCCCAAGTGCCTCCTGCCACTGTGGTCATTGGCCAGGGGCCAAGCAGGGTATGGTGGAAGGTTCCAGGCTGGCCGGCTGCCACTCCAGACCTTGGGCAGGGAGAAGGACTGGACCCCCATCCATACATGGGCACTAAGGTGACGCTGCCGAGGCTGAGTATTGTTGAGTCAGACCCAGGCCCCCGGCTCTCCTTGTGGCTGAGCCAAGGGCCCCCTGGAGCTGAGGTCTCCTGCCGGTCACCCGGGGAGGTGCCAAGCAGGGTGGGCAACACCCAGTGGGAGGCAGGAGAGCTTGCCCTCATTTTAGTAAGAAACAAAACAGCTGATTATTAAAAAGTAGGCCTCCCTCCTGGGGGCTGCGGTCCCGACATTCCGGGACTGGCTGCTGCGGAACTGAGGGTTCCTATGAGCCCAGCCTGGCGAGGCCCTCGTACATCCACACAGCAGGGAGGCACCGCTATGAGGTAAAACTCTGTCCAGGTGGACACTGGCATAAAACCAAATCATCTCTAAAACCCGGGCCGTGGTTATTTATTTATTTTTTTTCAAAATCAGAATAACAGGTGAGGCTGCTGTTGCAGGCTTCTGTGGAGTGCAGAGCAGGGCCCGAGCCCCAGAGGTGCAGCCCCCATGGGCACAGCATCCTCGTGGGAAGGACTGGGTGCCGGGAGCTCCAGAGCCCCTCAGGTGGACTCGTCCAGGTGCTTGGCGGCGGCTGCCAACAGAAATGGTGTCATGAGGGCAGCCAAGGCCACCAACACCCAGGCTGAGGGACGCAGGCACTGTCACTGTGGAGGGCTGGTAGGGAGGGGAAAGTGACCCTAAATGCTGAGGTGGGCGCCACGAGGCAGCCCAGTCCACCCCTGGGAGCTCCAGCCCAGACCTTCTCTGGGCCGTGGGGAGGGTGATGGGGGGACCTGCGTGGTGCACCCCCCAGGGTCCTCAGTCCCCCCACCCCACTGCACCACAATCCCCCACCAAGCGCCCAGTTCACCTCCCATCAGACCAGCAGGCAGAGCTCAGGCCTCCTGCATGGTGCTGGGTGCCCCAAGCCTCTTTACAAATGGCAGTGAGGTGCCCTGGCGCCTGAGGGCCGGCACGCACAGCACTCCTTGCTAAAGAGCCCTAACTGAAGTCACTCATGGAGGCCACATTGCTGTCCAGAGGAGGGGCAGCAGCAGCGGCTTCCTGGAAAGTGCCAGAACCCATAGGAGCCGGAGGTGCGGCGGCTCCTGAGGACGGGCAGCCGGGCAGCGAGTTGGGCGGGGTGGAGTATTTTTTAAGGGATTTTTAAGTGTTTCCCATGATTTGCTGAAAATGACAAGTGAGAAACGGCGCATCACGCACTCCACACATGAAGTCAATATAGTGAACATGCAAACGCTGTCCGTGTCATGTTTCTAAAAATTCTGAGCACACTTGTAGGGAATTTCTTTTTTTTTTTTTTTTTTTTTTGAGATGGAGTCTCGCTCTGTCGCCCAGGCTGGAGTGCAGTGGCCGAATCTCAGCTCACTGCAAGCTCCGCCTCCCGAGTTCACACCATTCTCCTGCCTCAGCCTCCCATGTAGCTGGGAGTACAGGTGCCCACCACCATGCCCAGCTAATTTTTTTTGTGTGTGTATTTTTAGTAGAGACAGGGTTTCGCCATGTTAGCCAGGATGGTCTCAATCTCCTGACCTCGTGATCTGCCCACATCAGCCTCCCAAAGTGCTGGGATTACAGGCTTGAGCCACCGCCCAGCCACGTGTGGGGGATTTCACTGGTTACAGACAGGAGTCTAAACTCGCGAGATGGCAGGAGGCGTGCAGCTGTGCAAGACAGAAAGAATCTGCACAGACCCGTGGTTTGATTTCTGGAAACACTCCCCGCACTACACCAACCAGTCAAGCTACAATAACCAACCACAACTGTAATAACCAACCAAAACCACACCACTTAGCCAACGCTACACCAACCAGGCAATGCTGCACCAACCAGCTCATGACTGAGTTCCTACACAGAGGAAAATCCCATTTAAAAAAATCCACTTATACCTCAGCCCTAGAATTCTCAGCCCTTGAACGCACAGTGTTTTTTCTAAGCCACAAGTCAACAACTACCTCCGAGATGCAGAGAGGATCAAACGGGAAGAAATATTTGCAGTCAAAGCCACACCGGTCTCTGTGGCTGGTGATTTCATCAAATCTGTCCTGGTTGCATAAAACTGCCCTTTAATCTACGCTGCCTCGGTTAACTAGAAGGCCAAGAGCTCCAATTGCAACTTATAAAACCTGCTCCTGGGCCACTGGCCAGATGTGCGGTCCCTCCCCACCGGGTAGACTTCCTGAGAGGCCAAGTCCGCACTCGGGATCCCGGCAGACCTGGCCCAACGTGCCCCAGCACCCACCAAAGCCTCAGTTTCCCAGGGCAGGCGCCTCTCCCTGAGATGCAGCCCCTACCTGGCCTCGCCCTCCCGAGGGCCCACCCTCCCCTCACTCCCTCCCAAGGGCCCAACCCCCCCTCAATCCCTCTGGCCCTGCCCCCAGTGAGAGCCTCCTGTGACCCCCCCAACCTGTTCCACCCACCCTTTCCTGTCCCAGCTGCACTTCCAGCTTGGGGTGCCTGGGCACCTCCTCTAACCTGTCCCACTGCCCTGCATCCCTGAGAACCCTTCATGTCAGCAGCAACCCCACGGCTGGCCTTCAGGCCTCCCCATGCCCGCTGTCCCCTCCCGCCCACGGCATCCTCCTGCAATGCTGGGCGCTCTCCTGGCCCCTGGGAGGACAGGGAACCCGACCATGGGCCTGCCCCGTGGGGCCTCATCCCATAAGGAAAGCAGCCGCATCTGCCTGAGCAGCTCGACCCCACTCCCTCACTCAGCATCACCTCAGATTTGGGAGGAGGGTCTGACCCCAGGCCACAGAGGCCTCCGGGACCAGAGCCCACAGCCTCACAGCTGCATGAGCGGCAGGCGTCTGTCACACGGCGTCAACAACAGGTGGCCTTTGCTTCAGGTCCCATGGCCCTGTGGGACGCTCACAGAGGTCACCCCGGTCTGTGGGCCAACCGCCCCAAGGCCACTGTCCGTGTCCCCGCCATGACAGTGAGGACATCTGCTCCCCTCCACAGGCACCGGGCTGAGTGCTTCGTCCGCCCAGCACCCAGCCCCCGTCCTGGTCCCAGTCCAGACAGTAAGATGCAAACCACAGCCTCCACAGGCGGCCAGGCACGGAGAGACTCTCACAAAACAACTCCCAGCTTCCTTGGAAAAGTCAAAAGGAGCATGTTCCCGTGTCCCGTGTGCCAGCGCTCGGCGGCACCCAGCAGCTGGAGCACCACTGCCCCCCCGAGCCGCCCCGTCGGAACCCCTGGAGGGGCGCCAGGCAGCTGCATCACTGGTATCCTCCTAGTGGCCTTCAATCGGGAAGTGCCGGTGCAGGAGCCTCTGGAAGCCACCTGGAGTGGGCAATGTCCTCTTCCCAGTGGGCAGGTGGGCACGGACAGGCACCTTTCCCAGGTCTCAGAAATGTAGGGAGGTGCTGTCCCCTCCTGGGCCTTGTGAGGGCAGCTGTTGGCCAAAGCCCTGGTGGAACCCCTGGCGGGAAGCACACGGGTGGTCCACAGTGAAGTCATGGCCCCTGGGTCACGACCTAAGCCCTGGTCTAGGGTTCTGGAAATACCAGTCCCGATAAACAGGCAAAGGCCGTGGCATATCCAGGAGGCCAGGCTGGGAGGATCCCCTGGAGCCCAACGTCTTCCCACGAGTTGGGAGGGCGGAGGTGATGGGAGCCGAGGCAGAGGAGAGGTGGGAGGGAGGAGAGAGACAGAGAGGAAGGCTTCGGAGAATGGGGTGGGTGTGTCGGGCAGCATTTTCCAGAACTCGGGTCTCCCGGGTCCCTCTGGAGTGGGTGTGGAGCCCCAAGTCTGGGGCATTGTCCAAAAGGCGCAGCTCCTGCTCCACCCAACGCAAGATGGGCCTCTCCCACAGCTTCCATCACCGCCAGCAGCATCTGGTGCCCCTGGATCCACAGGTGCCTCCCGGGCTGTACCCTGGCTCCCCAGTGCCTCAGCCGCCTTGCACTGTGGTGGGGATGGCCCTGTCAGCTGGAGCCCCTGGCTGGAAGTTCCTACCACTAGGGAAATGGCCTCGGTGCACCTCCCTGTCCTTGGCAGGTCAAGCAGTGGCTCTGGAGTTGCACCCAGGGGGCCTCCAGGTGCTGAAAGGAAGGGCCAGGGCAACGGCCTGGCCCATGTTCTGCGGTCACTGCCGCCACCCCCGTGGCCACCCTGCTCTGCAGGGCTAATCCTGCAAACTGGGCTGCCTTTTGCTGGGCAGCAAAGGCCCGAGGCTTCCAGAATTATGGGGCTGTCGTGGCATCGAGGGCAGGTTTGTGGGGCTCAGGCAGGACGCCAGGTGGTAAGGAGCGAGGTGGGCACCTGCCAGGCTTGGGCTGCAGTCACCACTGCCTCAGGGGAGTCGGGAGGCGCCTGAAGTGCAGCTGGTCAGGACCAAGGCCATGTCCAGGCCAGCAGTGACCTTCTGCCTCAGGAGCTGCCAGGATGCTGGATGCGGTGGGATGGAGTGAGTGCCCAGCAGGCAGCTCAGAGAAGGGAGCTTCAGGACATGGCACACGGGCTGGAGCTGGGCCTCTCGGGAAAAGGCTGAGGGTGATGCCAGGATCCCAAGGAACCCAAAGGGCTGGGACACCTCACAGCAGGTGGGAAGAGCAGGGACAACAGGCTGGGACACTCATAGCTGGTGGGAAGAGGAGGGACAAAGGGCTGGGACACCTCACAGTGGATAGGAAGAGCAGGGACAGCGTCACTGGCAACTGGCAGACAGAGGCCAGCAAGGTCAAGGGTGCAGGTTCTGGGGCTGAAGGACAGCCTTTTTTTGGCTGGTGGTAGGGGGAGGGCGGGAGGGCACCTAATGAGACAAGGTGGAAGGTGAGGCCTGCAGGAAACAGGAAGGAGGTGGGTTGGGTCACAGCGGGCTGCAGGCGGCCCTGGGGGAGGGGCCCAGAGCAGCAGTTAGAGGGCCTGGGGCCTGGTGGGGGACAGTGGTTTCCAAGCCTCTGTAAATGCAAAGACCACCACCCCACCCGCCTCCTCCCTACTGGGAGCTCAGATGCAAAGATGTCTCTCCAAAATGTCACCGTGAGCAGGGGGAACCTGCCACTAGCGTCTGCAGAAGAGTGTTTTCTTACAAGGAGGTGCTGGGGGCCCACTTCTGCTGGGCCGCCATGGGATGGAATTTGACTTCAAGGTGATCCGCCAGCCCGCCTGTCTGGAAACCCCGCAGCCGGCTTTGAAGTCGAAGTCTCCGTTTCAATGGCTAAACAGTTTCAGATGTGACAATGTAGATTTATGGGCTTAATAATTCCGACACATGTGCAGCTGGGGCCCAGAGAGGCTACAGTAACACCGCCTGCAGGTCCCTCTAGACTGTGCTTGCTATTCCGAACTTCTGGTTCTAAAGTGAAAGATTTAAGGACGATGAGACTGAGGCCCTGTGGGGAGGGGCTGGAGAGGACCAGGTCAGGGGGAGGGGCAGGAGGCTGGGCGGAGGGGGGCCGGGTGGAGGAGAGGGGCGGGGGGGACTGGGCAGGGGAGCCGGGCTTCCCACGCAAGTCCTGGATACATTCAGACGGAGCCTCCAGATCTGAGGCATTTGCAGATTTTGCCCATCAGTTCTTCTGGGTTAGGATTGATTTGAGAGATCTTTTAATAACCACATGTAAAATTTATATCTAGAAAAGCAGTAACTTTGGGGTCAAAAGGCCTCCTAAACTACTCAGATGTCCCCATAAGCTAGAGTGCTGCTGCAGCTTAACTTCCTGTAGGCCCAGAAAATAGAAATGTTTCCATCTCCCTCTTCATCCTGTCTCACAGCAGCTTTTCATCATCTGGATCATTTAAATGGAGGCGCCACATTCCCCACGCCCTTCACTCCCTGACTACAGGGCTTTTGTGTTGGCATCTGCCCCCTCACCCAGTAAATGCCCTGAGCCCAGGGAGGGTCTCTGCAGGGCCTACCCCTGCCACGAGGGTGGACGCTCAGCCTAAGGGGATGACTGACCACACCAAGGGGTCAAGGGGCACCCAGCCCAGCCATGGCACACCCTTACAAGTGGAAGTGAAGAGATGAGTTACAGCGACAGGCCCAGGGCTGCCCTGCCCATGAAATTAACCCCAACCTAAACACATGCAGAGAAAAAAAAAACATGACAAGCAACACATGGTCAGCGAGACCTGGCTTCACAGCCAGGCAGCCGAGCTTCCCTCCCCCCACGCTTGGAGAGAGGGACTCAGGGAGCACTTTACCCGCATTAACCGACTCGGACGGGAGGGGGAAGGCGTGAGCGCCACTGAGCCCACACCTTGGCTCAGGAATGGGAAGCCACAGCCCTCCCAGAGACTCCATTGCCAGCCAGGTGTGGCTGAGGCTGAGCAGGGGGACCAGGGGCCAGGGGTGGAGAGCGGGTGCCTTGATATGAAATGTTTTCAGCTCAGGCATTAAATACAGACCTATGTATGTGTGTGTGTAACCTGTATACATGGATGTATACACGTGTGTACTCATATATGTGAACACGACACATACACCTACATATACACATATGTGCCTCTGCCCAGATAATAGAGGCGTGATCATAAATTCTGCCGAAACTTTATGCCCTGCTTTTTACTCTCAGCATCCTGAAGTGCTGACACTGAATGTTAACAACCATTTCACAAACTCATTTCTGCAGGTTTGGTTTTCTTCTCCCAGTCACGCCTGCTACTGTCTTTGTCTTCAGAGCTAATGATCCCCAATGTCACAGAAAAAGGAACACCAAGGGTGACTGACCTTCCAAATGCAGCTGCCACCCTCAGCTTACCATCCAGGCCACAGAACACACAAAATAAAACCACGACTCAGGCCCTGAACTTCCGAACTGCTGCACCCTCGGCCGCCCCACTCAGAGGAGGCTGAATTCCACCGGGATTGAAAGCAGACCCGAACCCACTTCCCTTCCATCTGAATTCTTCCCCGGGAAAAACCCAGCGGACGTTTTTGTTTTCTTTCATTCACATTAAAGCCTCATGTTTCCTATTTCAAAGGAAGATTAGTTCCACAGCTGGAAAGAACCCTGCTGCATTTCAGAGTTTTCTTTCTTCTCATTTGGAAGACACCATATGTGAACGTGCAATGTCGATATCCTTACCAGAGAGAAACAGCAGGAAATGCTGGTGGAGGGGCTTGTATTTGATTACAGCTCCAGACCCTGGGGACTGAGCTACTCAAACAAGTAATCAAGGCCTTTGCTTTCTCTTAAGCACCCCCGCTGCATGCCCCGCACATGACAATCTCAGAACTTCCACGTGGGCCCTGCTGTGGCTGGCGAGGGGCCCCATGAGATGAAAGGAGGGCCTGGTGCCCACCTGCAACTTTGCTATTAGCCAAGGCTACAGAGGGCTCTAGGGGGCAGGGGCTATGCCTGGCAGCTGCCACCCACACGAGCCACAGCCCACTCTCAGGGGAGAGCGGTGACAACCCACGCATGAGAGGTAAGAAGTGTTCAGAGGAGACCACGCACATCTTTGTTACAGGACCCACAGTCTCATCTCAGGAAGGGCGCTGGGCCCGAGGCTGCAGGGTGCCAGGCGGAGCTCTGAGCAGCACACAAAGCCACTCTTGCAGCACGTCTTGGGGTCACACTCCAAACTCGAAAGAGAAGCCGGCACGGGGGGCGCGGATGGGGGACATAACTGGCAGGGGAGGTGCAGGCAGCCAGGACCCCTGCCCCAGTCACTAGAGCTAGAGGCAATCACAGCCCTGCCAGGGGGACAGCAGGCAGGTGGCACTCTGGCCTGGTCGCTATGCCCTTTGACCCAGGACTCACCGACAGGGCTCTGAGTCTCCCAGACTGAGCTGTGGACAGAGGCGCAATGTCCCCACCTGCTGCTCCCCAAGACGGCCCAAAGCAGGGGTGGTGCTCTCGGCCCTTTCAGAGGTCAAGGATGTTCCTCTCCGCGGACCCAGCTTGCGCCACGCTCTCCCCACCACAGGCAAACAGACCCCGAGAACAGGCCTCCAGGGCAGTTTCCCCTGGGCAAAGCCAGGTGGTTGGCATGGACGGGGCTCCCCTCACACACAAGATGCCTCCAAGCAAGGCGTGGCAGGGTCCTGATCACTGGCCAGAAGCATCCAGGCCACCTCTGTGCACCAGCCTTGGGCCTTTCTGTTGGGCTCAGCTCAGCCTGTGGGACAGCTGCCAGTTCTTGCCACCTCCCCATCACCCTGGGGACAAAGGGGCCAGATGTCACCGTCTGAGCACAAGCCCCCGAGTCGCCCCGACTGTGACCAGCCTCTCCCAACACACGTGAGCTGGCTGCTGCCTAAAACGTGTCTCAGGCCTGGGAAAGCTCATGAAACACCCGCAAGTGCCTTCCCCAGGCCCACATCCGCTTTGTGTTACAGAAAACCTAAAGCACTTGCAACAAATCAACAGGAGGAGAGGAAGGGCCAGAAGCCCCTGCCAGTGCCTCCACCTGCTCCACAGATGGGAGGACGGGCTCGGAGCCCGAGGAACACGGCTGGCAGGGTGGGTGCGGGTCCTCCACCCCGAAGTGTCACCCAAGGGTCATCCGGCAGGTTTGCAGCTGTGGTGCTCCTCACAGACACCAGGTCTGGCCTCCCACAGCACAGAGACCAGTGCACACCTGTAGGCTGTGCCTGTGGCTCCTTCTAGGCAGAGGAAGATGGGTGGGGGCCGCCATTCTTCCTCCCCTCATCTCCCGCAGCCCCCTGCCTGCTACTGTTCCATCCTCCAGGCCTACTCCTGCCTCAGGGCCTTTGCACTGGCCACCCAGCCTGGAAGCCTCTGGGGGGCCACGCTTCCTCCATGCCTGCTCACCACACATTGTCCTGACACCCACATCAAGCGTCAGCCCCTACTCCTGCCTGGCCTCTCCCGCACCCCAGCACCACAGGCCCTGCACCCCAGCCTGACCTCTCTCGCACCCCAGCACCACGGGCCCTACACCCCAGCCTGACCTCTCTCGCACCCCAGCACCATGGGCCCTGCACCCATGCCCGGCCTCTCCCACACCCCAGCACCACGGGCCCTGCACCCCAGCCTGACCTCTCTCACACCCCAGCACCACGGGCCCTACACCCCAGCCTGACCTCTCTCGCACCCCAGCACCACGGGCCCTACGCCCCAGCCCGGCCTCTCCCACACCCCAGCACCAGGGCCCTGCAGGCCTTCCTTCCAGCAACCACTGTCAGGTTCTCCCAGCAGCCAGACAGCAGCTCAGACCCTGGGGCAGCAGGGCAGCCCGGTGGTGGGGGTGCGGGCTTTGGTGGGCGGCTTCTGGGTTGGGGTCCTGGCTCCGGGACTCAGCTCTTCTGTTTTTGTTTCCTCCTTTTGAGGGCGTGCCCAGGATAAGCCTGTGACAGTAACACAAGGCAAAGACAGCCCCAGAATCCCATGGCCGGAAGCCTACGGCAACGTTCTTTCATGTTACACCACAGCCCTTAGGAGCAAAATCAGAGCCACTGAAATGGCCCCTGCTCCAGCCCTGTCTGGGGTTGGCTGGTCTCAAGCGTGAGTGGCTGCCCCGAAGGGTGCAGGGCACACGGACCTGGCCATTGGCCTGGCGGGGCCCTCAGGATGGCTGAACCGAGTACACCTGGGCAGCCAAGCGAGCAGGCAGTGATGGCACGCAGAGGGACGTGAGGTGACGCTGAGGCCCAGACGCCAGCCACCGAGGGCCAGGCTACCCACGTCCCCGGGGCAGCAGGGAGGCCACCAGGGGCAGCAGCTTTGCACCATGTCCAGGCAG
>NW_012116910.1:1444628-1452620 GCF_000951035.1 Colobus angolensis palliatus
GCTGTAGCTCGTCATGTCCCCCTTAGCGGATGTGAGAGGCCTGGTCCTAGAGGCACGTACGTGCAGGACCACAGCCTTAAGGACAGGTGGGAGCCCTGGAGGGTCCTGACAGCCACCGATGTGAGTGCCATGGAACCTCACCAGAGACAGCAAGGAAGGACCCCCCATTTCCATCGGCCTCCAGCAAGGCTCTTAGTCCAAATCCACCAAGACACTTACCATTAAAATAATCTCCAATTTGAATGTTTGTATTACAGTATTTCATGCTTTTTGGCTTCTCTGATTCTGGTGCGCAAAACTATTTACAATTTCCCTGGAAAATTCTGCAGAACAAAGGAAAACAAACCTTCCCCCTTCGGCTGCCGAGGGCTGGCCATCACCGCCAGTGAATTCCAGCTCTGCGCAGGACAGGATCGAACAAACCCAATTTGTTTAACGCCAGTGTGAAAGGTTGCCAGACGGTGCCCTGCCAAGTATTTGCCAACATGAAAGCAAATTAAAGCTCCCATCAGCCAGCATGGGTGCAGCTCACTGTGAGAGCGGATCAGACCACGGTCTCTGCAAGGCTCCTGTCCCAGCATGTCCAGGCTTCACAGCCCAGAGGCGGCAGCCAGAGCAGCGGTGCTGACCCAGGTCAGCACCATGTGTTCCTCCAGGCCAGCACCATGAGCTTTGCCCCATGCTGGGAAGTGTCCGGCACGTGGGGGGATCCTGCTACCTCGGCAGACCCCTCACACACCGCGCCTTCTGCTCCCTATGGTTCCAGCGTTAACCCAGTAGCCCTGTGGGAAGGGCTCCTCCAGGGACAGCTGATGGTCATCATCTGTGACAGACAATGGCTCAGGTGGCAGGGACTGAAAGCTCTGGAGCCCTTGGAACTGATTAGGGGTCCTGGGCTCGGGACCCCTCCCCATGTTCAGGAAGGCAAGTCCAACAGGAGAGGGGCCACGGCTGGCAAGACCTGTGAGAGGACAGAGCCACACGAACCTCCAGCACGAGTGCCCCAGGACGCAGCGCAGGCCCCCTCAGGTTCCACACAGACAGGCAGATCCGCAGTCCCACTGGGAGCAGCCCACCCTGAAATGCCGGCAGCGGCACGAGCAGGCAGGACCACCCCCAAACGCTGACCTCACCCGGGCAGGGGCTCCTGCTTCCTGATGCTCCTGAGGTTTCCCCAACTCCCTGGGGGTGTCATGGGCCTTTCTTCATAACCCAGGGACTTTCTGCTGCAGGCATCTGTCTGAGAGCCCTGCAGGAAGGATACAGGGCTCAGCCTTTAGAGCTCCAGGGACCCAGTGACTTAGCAGGTAGCTGTCCACAAATTCTGGGGTAGGCTGGGCAACTCCAAACTCAGGTATGTCTGGCCTCAAGAACTGCTGCTTCCGTCAAGTGTGGCTTTGCCAACTCAAGAACAGCAGCCGGGAGGCCAGAGGCTTCCTCTCTACAGGAAGCAGGGCGGACCCCCTCCCACCCTCTGGCCTCTGCTCCCACCACACCTGGCCACACCGGGGAGGCTGTGGGCATTGCCAACCAGTGAGAGCTTGCTGACAGCTCAGACGACTGTGCGGTACAGGGTGGGCCCACAGCATCTTGGCGCGAGCTCACGGCTTCACGCACCCCTCTGGCTTAGAGCACCCTGGCACTGGGGGAAAGCCCAGCAAGGGGCTTGGCCACACCGGGCTGCCCTCCAGGTGGCCCTCGCTGCCCAGCCTTATGGAGCGTGGAGCTGTCCCTTGTCTTTCCTCGTGGGACCACAAGGGGACGCAGGCGGCCCAGGCACGAGGGATGTGGCCAGGCTGTGAGTGTCAGCACTGGGTCCGGAGCCAGGTCCAGAGGCTGGGAGCCACCCCGCAAGCCGCCTCCGCTAACCATGGGGTGACAGAAACCTGATGCTGACGACGGGGCCCAGCCGCATGTAAAACGGCCACACGGTGGCTCCCAACTGCGGTCTTTGGCCAGGACATCGTTCACAGTCTCTGTCAGGGCCGACCAGGTGGGTATTCCTTGGCTGCAAAGCGGGGGTGGAGGACAGGAACCCCTGGCCCAGACTCCTGGCTTCCTGAGAAATAGAAACAGCCAAACCCCCAACCCCAGCCTAGACAGGACAGCGGCAAGGTGCGCGTTACCCCCCGCCGGGGCCTGGACCTGGGGTGGCCATGGACTTACCGCCTGCTCAGGCAGCTCTGAACAAGCGGTGGCCACCCAAGGGCAAAGGAGAGCCAGCCACTCCTATGAGGCAGGCAAAACTGCACTTCCAATCTCGCCATCACCTTGCTGCTCATACAGGAGACGTGCACAGACAGCACAGGGCCCAGTGCACCGAAGGGCACTCGTGGACGGGTACTTGAGACGGCCCTGCCCTTTCCGGCACAACCACCTCGGCCCACACCAGCCACAGTTCCTGCAGCTCCCAGGAGTCCCATGTGTGTCTGATGGACCCCCAACCCCCTAAAGCAGGCACACGGCGGCCCGAACCTGCAGGGCTGATGACCGGTTTCTGAGGATTGCAAACCAGCATGGGTTTTTTAAGAAAAGGAAAGATGTAAGCTCTTCAGCCAAAACAAGATGAAAACTTCAAAGGAATTTAAATTACTCAGCCACAAGAAGGAAGGAGGACGGAGCAGCACTAGGCTTCCCATGGTAGCTCAGCAGCACGAGGCTTCCCATGGTAGCTCAGCGCACTGAGGAGGGCCATGGTAGCTCAGCGCACTGAGGAGGGCCATGGTAGCTCAGCCCACTGAGGAGGGCAGGGTGAAGCCGCCTGTCTTTTTTCACCTGCAGAAATCTAAAACTTCAGCTCATTCAGCAGCAAAATGGGCAGGTTTAGCTTGAGGAAGCTGTTTCGCAAGTCCCGGGGTGCCAGCTGCCCCAGATGCAGCTGCGGTCTTGTGGGCTCTTTCTTCAGCCTTGTCTGTGAAACCCCCAGCTCCAGGCCAAGGCCCTGCGGCAGGGACGCTCTGCGCTCCAGGGCCTCCATCCAGACACTTGCCTGGTCCATGCGCAGGGCTTCTCAGGATGCACTTCACAGACGCAGGGACCAACGTAAAGTGAGGTGGCTGCCGGTCAGTGTGCACACCTGCGCTGTCCAGGCTCAGTGACCTGGGAGGGCAGGACCACGCCACCGGCCAGCCTCCGGCCTCCACCATGGGCGACAGATCCACTGGCCCAGCCTCATGGCTGGGCACCGGCAGCAGCCTCTCCCAGTCAGCACCCTGGAGCCCCTGCTGCAGGACAGGGGATGCTTGTAGCTTGGTGGAGAGCTTGGGGGCACACACGGCCCTCGGTGGCCCCAGGGCCCAGGCTGGCGCAGAAACTACATACATGGTGTCCAGTCTGTCCCATGGCTCTCAGGTACTGGGCATCAGGTGCCATCGGCTGCGTGCCCAGAGGTGACCTCGACGCCCCCCACAACAAGGGGGGATGGCCAGGTGGCCTGGCAACTCCCTTCCGCTCCCTGTGCCTGAGCCTCTGTGCATGTCTGTGTCGGCCTCGCTACGTGGCCGGGCCACATCCCAGGGTAGGAACACAGCTGCCTGTATCCAAGGGCCAGGCACGCAGAGGGCACCAAAAAGAAAGCAGAGGGTAGCCACGACATGCTGCAGCCGCCGCCGGCTCTGACGCAAGGCCCCACGTGGGCCTCAGCTGCGTGAGGCCACAGGGTCCCAGAACACGGGTCCCAGAAGACAGAAGGTTGGCCCTCAGTGTCTGTGCTAGAGGCATCCCCAAGTGCCCTTGCTCCCTTTGGAGGCTGCCGTTCTCCTGGACATCTTGGAGTGGCTTGCACCCTCAAATGCAGAGCTGGCTGGACCGGGCACCCACAACCTCTCCTTCTGTGTGGAATGTGGCCGAGCACCAAGCACAGCATGGTCCACACTGCCTTGTCCCTGGGCACATATGCACTGGCCCGAGTCTCTCCTGCAAATGTGTATCTTGTCCTCACTCTGTATCTCTGTGTTGATGCGGTAGTGTCCAGATTGTGCTCGAAGCCATGAAGAATTTCCCAGGATCTTCTACAAGAAACTGCTCCCCCGACTGAGAACTGGGCATTCCACTGCCACATCCAGCTCTCTGGCCCCACAGAGGACAGGTGAGCGGTGGCTTCTGGGTGGCCACGAGGGGCAGGGAAGGGGCAGCCCCACCCCTGCCTCTGGGGGAAGGCCAGCTGCAGTCCTTAGCACTGTGGCTGGCTCCAGTCTGAAGGCATCAAGCCATGTAATGGGGCTGAGCCCCCAGTTCCCGTGAGCGATGGAGTTTGCTGCGGGAAGCCAGAGGCCAGTGCAGGTGAAGGCCTGGGCCCTGGCCTGGAGCTCAGCCCTGGACAGAGCCAGCATGTCTTGCAGCTGTGGTCCTCCCGGCTCCCTTCCGGGAAACATGTACCACGTTAGCACATTCAGAAGGGCCATGGCACGGGGGTGGGACTGGCGAGTGCATCCTGCAAGTTGGGACCTGCCCTACACAGGCCAATCAGAGCCGTGCCCATGGCCTCCTGAAGATGTGGGCAGGAGCCCCCCATGCAGGCCAAGGCCACGGCCTCCTCAACACGCAGGCTGGTCTGTCACGAGTGTTCACTCCAGTGTTGCCTCTGGAGTTACCCCAGTGCACCTTCCTCAGCGCTACTTCATGGAAGTCCGTGCTCTGTTCACAACAACATTCCAGTTAACAGTGACTCTTGTCTTTGGAACTGTTTTCTGCCAGCCTCAGGGAGCGCTACGGAAACTAAAGCTATTCCACAGACCAGATGGTGAGGGTGAGTGTGCGGGGGCAGCCTGTTCCCAGGACTGAAGCCATCCTTCCTGCAGTCACTACCACTTTTAAAAACAGCCACACAAGTGCACTGCCACCATGCACCACTCCTCACCCACGCACGACCCCAGGGACTCCGGATCCCTTACAATCTGCTCTCCAGATCTTCATGGCACCATCACTAGCAATCCCATGGCCCTGGCCCTCAGGGACACTCGGTGATGAAGCCGTGCGGGCCCCACCAAAAGCAAAGTGTGGCACTCCGCAGAGTCGCCAGGGAGAGCCACGTCAGGGGTACAGAGAAACACCTGTCTGGGAAAGTGTTGCTGTTGGTGTTTTCAGACACGTACAGAGGCAGGAGCCAGCGCTGCTCACAGAGAATTAATAATGGCCAATCTCATTTGTGTTATTTTGGGGGCTGGGGAGAGAGGGCAGGTTGGAGGTCTTTTTTTTTTTTTTTTTTTTGAGATGGAGTCTAGCTCTGTCGCCCGGGCCGGAGTGCAGTGGCCGGATCTCAGCTCACTGCAGGCTCCGCCTTCCGGGTTTCTGCCATTCTCCAGCCTCAGCCTCCCGAGTAGCTGGGACTACAGGCGCCCGCCACCTCGCCCGGCTCATTTTTTCTATTTTTTTAGTAGAGACGGGGTTTCACCGTGTTAGCCAGGATGGTCTCGATCTCCTGACCTCATGATCCGCCCGTCTCGACCTCCCAAAGTGCTGGGATTACAGGCGTGAGCCACCGCGCCCGGCCCAGGTTGGAGGTCTTGGCTCTTAGTGCGCCCATTCTCCACAGGGTTCTCTGCCACTGTTCTGTGGCATCCAGGATGCCTCGCACGGAACCACCAGGTGGATTTTGGAGAAGGAAAGGAGCGAGTCCCCTCGCTGGCCCCAGCCAGGCATCACGAGGGGTGCCTTGGATGACTCAGGACTGGCCCTCCTCAGTGGATACCACCTAGGAGGACAAGGATGATAGGCAAGGCTCTGCACTACACAAAGAAGGAAGAAAGTGAGAGCCACAGGGACAATGGACTCAACACCTAACTTTTGGCCAGACACTTTGCTGTGGTGGCCACGGCTCTCCCAGACCTGGGTAGGATCTGTCGCAGGGGGCACGGCTGCCAGGTGAGAGGAACAGCAATGTGGCAGGGAGGGCACCTGGCCAGGTGAGGGCGCACCTGGGTCCAGGGGTCTCCATGCCAGGTGGGCGGAGTCACGGCCAGAGGCGGAAAATACAGAAAGGCAGCACTTTTGTCTGAAAGCTGAAATGTATTTAATTCACAGGATAGCCTTTGATTCTGAGTTTGTTCATTTTAACTCAACAAGGAGTTTTCTTTTTTTTTGAGACGGAGTCTCGCTCTGTCGCCCAGGCCGGAGTGCAGTGGCCAGATCTCAGCTCACTGCAAGCTCTGCCTCCCGGGTTTATGCCATTCTCCTGCCTCAGCCTCCCGAGTAGCTGGGACTACAGGCGTCTGCCACCTCGCCTGGCTAGTTTTCTGTATTTTTTAGTAGAGACGGGGTTTCACCATGTTAGCCAGAATGGTCTTGATCTAAAAAGGAGTTTTATTTTATGAAATGATGGCAAAATTAGAAGGTAACAATCTAAGCAAGCCTCAACCCCCAAACTAGTCTCTAAAGAAAATGTCCCACTGTAAAGTGCCGGGTCTAAATGCCCAGAAGCAGCCCTCTCAGTGACATCACAGCCACACGGGGAGCACGTGCATTTTCCAGAGTGCACTGGCCTCCTGCCATGGCCCTGGGAGCCGCACTTCATGGTGGGGGCGCTGACTCAGGGATTTTAAGGTTCATGGTGCCGCGCCTCCCAGGGAGAAGGCCCCAGGCCGGTGGGCCCACGGACAGGGACCAGCCAAAGCCCTGACCGTGAGTGAGGTGAACACCCGCCCACCCCAGGTGCTCATATCACTGACTAATCATACTAGGAGAACCTGGCTGCTAAGTGGCACCATCCACTCACCAGCAAGCCCCTGTGCAAATGTAACTGGCAAAGAGAGCCAGACTGGGGCAGGGACAGCTCCCTGGATGGCCTCACCCTGGTCTCCCTATCCCGGATGGAGGCTTACAGGACCACCCAAGTTACTGTACCTTAGAGCATGCTTCCTACCGTGTCACAGGCGTTAGAGGGTCACTCTCAGGAAGCACCAACCCCAACTCTATTGCGTGTTAATTTCCAAGCAGACCTAAGCCCCTTCTCAAGACAGAGCTGCAGAAAATGTCTCCAAACACACCCAGAGCTTTTTTTAATCAACTGCCAGAAGAACATTTTTCCAAAAAAGAAACTGACTGTGTGTCCCGGCATGCTCTGTGTCTGGGGACCTGTGGGGACAGTGGGGGAGGAAGCAGGGGGCAAGTGTGGGCCCAGCCACCTGGTGGGCCTGTCTACACCGATCCTGTTCACACTGACACTGATGACCGCTGAATGTTAGCTTTCTCACGCTCAGCAAACATGCACGTCTAATTTACCCCAGACCCTTCCAGGACGCCAGACCTGGACAGTTCTCTGCTCCTGGACATAGAACCTTCCTCACCCACACTCAGGGCCACCTGGGTCCTAAGCCAGCCTTGCAGTTTGGGTGGCCACAGCTGTGCAGATGTCCTTCTGTCTCCTGAGCCTCTAGCAGGCCTGTGGTCACACCCCCGCCCCCAGAGATGGGAGGCACCGCGGCCTCTGACTCTGGCCGTGTTTGCTGAGCGAGCACTGAGGCTCTGGCCAGTGATGCCCCAGGCTGTAGCTCCCACTCCTCCTCCAGCTCCTCCAACCGGGGTACTGCATTCCCGCTCCCCAGGACCCCCAGCCCGGGACGTCTAGGTCCAGCCCCTCCCACTCCCCCACCTCCTCCAGCCCGAAACATGGAGACCCCACACCGCCCCCAGCCTAGGACAAGGAATTCCTATTCCTCCACCCGCCACCCAGCACGGGACCCCCAGAAGTCCTGGAGGCTGGGGAGGGACGGGCTCTCCTGGCCGTTCGGTAACTCGTGCGGCCATGGCGGCCCACGTCTCGCCTGGCGGGTGGGCGCCAGGAACAGCTCTGACACCGCTCCCTGTTCCCCGGGCGGGTGCGCAGCGCGACCCAGCCGTCGCCCCGCCGCCTACCTGCTTGTCCCGCGCGCGCCGCTCCGTTTCCTCCGCTCCTTTGCGACCGCTCGCGTACGCTGACGCCACGAAGCTGTCCCCTGCGGCCCGGGGGCGGACGCGCGGGAAACCCGCACCGAGGAGGGAAAGAGACGCGCCGTG